>NW_028289476.1:0-314290 GCF_059628265.1 Tinamus guttatus
CCCATGGGTCTTTCCTGGCCTGACGTGAGGGTCCTGAAGCCCCAGCTCCTTGTGGTGCCACCACAGCCGGTACCAGGCCAGCCCTGCTGAGATGCGACTCGGCGCCCAGCATGGCTCTCCCGCAGGGTACGGCCCATGGCTTGGGCTCTCACGCTGGCATCGCCCCTAGTAAACACAAAAAAAGTAAAAACATCTCCAAGCTCCCAAGCCTCATGGTGAGACTCCCTCCGAGCAGCATTCCTGTGATGGGAGAACCCCCAGTAAATCAGAGCCCACGAAAGGCCCCAGGTCCCATGTGCTTAAGGTCACCTCATGCTGAGGAACCTTTCAGCAGAAGCTCCAGCTTCCTCCAGACTCACCATGGCTGCAACAGACTGGACAGAGACCAACATACCCCACTCCCGTAATATCTTGCTGGATAAGGACACCCCTCTCTTGGATGATGCCTCCAAAAACCAGGATGCAGCTCAGCTGCCATTTCTTGAACAAGATTTCCCTTAGTTCCACCCATTCCTGGCTGAACAGGGTTTTCAAAGGCTAACTTGAGGGCAATGTGGACCCTCAGGTTCCTCCTCTCCAAAAGCAGGAGCTTGGGGCTGCCAGCCCTGGGCTTCCCCCTCGGCTGAGAGCTCACAGCACACCCCCGCTGCACGAACCGCTATCTGAAAGCAATTAACGCTATCGGCAGCACTCTGCGTTCATTGATTTATTTAACTCCTCTTAAAACATCCACGGGGAGGTCAGCGCGGGCGGAAGAGATGGCGGGGAGAAGCTCCGAGCGTGGGGGCGGAGGAGTGAGAGCCGCCGGGCTTGCTGGCCGCTCGGGGGCCCACGAGGGTCGGGTACAACTGCCAACGTCCCGAACTTCCCCTCCGCGAGCATCGCAGGGGCTCGGCAAGAGCGCCCCGAAGGCGCCGGGCGGCGGGTGAGTCGCGTCAGGTCGCAGCCGGGCGCGTGTCCCGCAGTTCGGACGGCACCTGGCAGCAAATACCGGGGCGCGCACACGCTCGCGCAGACCTGGCGTTGCCGCCTGTCGCCGAGGTGCAGCTCTAGGACGGGAAACTCGCCCTGCTTCTAGTGCTGCCAGCGTCGAGGGGTGAGTTTTGCCAGGGCAGGGGTCTGCGCCAGGGTGATTCCCCCCTTCCCCCCCCCCCCCGATCAGGGACAAAAGGGACACACACATGCAGACATGTGCACGCTTGCACGCACAGGTGCACACATGCATACACATGCACACACTTGCATACACATGTGCAGACAGATGCACTCACATTTGCACACACATTTGCACGCAGCACAGGCGCTTGCTTGCAGTTCTCCTCCCACCTAGGCAGTCCTGCAGCGGGCACCCCCTTTAAGGCTTTTTTTCCCCTTGCATTTAGGGATTTCCATCGCTTTTTTTTTTTTTTTTTTTTTTGCAGTCCCCAGCGGTAACCAGCCCTGAACGTCACCACCGCCGGGGGGTGGAGCGGGGGGGTGGGCGGCTGTCTGAGAGGCCATCGGGGCACTTTGCTCCGTCCAAGAGACCCCTGGATGGGAGGTGGAGGGGCAGGGCGGGGGCGGTGCTGCGCCCCGCTGTCCCGTCCACGGGGACAACCCCCCCGGAACCTCGACCCGCCCCGATGCCCTCCGGGTATCGCGGGGCGCTGCGGCAGGAACGGGGCTCCTGGCGCCTTTAAACCCCCCCGCCCGGCGCGGGGAGGCTCGGCCCTTTCTCTGACACAGGCACCGCCGGGCCGAGCGGCGCCGGCAGCCGCGGGGAGCCGGAGGCTGCGGCCGCGCCGCGCTCCGCCCGCCCGCCCCATGGTCCGGCCCGGGGCGCCGGGCGCCGCCCGCCCGCCCCCGCCGCCCGCCCGGCGCCCAGGGGGCGGCCAGCGCTGAGACCCCCCCGGCTCCGGTCGGTGCCGCGGGCGGCGCGGGGGAAGGAGGGGGGATGCGGGGGGTGCTCCCGGCAGCAGCGTTTTGGGGAGGAGGAGGAAGAGGAGGAGGAGAACGGGGGGGGGGGGGGGGGGGGGGGGGGGGGGGGGAGTCTTCTCGCCCCCTCCATGAGGCGGCGCCGGGGCTCGAACCCGTGGCGACGCACCCGGCGCGGAGGGGTGGGCGGGGGGAGGGAGGGGACACCCTGGGGGCTTCCCCCAGCCCCCCCCCCAGCAGCGCGGGGCGGGCGGGCACCTCTGCTAACGTCTGTCCCCCTCTGACAGCCCCCCCGCGCCACGCCGGAGCCCCGGGGGAGGAGGAAGAACAGGAGGGGGAGGAAGCAAGGAAGAGGAGGGGGAAAAAAAAAAAAAAAGGCTCCAAGGAAGCGCTTGGAGCGGCGCCAGGCACGGGGGAAGGAGGATCTGGCCGCCGCGCCGGTAAGTCCCCGCGCCGGGTCCTTGTGTCCGGCCGCGCAGCCGTGTGTCCGGCCCCCCCGGGGTTGCGCGGTGCGGGGCTCCCTCCCGCATCCCCCCTTGCAGGGGTGCCGGCCCCCCCCCCGCCGCCGGCAGCGATGCCTCCCGCCCGCTCTCCCTCTGTCTGTTCCCGCAGGAGGGGACCCGGGCGGCCCAGGACGCCACCGCCGCCATCCCCGCCGGGAGCCGGCAGCGCTGGAGCACGGCCGGGATCGAAGGAGCAGCGACGCGGCGGGGACAGCGCGGGGACGCCCCGTACCGCCGCCCGGGACCCCGCCGCCCCTGCCCGGGCCCGGCTGCCTCCTGCTCCTCCTCCTCCGGGCACCGGAGCGGCCTGGCTGGCGGCGAGGCCAGGCCGGCGCGGCGGGCGCTCGCTCGGAGGCAGCGGCGACGTTAAGATGGTGAGAGGTGCCCGGGAGAGAGGGGCTGCGCGGACGCCAGGCCCCCCAGCTCGGGGCGAGCAGGATGGACAGAGGCGCCGCGGCGGCGAGCCCGGGCCCAGGCCGCTAGCGAAGGATGAACTCCCGCACCTCCCCGCACCGGCAGCCCACGCAAGAGCCTGGCGGCAGCGGCAACTGTAGCAGCAGCAGGAGCAACGGCGAGCGGGAGCGCATCCGGAGCCCGCATGAAAATGGTGATCGGGCAACTGGAAGGCATCTTGCAGGAGCTCAAGGAGGTGGCCAAGGAGCTGCGGGAGGTAGGAGAGTGCAGGGGCTGGGGGGTGATGCGGGATCCTCAGCGGGGGTGACCCCAGGGTGCGCGCGTGGGGCGCGATGGTGCAGGCTGTACTCCCCCGTGGAGCAGTCAGGATGTCACCTGCCGGCATTGGGCACACAGGCGCTTGCAGGTCTCTACTCACACTGCAGGTCCCCGCTCACCTCTGTGCTGTCCCCCTGCCCCAAGGGCTGGGCTGGGCGCTGCAGAGCTCCGGGCCAGCAAAGGCACTGGTGCAGCCTCAGCCGTGACCTGGCATCAGTCCCGGCCTCCTCCTGAGCTGGGGACAGGCCCCCACTTGCAAAACCACGCATTGACCTTGACTCTGAGCGGCCACTGGGGCTGCCCCTTGCTGGACTGCTGCATGTGAGGGGCTGGGTTGAGCAACCAGCCAGTGCCGGTGCTGGAAGGAGCACCCAGGATTGCAACATCCCCACCGGTGCCACCTGCTTTTGTGCCGAGTGCGTAGGGTCCTTCCTGCCTTGGGGGGATCGCTGAAACCAGGGGCAATGAGTCCCTGGTGCCAGGGCCCTCGGGGCAGGGGAAACCTCCCCTGTGATGCAGTGTGGCACCTGGGTGCAGAGGGCACTCAAAAGGCACCTGGGTGCAGAGAAGCACAACCAGGCAGGGGCTGGTGGCAGTGCCCGGCGCAGGACATGCGGGGCTGCGTGCCGTAACCCGGGAAAGCGAGTAGATGCCCTGGCGTTTGGCTGTTGGGATACATTTCTGCTGCTTCCTAGTGAAAACGCATAAAAATATATTTTGTGTATGTGTGTATGTATGTACACACACACAAGCGTGTGGCTGGAGTTTCCCTCCGTGCTGCCTCCCTCCTTTGCTTGGCAGTTTAATGCTGCTGGGGCTCAAAGTTCAGCCCCCAAGTGCCTGAAGTTGGTGGGGGAAAAGGGACCTGGATGTGGCTGATGGTTTCAGATGCTCCTGTGGGCGCCAGGGATGCTGCAGATGACAAGCGCTCGCTGGACGCGACAGCTTGCGCTTTGCCATGGGGTGCGTTCGTCTCTGTGGGTTTGCGCCGGACATGCGGGTGCAGGCCGGACGTGCTCAGGGTCTTCCTGGAGCTGTGCAAGGCACCAGGCTCATCTGAGGGAATGCAGAGCCCTGCCAGCCTGGCAAGGGGATGTGGGTAAAGCAGGACATTAGCCTGGACATCCCTGGAGCAGAGCCTTGCTTACCCCTCCGTGACACTCGGCACGGGGCCGTAACCATGCAGGAAGCAGCCGGGTGCCACCGGTGGCTGCTCCAGAGGCAGAGCCATCATCCCCTGTCCTGGCATGAGGTGACAGCTCTGGACCTAACGTGGCCCTGCTGTCCCCCGAGGGATGCAGTGGGTCCTTGACTGGCTGCCCTTCGTCCCTGGGGCTCCCTGCTGCAGGCAGGATCCCGGCGTGGCCCGAGGCTGCTTCTCCTCCTGGTGCTTTGGGTGGACAAAAGAAACTGCAATAAATAAAACAAAGCTCAACTCTGGCACATCCATGGGGGAACCCAAAGCCCCTGCAGCAAATCGCTGAGGGATTAAAAAAAATCGTACTAAAGCAAAAGAAAAAGGGAAAGAGCTGAAAGCCTTCCACATTCAGCCCAAGCTTGCTCACTGCTCCCAGAGCATAAACGAGCATTTAACAGGGATTGAGGGCAATTTATGCCCTCTTTAGTGCCCCTTGCATCAGGACGTAGAGAGAGGTCAGGTGGGGACTGTTATGCCTATAGGAGCATCCTTCCTGCAGACTCCCCGTCTCCCGCTTTCCATTGGGAAGCGGGATCGGGTGCCAGCCCGTGGGCCTCCCATGGCAGGAGCTCGCTCTCCCACCTCAGAGGAGGCGGTGCGTCCGGGAGGAGCCCACGGGCCATGGCTGGAGCTGCCGAGCTCGCCCTGTCCTCAGCCACCCTCGCCCAGGGAGCGCCGTCCTGCAGCCGCGGTGTCGTTACCTCCACTCGTCGCTGCAGCCGCTCGTGGCTGTGCTGAGCTCCAGCCTGGCCACCGGGAGAGGGGACCTGACGCTTCCCCACTCCAAACAACTTCCATCAAACTTCCCGGAAACTTGTCACATTCATGCAGTGCTGCATAGAGCTCGGGGCCACAGCAGGCCCCGGAGACACCGCGCAGCGGCACGAGGCGCTGCGTGCACGGTCAAGCACCCACCATGTTTGCAGCTGCAGAGCCTTACGTTTTGGTGCTGCAGGTTTGGCCGTTGCAGACCAAAGTGCGGGAAGCAGCGAGCAACCAGGAGGAATCACCTTGTGGCATCGTGGGCACAGGGAGATCTGGGTTCCCCTGTCCCACTGAGCAGCAAGCAGGTTCCAGGTGCTGGAGGCTTTGGAAATTCAGTTCCTTATTTTGCAAATCGATCAGAGCAAGTTACGTGCAAATCTCATCCAAACCCACCCAGAAAGTATACAGTAGGCAGCAGATGGCAAATCGTAAGCCCTAGGAAATCAACCTGGTGAAAGAAGAAATAAGCACCTGGGTTTCCCTACCTTGCACTTAGCAATTCTCCCTCTGGTTGGAGTCGCCTCCCTCTGCAGGGACAAGCCCCTTGATCCAGAGCCACTGCTGCCCGGAGCTGCATTTTGGGGATTGTGGCACCCATCGTTCTACACCAAGACGGGATTTGGGTCCGCAGGTCCCTGCTAGGGGGAAAGCGCCCGCTCGGCTGGTGGCTTTGCCATAAAGCCACGATACTCTGGGAGGTGCTCAAAGCCCGGGGAGGGATGAAGCTCCAGGCTGAGCTTCCACAGACTCCTGGGGGTCGCAAGTGAGGCTGGTCAGGGCCATTAATGCCCCTTGGCACCCATGGGGCCGCCAGGCTTGTAACTAGTTGTTCAGTGTTTTGGCCAGGTTGCTTTTTGTGGAAAGGCTTAGGAAAAGGCCCCTGGAATGCAAGGGGGTCCAGGTTTCCCCTGGGATTCAGGATCACTAGTCGTGCAAGCTGCGCCGCAGCAGGCCTAGAAGCAAAGCAAAGCTCCCATGTCGTTTTCCATGTCCATTTTATTCAGGATGATGTTTTCCTGGTTTCTTTTCCTCCCCACCCCTCCTCTCTCCCTCCCCCTCGCTTGCCTTTTGTGTATATAATTATCCCCCAGCACTCCAAGACAGGGCTGTATTATGTGCGGGGAAAATGATTATTAAATCTTTGACTGCAATCGCACACTGGAAGTACAAGCGCGCAGGAGGCCGGCACTGGAGGCGCTTCCGCCACGCCGGCCGCCTGCCTCCCGCTCCACTCCGGCGAGACCCGCGCGTGGGCAAGGGGCAGCACTTGGGAATGTTCCAAGGGGGCTAAGGGAAATAACGCAGCCCATCTTCATCCCGCTGAAATGCACAACGGGTCTGCGTAGAGCCTCTAAATCCCCCTGCACGTCCCTGCTGTGGCAGCCCAGCACCCCTCGGTACCACCCGGTACCGCAGCAGGATCCGCCGGGTCCTCATGAGGGATAAGTGACTCCGAGAGGTTCCACCGCTCCCGCTTTCCACGTTGTCCCAAGGTCTTCGGTGGAAGGAAGATCAGAAGATGCGCCCATTAATGCTAATAAATACCTTAATAATGTTGTAAGCAGTAGCCACAAACGTTCGGGGGAGGAAGGCAGGTGGTTATTCCAGTACCGCATCCTGGAGAGCCACTTGGGGCTGTTCAGCGGCAGGAGGTAGAGCAGGGCTCCAACCCTGGTGCCCTGCAACCCCCAGCCTGGCACCGTCATTTACACGCGTCAGCGCGGGGAGAGCGGCCCCATGACCCAGCTCTCCTTGGCTGGCTTGCGAGCGAGCTCCGATTAATCCTTTACTCACTATCCAATATGTCCAGGAGATGTTTGGGGAAGCGGGGGAAGGCTTGGCTGCTCAGTTGCGGGGGCTCCCGGCAGTGGCTCAAGTCACTATTTCCCCAGGGAGGGAGTTGCTGGTTTTCAAGAAACTAGTGCCAAACACCTCGGGAATGGGGTTTTCCGACTGGGCAATGTGGGCCCACTCCAGCTCCCTCCATGCTCGGCCCACAGCGAGGAAGAGCGTGGAGGGAGGCAGGTCGGGGCCGGCATGGGAAGCATCAACAGGTGCGCGGATGCCTGGACATCGGGCTTCTCCTGCAGCCGATGGCTCCATAACGGGTCACCTGCCTCTTCCAGGGATATCCTTCCAGCGGGGGAGCTGGCCTGGAGGGCGGGCGGCTGTTTACCGTGCAGGGAAGCGCAGCTGCACCTGCCACCCTTGGATCACGGCCCGGCCTCCTGGCAGCCGCCGGCACTCCCGGCGCACAGCTCCGGGCCCTGCTGCCTTCCAAGCAAAGTCCTCACCGGAATGCAGGTGCCACTGGGAAATTCTTTGGGAAGAACTAGCCGGAGAAAGGCAAGCGAGTAGCTCAAGTGTCCAAGCTCAAGCCACCAAACCCGAGTGACAGCTAGAGACTCAAGTGGAAGGCTCTTGGTTTGCAGCTGAGCTGATTACTAAAACTTCCATTTAAAAAGATGTTCCAGATGTGGAACATCTGCCAACCCAGGTATCCAGCTGGGACAGAAGCCACCAACTGGGGACATCCCAGGCTTTTCTCATAAAGCCTCCCCATGCTGCTTGTGGTGTGGGGACCATACACGAGCCCCCCAGGGAAGGCAGGCGCTCCAAGACCTTCTCATGAAGGTCTTGAGGCAGAAGGGAAAACGTTTCTGTGAAAACTCAGTGGTGGAAATGTAGGTTATAGAGTGGCCAAGGGCGAAGGGCGCGGAGTGGAAGGATCTGGCATGTGGCATTGCCAGGTGCTGAGCTTGTGGCAGCAGTCACGGGGACGTGGAGAAGGCGATGGCCTCAGCCACGGGTCTTGGCATCACCTCCTCCTCCTCCAAGAGGCTCCTGCAATGGCCAGAACAGCACAAAATGGGGACAGCCGCCTCTGTGTGGACAAGGTGGCAGGCAGCAAGACTGTCCCCGGGGTCTTGCCCGGAGAGCCCCAGCCCAGCATGGGGCAGAGGGACTGGCCTCCATTGCCCGTCTGTGGCGCCCGGCTCCCATCATCTCCATTAAATGACTCCGCTGATCTGTGGCGAGGGGAACAGCAGGGAGAGGAGCCCAAATCCTGCTTTGTATTTAAATCCAGGCCTCAGCGGGTACCTAGTGTCACGCAGGTACTTAATACCCCCCCACACCCGTTTAAAATAGCAAGAGCGGGGAGAGTGCTCCTAAAAATAGCCCAGAGCGAGCCGTGGGTGACGTGACACTAATCCCCGCGCGGGGATGGGGATGGCGCGCAGCAGCGCACGAAGCCCAGCTCCGGCCCCATTCCCTCGGTCCCAATGCCCTCCTTGAAGCAGCCTTGGAATAACTCCCCTGTCGCTGCTAGGAGAAGGGGGCCCTGTGGGGTTGAAGCTCCAGGGGCTAGAGGTCCGGGGTGTCTCCAACCCGCGGGCTGGAATCACAGCGGGAGACGCGGCCGTGGCAGAGCCTGCCTGAAAACGGAGGGAATCTTGGTTCAGCTGAGGGTTTCAGTGAAACCATTTTCTGCCTTATTAAAAAATAATAATAGCTGGGAGGTTCCCAGGGACGGTGCTTTTCTCCCTTTTCCCAGTTCTTTGTTTTTTCACTAAAAAAGAAGAGGTCACATGCTCTTCCTCCCTCCCTCCCTTTCCTCAAATTTTCCCCCTGCTCTCCCAAATGAAAAAGAATAGAGAGAAAGGAGGGTCGAGTGAGCAGTGGGAGCAGCGGGATTTGTCTCTCTGGTTCGGGAAGTGATTTGCAGATCGCTGGGGACAAGGCCGTGCCACATCTCCAAAGGGGCCGTCCGGGAGATGGACTCCCTGCGGCACAGGGCTATCCCGAACACAAGCGGCCTCCAGGAAAGCAGCTGAGACCCCACTGAGCTCCCACGGGCTCCTGGGGTCATGGGCAGGATGTGGGTGGCAGGCCCATTAGTCAGGGCCCCTACTGGGCACTAGTGACCTCAGGGCCCTGGTGGCCCCTGGCCTCTCCAAAAAGGGACCTTGCTCCTCCTCTCCGAGTGCTCTGGGTCTGATGGTTGGAGCACTCCTCCAGTTTCCAACCAAAATCTGATCCTGGCCAGGCTCTACACATTTTCCCTGGAAGGATGTTTTCCCTTCATTGCCATGTTCCCGGTCACTCCAAGACCACAGTCCTTGGTACTTGGGCCCAAGGTTTCCTGGTGCGACCGGGCCAAGCAGCTGTGGGTGCCCCAGGTGCTGCCCACGCCGCTCTGCAGCTGCCCTTGCTGGTGGCCCTGGCACCAGGGCAGGAACACAGCCGCCAGCCCCGCTTGCCACACATGTCAGCCCCGTGCTCTCCTTGAGGTCCAAAAGTGCAGCCCAGGACCGTGCGTGCGCTGTGTGGCCGGGAGAGGATGCGGGGGCAGCTGGACCAGAGCATCCTCTGCTGCCGGGGCCCGGGGTGGCCAAGGAGGGAGTGAAGGGAGCTCCCAGCCCAATCTGCTGGAAATAGGGACTGCACCTGCATGGATTTGTCCTAGCTGTGGCCAGGGTAGGACCACAGGGAGGACATGAGCATCGGGGCCACCAAGGAAGAGCGGGTCCAGCAGTGTGGCTGCCACTCTGCCCTGGGCTCAGCACCACCGCGCACCCGCGTCGCCCTCCAGGCTGGCTATGCTGGCGACACGAAGGACATGGGCTCCTCACCAGCTCCCCTGGAGCGGGGCAGGAAGCCCAGCCACCCTGCCAAAAATACGCACTCAGAAATGCTGCTGCTTTTGGGTTTCGCTTCGTGCACTGCCTCCCACATAGGAGAAATGCCAGGCGCGTGCGTGTGCACGCGCGGGGCCGTGCAGAAATACCAGCCAAGAAACAGCGCACGGCGGGTGCAGACACAGCTGTGGCAGCAGCGGGTGCTGAGGCGGCGGCAGGGTTCATCCCTGCTCGAGCGCGGGGCCTGGCAGCCCCGGGCTGAGGGTGTCCCGGGAGAGAGGGATCCCTGCGCCCCGTCTGCAGGCAGGGAGGAGGCGAGCGACTCGCACGGGTTCGCACGGGGACTCGGGCTGAGCCTGGGAGGCAGCCCAGATGCCAGACCATCTGCCAGGCGCCTTGCGAGACCCTCGGCCGCCCGCCACTCCTGGGTGCTCTCCTGCTCCCGGCTTTGCCCACTCCTCCATCCCCGCTCTGCGGAGCCGCCTCCCCATCGCCCACGGAGCCCAGCAGGGTTGGGGCTGGGATCCAGCTCGCCCGGGTCCCCGCGTGCCCTCCTCTCCCACTGCTGGAGACGAGCACGGCCTGGGAGGCGATGCTGCTCGAGCCGCCTTGCTCAGCACCCTGCTCCGTCCACCGCGGGCCCGGCAGGAAGGTCCATCCCGGAGGAAAAGAGGCCGGGCTGCGCTGCAGACTCGAGCTCAGCATCGGCATCCTCCCTCCCAGCTCGGTCTGGGAGCTTCTTGCTAAGCACCACGCAGCTTTCACGGGGGCACTGAGACCTGCGGCGCCAGGCCGCACTCAATCCTTGTGAAGCGGTGGCTGACAACTTGCTTCTGAACAGCTCTGTGACCCTCTAATCTGGAAGCAGGACCCCCCTCCTTTGAACCAGGATTAAAAGCCGTGAGATTCCTAGTCAAGGTCTATCACTGGTGCCCTGCTCATGTCTGCCAGGAGAGAGCGGGCCCCGCTGTTAAGGAAAGCAGTCTAAATCAAGTCGTGATCAAAACAAATATCTCGCTTTAATTAACTGGAGGATGCGCAGGTGTTCATGAGATAAGTGCTATAAAAGTTCAACAACTTGATCTGTATTTGTGAAGGGAAAAGCCCTATTCCAAGCTCGTTGCCTCTGATCAGACCCTTCAGATTGATGCGGCAGGAGCTAACAACATCTTTAGGGATGCATGAGGCCAGATGAAGATTCCTAACAAACAATTTCTGATCTCCAGAAACTGCACTTTCCGTGCTCAGCACGTCTCGTATCATTCAGAAAACAGCTTTTGTGTAAAGGAAAGAATTGAAGAGGGACATCCAAATAGTGAAGACCCTGTTGCTTCAGGAAGCCCTCCTTGAACACCCACCTTGCCTGAAGGCGTGAAGCAAATACCAAACCTGGGGGCCGTAACTTTCTTCCAGATTTTGCTTGGTCCTGATCTGCCTCCAAAAATAAATGCACAGTTATCCTATAAAAGCAAATATCTCGACCTTACAGGTGATGTGCAAGAGCACATCGCAGCATTTGCAAAATGACAGCTAACATAATCGTGAGCAGCAGCTGAACATCCCAGCAAATGCGAGCAGGGTTTGTTTCCATCACATCAAGCCCAAGGCCTGATTTGAAAAGCCGCCTCCTGGTTCTCTCTGCCTGCACCTCCGTCCAGGGTAGCTGAGCAAGGTGTGCTGGACACACGTCCCCCAGGCTCTCCCGCGGTGGCAGAGGCCCATTTGAGCCACCCAGGCTGCCACTCGCGTGCGTCTCAGGAGCTGATGTGCTTCGAGGGTGAAGTCGCCGTGCCAAAACCTCTGTCCCTTGCAACCGAGTGGGGTCTCCTCCTGCTCCTGGGCAGCTCTGAACCACAGGAGGTGGCAGGACAAGCACCCGCTGGGAGCCGCGGGACAGCAGAAACGTGCACCAGCATCCAGCACCATGGCCAGACACTCGGAAAGGGGACACAGCGCCAGACCTGGGCACCAGGAGCACGTCCTGGCTTCCCATCCTGGCCCGCTTTAACCTGTTTCTCCACCTGGGCAGGCGTGCTGCCACCTCCTCTTGGGACACACAGGCCTCTTCCACCATCTGGAGCCCCTCAGGTGCCTCCAGGGCCTCGAGCAACGCTTCGTGGCCATCTGCTCAGGTGGTTTGCAGCGGTCCTGGGCATCTGAAGAGCTCGGGTGAGGAGCAGAGGGAGGACATGCAGCCCGGGCACACGCTGCAGGGTTTGCTCTGGGCCACCGTGCACCGAGGGGTGGCCACCCCGCAGCTCCCAACAGTCACGCTTGGCTCCGAACCCCGGGTGCTGGGGCCATCTGAGAGTCAGCCAGGGCTGCAGAGTCGCTGGGCTTGGTGCACGCTAGATCACAAACTAGGACACGACAGTCTATTATTGTAAATTTTTCAGGGCTTGTTTTATTCACACCCCAGCAGCGGCCGCCGCTGTGTGCTCCTGGCCGGCCCCGTGCCATGTCCACAGCACGCGGGGCAACCACTTCCCAGGCAAGGCTGGGGAGGCCGGCGGGGACGGGGACTCGGCCATGGGGATGGCAGAGCCCGGGAGGGCGTGTGGGAGCACTCTGAGGTGTCTCTGCTGGAGGAGGAGGGCAAGGGGGACGGCGGGAGCGGGGAGGAGGCGGCCGCAGCCCCGCTGCGGTAACAGTGCCCATGTGGCCGCAGGTGGTGAGCCAGATTGACCGGCTGACGTCGGACTTCGACTTCGAGCTGGAGCCCGACGACTGGACCACGGCAACGGCCAGCAGCACCTCGAGCAGTGACAAGGGCATGGGCGGCGGCGAGCTGGGCCCGCTCGACCTGCTCGCCTCCGACATCCTTTCCGACAGCTGGGAGTTCTGCTCCTTCCTGGAGGCCTCCACACCATCGGACTCGGGCGAGGGCGCTGAGCCGCCCGCAGCGCCACCCACGGGACCGGGCCGCCCGCCCGACTGCCGCCTGCTCAACGGCGGCGTGCCGCTGGCCAATGGCCCACGCGGCGGCACGCCGGACTCGTCCAGCGAGGAGGCGTTCAGCACAGCGCGCGCGCCGCCACCGCGCCCGCCCGGCGCCCGCCCAGAGCGCGTCCGCTTCAGCGACACAGTGCTCTACCACGCACTGTGCTGCGACGACGATGGCGACAGCAGCGGCGACGTCTCGCCGGCAGCGCCGGGCGCCGAGGAGCCCCGCCGGGCCCCGGCCGCCCTGCGGCGCCGGCCACACACCCGCAGCAGCGGCACGCAGACCGTGGCCGACAAGAGCACCCAGACGGCGCTGCCTTATGTCCCGGCCAAGCAGAGAGTCAAGAGCAAGAACTGACGGGGGGGACGGGGCGGGACGGCTTATATATATATACATATATATATATTTAAATAAATCAATAACTGATGGTAAAAGCGATGTGAGAAGGTGGCAGAGAGGGGAAGCTCCATGTGGCCCTCTTGCCTCTCAGGGAATTTTCAGCTGTTGCACAGACAGTGCCAAAAAAATGGTATCGTCCCCAAAAAAGTGGTGCCATGTCACAAGCATCCAGCCACGCGGGCCCCCAGAGCAGTCACCAGAGCCACCAGGTGAAAAAGCTCGGATAACTCCAGGGAAGACATGTCACCATCCTCTTGATGCCAGGTATCGATCTGCTACTGCTTGCTAGCCCACACTTGCAATGCTCGGTGGGTTTCCAGCTCTCCGTTCCTGAGAAAAAAAAAAAATGCAGGAAGCTGCTCCCAGCGGGAGGACAGGGCTTGTGAGCAGGACTTGGGAGTTTAGTGTGTGTGCACTGCTCACTTCCATATAAAATAAGCCAAACAGAAAGCCAGGCTTGCCAGGAAGGGCCCTGAAGCAGCAACAGGGAAGCCAGGCGGCAGCACGAGGACGCTGCATGAAAGTCTCCTCAGAATAAACTTTCTCAGCACATCTTGCTTTGGCTGGGGCTGAAAATAGCCCGAGCTGCCCATGAGCTGCCTGCCCAGCTGGCCCGTTTCCCGGGCCTGCAGTTTTCCCCGCATCCGTCCGTGCCCAGCCGGCTCCCACTGCTGCACCGGCGCCCCGCGCTGCTGGTGCTCCGCACGGTGCTTCCCGGGATGCAGCGAGCCCGGCTGCTCCTGGCCACCGGCACAGGCACCATCTCCTTGAGATGTTTCACTCCCCAAGAGCTGCCCTGGGCCAGGAGGAGAGTTTGTACCTGCCAAAACGTGCTGGAAAAAACCTTCCCTGGCAGCTGCGAGCCCGGGGCCAGGAGGCTCCCCAGATCCCTCTCTGTGCTGCTGCTCCTGTCTCTCTCCCCAGCGCAACCACCTGCAGCTCCTGCCCGTGCCAAGGCCACGGCCTCGCGGTGGCTGCAAGAAGCGCCGCAGAAGCGCAGCCCAGCAAGGCGCAGGCCTGGAATGGGTCCTCGTGGCCACGAGGCGCCAATTAATCCTCATTTGCACCCTGGCACTCACCAGCCTTTAATTTCACAGCTTGTTAGAGGCCTCCTTGCCGCAGGACGGCTGCCAATCGATCTGCGGCCCGGGGTGACAGCTTCCCTGCGCTCGCAGGCTCAACAGCTCAGCCGCGGCCCGGGGCAGCCCCCGGCCTGCTCGCTTGCCTGTCAGAGCAACGACGGGGACATCACATGTGGTGCTGCGCAGGTACGGCCCTCCTGCAGCTCCTGCTTTGCCCCCAGCAAGAGGGACCAAGGGATGGATGTCCTGGGTGCCGGGCAGGGGCTGCAGCAGCCAGGGTAGGACATGCCTGAGGGCTCAGTAGAGAGTCCCATCACAATTAGGGGATCAGCCAAGAGTCCCAGCAGGTTTGGGGTGATGCACCAGGCCCAAGAGCAGCCAGGAAGTCCATCCGCACCAGGACCGCAGGGAGCTAGGGCCAGCGGGAGGGCAGAGCTCCTGCACTTGAGGCACCAGACTGAGCTTAAATAGGGCTGGTGAGCCCACGGGGAGGCCCAGGGCCATTCATGGCAGGTTTCTGTCACTCATCTGCTTTCGCCTGTTCTGTCACAGCTGGTGTCACCCAGCAGAACGGGAAACAATATCGGCAATGCCAAGAGGCAGCAGTGCCTCTGCAGCACGTCACCATAGCCAAAGACACGGGGTTTTCTCCTCCCCTGACCAAACCGTCCCCTTCCCAGCAGAGTTCAGCTCTGGAGGCACAGGGTAGCTATGGCACCAAGACGGTCGGGCTCGGCCACAGCTAGATCAGTGCTGAGATGGCAGCGAGACCTTCTGCTGGCCACAGGCACGCACAGTCAGAGGCTGGGATCCACTGCCAGCGCGGGAGCATTGCCTGGCTTTCGGATAGGGGTGGGTTAAGGACGTGCTTTAGCCACTTCGGCCTCTGTGCCCAAAGGTGTCCCCCTGCTTCAGCCGGGCTCCTGTCCTCCCCTCTGGCTGGGAGCAGCAGCGGTGGGGACGGGAAGAGCAGACCAGGAGGCCCAAGGACAGCCACCACCGCTGCTTTCACGCACTGGGGAAAGCCAGGGCCTGCCAAGTGGCATTCGGGGGCTCTCCCACCGCTGGGTGGCAGTGGGCACACGCGCACACTTGTACGCCCTGCACGCCCATCCCCACCGCCTCAGGCCTTGCTGCTCCGCCAGGGTGCTCACAAGGAGCAACGGGCACCACGTCCCCTCCTGCTCCTTGGAGGATTCAAAACACCCCAGCACCATCCCCAAGGAGGGGAAGGAGCCTCCGCAGGAGAGCACGGGGCGCAGGCAGCCCTCCCAGCAGCGGGACACGGCGGGAGCAGGGAGCGGCGGCCGCGGAGCCCGCGGGAGCGCAGCTGCGCCGGAGCAGCCCTGGAGGTCCTTGTAAGACAAGGGATGACATGCTTGATGGGACTTCTTAATTAGATCTCGCTCAGCCAAAACGTACCGGGGCTCCCCTGGCGGAACAGCGTCAGACAAAACATTAATCACGCTCCAAATAAATAATTAAAATGTTGTGGCTCTTTAAAAAAAGAAATCAGGAAAAATTAAAGCCATCGGTCCCAGCCCATAAGGAGGACCATGGGCACTGGGTGCAGAGATGCTGCGTCCCTGAGAGCAGAGGATCAGCCACAAGGTTGGAGCAAGCAGGAGCCTGGGAAGAAGTCGTCAGCATGGTCCAGACCACGGGAGCTGACACGGGGAGAGCCAAAGTCCCGAGAGGCGTCAGGATGGGGTTTAAGATGCCCAAACTTCTGCATTAAAACACATTTATCCACAACCAACATTTGTGGCCTCAAATGATAGAAGGCAAATGTGCTCCATGCCAACACCGTGAACACTGGCCACGTGCCCTGGGGTAAAAAAACTCCCCTCCTTTGGTCTCGTGCAGTCTCATGAGATTATATCCCTGCTCACTTCTGCCCAGGAATGGCGGCAAGGTGAGAGGGGAAGCAGGAGAGGGGTGGTGAGAGATGAGGCTGCTCGGCTCCCAGAAAGCCTCTCCTTCCCTGCCAAGGAAAAGCGGTGCGAGAGGAACACCGTGCGCGGCAGGTCCCCAGAGCAACTTTCCTGCTCCCAGAGCATCCCCTTGGGGAATTTCTTTCCCGAGAGGAATAAAGGGCATGAGAGGAAGCAGGGGATGCAAAAGGGCTCTCTGAGAATCACCAGGCTCTTCAGGGGTTCACCAGCAAGAGCCCAAATCCTGGGGGACTCAAGCTGGAAAATCCCAGTAGGAAAAACTTCTTTACCTGGCACCTAGGAAACACTTGAAGAAGGAGAAAAAAGGAGAAGAGGCTTCACAAAAGCAAATTCTCCCCCCGCACCACGCCCTCGTTGCTGGAGCAGAGATGAATACTCGGTATAAGCAACAAGGAGCTTAAATTATACATGGAGCTATTTCCGTCGAAGAAGATGATGTAGAGGAAGGCAGGCTCGCCCGCTCCCTGCAGCCACGCAAACACGCTTGGGACGGGACAGAATTTGCTCCCTTGTAGCACCAAAAACGCAGCCGGCGCCGTGCTGGATCTCATCCCGGCCCCTCCGGGAAGGGATGTCCCTGTGCTCCGATGCAGCCGGGCTGCCAAATCCTGCCCTGGGGCTCCCAACAACCACAGCACCCGGATTGCAGGGAGTAAAGGCTCAATCGCCCCTTGCAAGCCCAGCACCCAGCTCTTTGCATCCCCGTGATGGCTCCAGTCCTGCCAAGAGCCCAGCGGAGGCTCTGACACTCACTGGGAGAAAAGGCCTCCCCCAAACCGCCTTTATTGCGTTAATATTTGCAGGTAATGAAGTTAGATAGCACTTAGAGTCCCGATCAAATTAGGAAAGCTATAATGAACAAGAAGTGGTGCATTAATTCATTAGCAGCGAATTACACTAAATTATCTCGGCAAATAAGGCAAAACTTTAATTTACCAACGGTGTTTTCAAACGGCTTTTGCTCCTTGCCTCCCCTTTGCGCCACAGTGCATTTTTTTTAATGACAGCCAAAACAAGAGAAGAGAATTAAATCCAGCTCTTTGGGGAAACAACTTGGTCACTCATATGGGAATAAAGAACCAAAAGCAGCACCAGGAATTTTCCTCCTCATCTCCTTTTCCAGGTCCATTTTCCAGGCAGAAAATGGCATATAACAAGGGATGAATAACAGTAAATAACCTGCAGCACATTTTCTAGGGCATGACCTCAGAGAGAGCTCGCCAGGGCAAGAAAAACCATCCCAGCACCCCTGAGCCCTACTCGGATGGGCCAAAAACCACCTCCTGCAAGAAAATAGGTATTGTTTACACCGACCTCACGGGAAACACCTTTACAGAAGTAACTGCTGGTAAAAACCGCCCCAGCAACGAGTCCCAGGGCTTAGAATAATGTTCTGCTTTGCTAATCGCCACGGCCGGAAAAAATCATGTAGCAATTTCCTTGGACATCTGCAGACAGCGCATTAATAATGGATGTCTTTGGGAAATTAGCCCTGATAGAGAACTGCCAATTTGTCCATGTTTAATATATAAACGCGGGCATCAAAGTTTAATACCTGCTTCAAGGGGGCGCAGACCTGCGTGGCCTCACAAGGGCCCCATTCGTGTCACGTCCTCAGCCCTGATGGACACAGGGAAGAGGCACTTGGCAGGGACCTGGCAGCCTCATGCAGAAGCAGAGGCAACGCAGCATATCCAGGGGTTCTTCCTCTTCCCCCATCAGGAAACAGGGTGGAAAAACACTTGCTGGTCCCCTCTCCACATCCTCACTCCCCATAGGCCTGCTGCCTATCTGCAGTATAAAGCTGTATGTATATTTTTCTTTTCTGTGTTTTCATTGCAGCATTTTTTTTCCTCTCTCTCTTTTTGAGATTCTTTTTAAGGGAAAACACGGTTCCTCCTGCATTTCCACAGCGCCTGGAGGTGGTGATTCAGAGACCTGGGGGCGCAAAGACCCCACGAGCTGGGCTCACATCACCCTCCCTTGCCCCAGAAGGCACCTCAGGCAGAAGCAGGATCCTTGGGACACCAGGGACCTTATCCACAGGCACGAGCCAGGCGCGTGGCCGCAGCGCTGGGCTGAAAGGAGCCCTTGGATGCAGTCATCAAGCCCTTGAGCCTCCCGGTTGAGAGAGGGACAGCACAAAGGCAGAGGTAGGTTTCAGGTGCTACCAGAACCACCAGCCAACAGATTCAACAGCTAAACTGGACAGTTCTTCCTTGCCCTCCTTTTTTCCCTCCATGCTGTGGCTGCTGCAGTACCTGCAGCCTGGCAGACAGGGGTATTTACATTTTCTCCCCACTTCCACAGAGCAAGTTAATCTTCTGACTACAAGTTTCCAAGTGAACACAGCAACTCATTATTTTTTATCCTTAAATTTCTTTAAGATGCACCTGATGTTCTTCTCTATAAGAAATTATTTCTTTTAATTGTCTTGAAGGCCACTTATAGCATATCACCAGCATCTCCATATAATATGCCACTTACAGCAAGCTTAAAGACACAAGTGAGTAGCTGCAATGCATACTTATTTCTGTCATTAATCGCTACAAATTGATTGTTCTGCCAGCACACGCAGCTTCCTAATTAATTCTTTACGCAGGTGCTTGTGTGTGCAAGAGAAGTGAATGCTAACAGAGTGCAGACCAGCAGGTAGGGCTGGGAGGTGCAAGGCCGACGGGGGCTGCAGAGGAAGGGCTTGCTCACAAGCAGGGAAACGGGCCATCCCCTCCAACACATGCTGCAGGCTGGCACCACCACGGATGCCGCTTTTGCTACTGGTTTATGGTATCTTAGCCTTGGACATCAGCTTCCCGGGGCATATGTAGTGCTGGAGAGCAAGTGATCCGACATCCGTCTCCTGGAAATGGAAGGATCTCCCACCCTCCCAGCAGGGGGAGAGGAAAGAAGGTAGCACTGTTTGCCTCTAGGTCTCTTCTGCCTCCAGCTTTGGTCCCCTACTCTAAGCCAGGGTTCACCAGCTTCCAGGTATTCCCAGCCCAGCAGTGAGTAAAGCCAGGGATGACACAGCTGGAGGGCAGACACAGCCACCAGGCACCTCTCTGCTTCCCTGGGCAGCCCAGCACCAAGGCAGGAGGCAGCGATGCCACCCACCACAAGCCTGCAGCAGGGCCCAATCTGTGCTGCAGGGCCCTGCTCTGGAGGAGGATGAAGCCCCCAGTGCCTGTGAAACCTGTCACCTCTGGCTCCCCAATACTCCCAAACCCGAGATCAGGGTAGGCTGATGATCTCAGGGCTGTTTCTCCACAGAGGCCTTTCCCTTCTCTACCTTTTCCAACCTGAAGGAAGTCAGAGCAACACCTCATCTAGCCCCCCCCTCCTCCTCCCCCCATCCCAAGGTTTCCCATTCCTTCCTGCTCTTGGCTATTGAGGGAGAGGGGAGGCCAGGGCTGAGGCTCTCCCTGCTCAGCAGGGCCTCTGCATCTCTCAGTGTAGCTCCTGTCTCCACCTCCTGCAGCAAGGCAGCCCCTTCAGAGATCCTCCTCCGTGGCGGAAGGGAGAGGATTCACTACTGCAGCTAACACACAGGAAGCCAGCGTTAGGCCTGGCATTAATCAGACAGAGCCTAGGAAGCAAGAAGGTGCTTTAACCACTTGGTTCTTTAGCCAGAGCCCAGCTCACTAACCAGGAGCAGAGACCAGAGACTCCCAGGTGGTTTCCTCTTACTCCAGTAGGTAAGGGCAAAAATATATATATTTATTAATTCTTACTACTTGTGAATCTATGGCTGTGTTAAAACAAGCTAAGAGCAAGAGCTGCACAAGGCCTGGCTACTGGGGGAAGCTGATGTTGCTTTATAAGCAGCAGTGAGTGGTGCACAGCACTTCCTCAGCTGGGAACCACATTGGACATGAGGGGACAAGTTGCATGACCAAAGCATGGACTCTACTGGGCTGAGCCTCCTCTTCCAAGAAAGAGGCCTCAAAAGAGGATCTGAGCACTTCAGGATTAGTGCTAAGAGGATCAGGTCCACTAAGACTGAGCCCCACATATGCAGTGCCAGGGGCAGCAGAGGAGGCAGACTGGCCACCCCAGCACAGCCAAGCAGGGCATAAAGGGGCCTTAATGAGCCTGCTTGCTAATTAAGGGGCTCCTCTTCACTCCAACAGAGCCACCATTCTCACCCACATAGCCGCCATTTGCAGCAAGAGAAGCTCATGACAGACTCAATGCCCAGAGAAGCACAGGCCTCAGCCAAGCTCATTACATATGGCCACTGTGACAAGAGAAGGAGGTCCTGTTCAGGAGCAGGATTGCTTAGGAGAGCAGGAGAAAAATAAGATTTTGTTCATCTCTAAAGTTAGGACAGGTACCACAACACATAGCAGACCACCTAAACAGGAGGTTCTGCAGTTCACTACCTAGCTGGCTCTCCCCACCTTCAGGAGGAAGGGATTAACTTTTAGAAACAGACTCTGCTACACAAGCATCACATCTTGGCCACATGCTCTCAGTTGAGCCTTGGGGAACATGTCATCTTGTCAAGGTAAGATTCAGAGCATCTTCAGCTTCTGTAGCTTCTCCAAGAACCTTGTGCTTAAAGACAGGTTTGGAATCATGACCTGGGAAGACTTCAGCCCCCAAAGCCTACAAGGCTGCATTGTTATTGCACCTTATTTCAGCACTGTTGCCAGACTCATGGAGGAGAGAACCTGGAAAGAGCTGCTCTGAGCACATCCCAAGGCCCTTTCCTTCAAATCCTCCTGCTTAAGAAAAGAGACTCCAGCTCAGAGCACTGCAGCAAGAGGCAATAACCCACATCCCACCTCCAGACTTGCCTCCAGAGGAGGCCTGCAGCCTAGTATCTGCAGGAGACCCAGTGTCAAGCCTGCTGGGTATCCCTGCCCTTCCCCCAGGAGAAGACAGGCTCAGAGAAGAGAAACACTGTTTATTCCAGGGGGGTTACAATAACACTCCCACAGGAGGGCAGCTGCATTTTTTGCACACTAGGAATAGCGCAAGGGCAGTTAAGCTCAGCACAGTAGCTGCAATGAGCATGACAACTTGGACCAGTGTAGAGAGTCCTTCAGCAGCACCTAGAAGAAAGGAGACCCATTTACTAGGCATTTAATGGCTTTCCACTGCCAGTGCCTGGACTCAAGGCAGGCAGCTTTGGAAAGGAGTCCCCTAGTCTGAAGTGTCTGACTTTGTCTAGCAGTGAAATCATGAGGGATTTGGGACTAAATCATCCTGAAGTCACCTTCAATGGCATTTAAAGTATGTTCATACAGAAAAAAATCCATACCTTGTGCAGTCTTCCCTGCTGGCAAGAGACCTTCTGAGGAGCTCCATAATCCCCGAGCTGGATCGAGGATTATTAGGGGTCCAACTGAGATATCAGCTTCCAATCCCTTTGAGGACCCACCTAAGAAGAGACACACACAGAGTTCTTAGGGAAAGCAGCTCACACAGTCTCAGGTAGATCTGCCAGATGTGTAGTCCCTACAGAGTCAGGTTCACAATAGTTTTAAAGATGAGAACATATAAACAGTTCCTGGCTCAAGGACACTAAAGAGCAGCTTGTTTTGTCCTTAAGATTAGATCTTCTCTAAAGATCTTTCAGCATCTTTGGTCATGCCAGCCTGAAGAGTCACCCAGCCTCGAAGGCCGCCTTGGTCCTACCTCGTCCAGAAGGCACAGCTCTTCTCGAGCGCCTCTCGGGCCGCCTGGCCAGAGGGTTGGCTCTGCGGGAGTATCCTCCCTGCAAGAGGCAGTGGCCAGTCTCGCAGCAGCTGCAGATGTCTCCAGTACCCTCCACTGGAACCCAGCTGAAACAGAACCAACCATGAGACCTCTTCCTAAACTGGTCCCAACCCTCCCCCCAGAGGGGCCAGCTACTCACAGGCTGCTGGCTTTGTTGAAGAAACAGGCCTTGTTTAGGGAATTTGGGGGCTGGTCAACTGGGGAGACCTTCAGGTGACAGGTGATGTAGATCTGAAAGGAATATTAAACAGCACACCCAGAAAGTTTTATTTGTCCACGCAGAGCAGCATCACTTTGGAAAGTGTGAAGGAGTAGGGCAAACACCACATCTTACCAAACTTCTGTCATCTTTGGCAAACTTGAATACATCCACCACAAACTGCAGTGTTTCCTGCCTTGGTCTTGGGGACAGGAAAGCTGAAGTGGCCTCATCTAATCTCCCATCCACCAAGCACCTAGACAAGGATCAGAAGTCAGCAGCTTCCCAGGCAGCTCCAGCTGTAGACCATGCAGGCAGCAGCCCATCCCTTACCCATTGAGGTCAATCAAGGCATATCGGGGCAAGGAGTTCTTGTCTGGGGTCAAGGTAGCAACACACTCATCTACGAAGAGCCTTAGAGGGACATGGTTCTCAGAACTGACATCAGCTTGGAAGTGCAGGCTCTCCCCCATCTGGAATCCATTGGAGAGTCTCTCCGCACTCCAGTCATCTGGAAGGCAGGTTCAAGGCTACAGGTCACTTCTGATGAAGTATTAGCCTCCTATGTTCAGGCATCACCATGGCAAGCAAGGGCTGCCTTGCCACAGGCAGTTCCCTCATGGCATGCAAGGGACTCCTTAATCCAGCATCACGCTCACACACCTCACTTCCACAATAGCCATTTTCAGCCCAGAAGCTGCTTTCTGCCCAGGCCATCAGCATCTGTGGCCGGAACCTGGCAGGACTGGCGATCAGAGGAAAATAAGGAATTCTAGTGTTGTACTCACCATTCATGAGGCGCAAGGAAAACACCAGCTTCTCTTCTGATGACAGGGTGGAGCGAAAAGGAGCCCACGTGGGCCTGATGGCATTGCTGCTCACATTATTCCTCCTGGAAAGAGAAACTATGCATTAATAAGGATGTCCCCATGACCCTAGGTCCACAGGAGCAGTCTACCTTATCTGCCCACCTGGGGTAATGGCACTCAATGGGAACCACCGCAGGGCTTGTTCTTACAATGACTAGGTTGCCTGCAGGAGTAGGTTTGTAGGACAAACTTGTTTTGTAGATCAAGGAGTCTGAGGTCATCTGGAAGGAACATGTTAAAGGACTGATAAGTCAGTGAAACTACTCTGTCATCCCAAGAATGTGGGCACTTCCAGATACCCAACAGTGTCCTAGGACACCTAGGTCCATCAGCAGCCACCCTATGCACTTCCCAGTTCACCATGGAGCTTTCTGTGCCAGAAGAGGAAGAAGGAGATGCCCCACAGGCTGCAGGAGAGGCCAGTCCCCAGGACTGGCACATTAGCCAGTGCACACACCAAGCAGATAAGGACTGTGACCCCAGGGCTCTGCAAGCAGCCTCCTCCCAAGGGACTCCAGCCCACTGGATCCAGGCAGTCCTCACCCACTCCTGGCAAGGAGGGTGCCAGCACACTGGGACCCCCTTCACACAGGAGCCTCCAGGGAAGCCTCCGGCCCTCCACACTGCCCTCTCACCTGCAGGGTGCTGCCACACTCGTGGAGCCCGGCCACAAAGGTCACCGTGTCCTCCGTGGCGCTCATGGCCTGGCAGGCGGCTGGGCCCAGGGCCAGGTCCGCAGGCCTCACCAGGCGCCCCATGCCAAAAAGGTCCCTGTGCACCGTGACCACCATCTGAGCCTCCTGGCACCGCACGGCCACAGGGTGCAGCGGGGATGCGGCCTGGAGCTGGGAGAGATCCACCCAAGCCCAGGGGGAGGCCTGGGGGAAGGCAGGTGCCTGAGGCTGCCTCCGAGAAGAGTCCCCTCTTACTCTCAAAAACCCTGAATTCCTCCAAGGGGAATCCCAGGGACTAGAAGACACCACTCCAGCAAGCAACCAGCACAAGAGAGCAAACCCCAGGCTGCCTCCAGACTCCATCTTGGCCTCAGCAAACCCAGCATAGGGAGAGGTTGCTGCTCAGAGCTCTTATACCTGCGCTGGAGCCCACGCAGACCCAGCACACCTGGGGCTGCAGCCCGACCAACGCGGCCCAGCTGGGCCTGGCCCTGGCAGCCAGCGGGGTTGCCCTGACCAAGCTGGGTCCCCATTGAGGCTGGCCATCTTCTCCCTGTGTGCCCACGTCCTGGCTGGAGCTCTTGTCCCCTGCCTCTGTGCCCATGGCTCTCTGCCTCCGCTGAGGGGACCCAGGCCAGGCTGGGCCACCAGCGTCCAAGGACCCAGTGAGGCTCCCTCGAGTGTTGCTGCTTGTGAGCTGCTCCGCAGTGACCTCCTAGTGAGGGGGACACCACGGCAAGAGCGCTGGGACATGGCAAGTGGGTTTTACTGGGTATCCAGCACAAGGCCCTCGTGCACCAAGGAGTTCATGCGCTCCAAGCTGGGTAGGCCCCTGGGGCTTCAGCCCCGGGGCTGCGTCGGGAGCGCTGCCGACCTCCCCTAGCAGCATCAGAGATCTCCCAAGCCCTGGCCGTTGAGCACCAGCAGCTCCACAGTGTTGGCTGGTGCACACAACACCGGAGCGGACTCTTTCCCAGCTCTCTCCTCACTGCAGGAGCCCCCGGGGCTGCCGGCCTGTGCCTTGCAATCTGCCCGGCCTCCGTTCACGACTCTCCGCTCTGCGTAACTGTGTCTCGAGCAATGAGTGCACCCAAACCAGCTCATGTGAGAGCGTGCAGAGGCACCCAAGCCCATCTTCTCCTAATAGCTTCTGATAAGTGAATGGCAGGCATCATCAAGAGATTAATTGGCCTTCGTGTGTTAATTAGGCGCATCTGCTCGCATGTACCGCACGATAACCAACACGGCAGGGTGGGACAGGGAGCCAGGGGCCAGGCAGGGCCCTTTCCAGAGGGCAGGGGATGGTGGCAGTTTCCCCCAGCCCAGGACGTGGTCACCTGCACCCTGGGTCTGCACCGACGCCATCGCGTGAGCCAGGGGAGGTTTATGTAACCCCAGCAGCGCTGGCAGGAGAGGCATTTTTCAAGGCGCTTTATCCACGTGCCCAGGAAAACGGGCTTCACCCCTGAAGCACCTTGTTCCCCCTCTCATAGCTCCCGCACTGCAGCCTAGGGTAGATCAAGCAGCCCCTGCTCCACTTGCCGGAGGAACCGTCAGGAGGAGCAGGGCCTGGAAGCCGCTCTCACACCCTTCCAGGCCCTGCCTTGGCCCAAGCTTTTTCCATGAGCAATGAATAAATGATACAACAAGAAAAAGCTTTCCAGATGGCGGGGAAAGTCTAACCTCAGGTCGTCCCTCGTGCTAGATTAGAGGGTTTTGCCCCGCGGGGACAAAACAGGGCAGATCTGCAAGTTGTTCCTGGCTCGGAGCTGGCTGAGCGTGGTGCAGCTGACGCAGGTTTAGGCCCCTGTGCTCAGCCTTTCTAAAGAGCAGAGCCCACTGCCCTGTCCAGCTTTCCCACGTGCTTCCCATGACCCCAGCCCCAAGCCTGGCAGCCCGGGGGACCCCAAGTGCCCAGACCAGAGCCCAGGACAGCCAGACTGCAGCCTGGCTGCTGTGGGGCTGTGCCCAGGGACAACCATCACGGCCTAAAGGGGATGGGGGTTGCTGCTCTAGGGGGAATGACCCCGTTTTTCCTCCAAGACAAAAGAGCTCTGTTGACACACACACACACACACACACACACAAAAAAAAAAAAAAAGGCAGCATTGCAAACCCATTGCCAATCCATAGGGATGCATGTCTGGAATTTTCCAGTCTTCTCCTCTGCAAAGCTAATAAAGATATACACGCACACGCTGAGAGTGGGGAGATGCTGTGGCTGATGGGCCCTGGCACAGCCCTCAGCACTGCGCGGGGGACGGATGTTTCCATCCCGCCCCGGCGCTCTGTCTGCTCCAGCCATGCACGGGCAGGCCGGAGCACGGGCAGCAGGACAGGACACAATGAATTTCAGGATGGAAGGAGGGTGGAAGATTCATGGGCCTTAAATGTGGCTGTTTCCTGCTGGCAAGAAAAAGGCTGAATCTGTTGGGTGGAGAGCAGCTTTTATTCTCATTTGGGTGCATTAGTGACTCGTGATCGATAGGCAGTGAAAAAAAAACCATCCACCATCTCCCGGCTCTCTTGCTGCAGCATCCATCACTGTAATCCGTGTTTAATGGCTTCGAAGGAATAGCCTTTCCAATCCGCGAGGTCCTCTCACTATGCATTTCCTCCAGTAATGAAGGACACCAGAGGACATCTCCCTTCTTTTTCCCAGCTGCGATCCGTCTTTGCCTGCGCTGGCGGCAACTCGGCTCCTCTGCTTCCCTGGGGATGGGGCTCATCAGGCTCTCCTGAAGCTCCTTCCATCCCTTAATTTCCATGTGCTATTTCTCCAGCTGTCTGAGAACACTGGAAAGCAAAGGGTTGTCCTCTGCGGGAGCAGGCCGGCCTCGGGGGCCAGCGTGGACATGGGGATGACCTTCGGGGTGGGACGCAAAGCCCTCTCCAGCGCCGCGGCACTCCACGGAACGCCGAGGAGCTCCAACCTTCTGCACTTCCTCCAAGCTCTTCTCAGCATCTCACCCAAAGGGATCTCTTTGCCAGGGTGCTTCCTCACCAGAGTGTTGAATATTTCCTCACGAGGGGCATTGCAGTGACCTGGTGATGTCTGAGCATCCCTCATCCCGCTCCGGAGCTCGGGTGTGCTCCTAACGGGAGACGGAGCACAGAAAAATGGGGGAGTCTCTTTGTAGCTTGCGACTCACAGTACTCATTAATTTCCCTGGCCGGAGACCACTTCTAAATGCCAGTTAGGGAATTTTAAGAAATATCACTGTTTTCCTTCAAATATCTCTGCAGCGACCTCCAAGTCAGGGAGATAAATAGGCGAGCTGCTTTTCTCCTGCTTCGGATCACTTAGAGCTGCTGATTGATAAATCACTGAAGTTGCCCGTGACAAATGGCACAGGGTGGCCAGGTCTATAATTAAAATGTCTCTTAACTCCCTGGTTATCTCTGACATATTGGGACCGGGTGCACTATGGCAGCAGGAAACAACAGGCTTGGGGCTCCACCTGGAAGAAAATGGGTCTCGGGAGAGAGAAAGTGGTACTGAAACACCTGGAAACGCTTCACATTCTGGGAGGTGTGACAGGAATTGCCAAGGCGAAGCTCTCCCTGGAAGAGGCCACTTGGAAGACAGCGCTTATTGCCACCCTTGGCATGGACACGTGAGGCAGAGGCTTCTGGAAACGTGGCTCAGCAGTGGGATGGAGCACTGCGGAGCCACTGGGAAGCTTCCCAACATCTCCCAGCACCCATGGGCATCGCACGCCCCATCCCATTAACCCCCATCCACCCGGCCCCAGCCGGGCCCCATGGTTCCAGGCAGGAATGGGGAGCAGCGTATTTATCTTCCTCCTCCTCAGCAATTAGGCGAGCGCAAGAGCAGGCACGCGGATTCATTATTGATGGAGAGCGGGAAGCCCCTCTGGATGCATTGGGGCTGGCCCGGGGATGGCACTCGCTGCAGTAACCAGCCACGTTGAATTAGTGCTCTGCAGCGCGCGGGCGTCGGAGGAACCCGGCCTCGCCGCCCCGAGGTGGCCAAGCCGCAGCGGACAAGCGGGCCGGAGCTGGAGCGGGAGCTGGAGCAGGAGCTGGAGCTGGAGCTGGCGCTGGAGCAGGACTGGAGCTGGCACTGCAGCTGGAGCGGGAGCGTGTGCTGTGCCTGCATCCCTGGGTGTCCGTGGGAAGCCTAGCCGAGCTCTGCAGGGCCCACAAAGGGCGAAAGCAGAGCCGTGAGCTCCGAAGCAGCAGCCGGGGAGCTGCTCAGGTCCTGGTCCATGGATCTCCTTCCTGGAAAGGAGCTGCAGCTCCAAATGCCACCTGTAACGGATGGGCACAAGCCATTTGACATCCCAGTTACCAGCCCGGCTGCTCCTCGCCTCGGCACAGCCCAGGCGCAGGACGACCTTGGGAAGGATTTCGCTGCCTGGCTTTTCCCAAAGTGTGTCTTGCTCGGTCGGCTCGCTGGGAATGGCCAATTCCAGCAGGAGCAGGCGACCTGCGAGGGCATCCACAGCGCCAGACTGGAGCCCGGGCCTGGAGCCACTGCCGGAGCCAGCCCATGGACGCCCCCTGCCCGGCTGTGCACAACCAAAATCCCCCAGCCCAGTGCCCGGGGGTAAATGATATTAGTGGCACCTCATTAAAAGTTGCACCAAAGCCTAATTCGGGCCATCCGTGAAGGCCCCTGGATGAAACAACCATCCATCGCCTCTCCAATGCGGGCTGCATTCCGGCACGCTGTAACTTGTCTCACTTGCCCGTTTCCCTGCCCATTGGGGACTTCTGTCCCGTCCCTCCTCTGCCGCACGTGTCCGTTCCCCTCCCAGCCCAGCCCAGCCAGATCCCAAACCTGTGAATCTGGAGTGACTCCTGGGGCCAGCGGCCTCCGGGACACTCCTGTCCCACGAGCTGTGAAGAGCACTTGGCCAAAAGTGACTGTCCCCAAGGAAGGGGAAACCCATGCAGCAATTGGGGATGTTGGATTCCCAAGGAGAGGGGGCTCTGGAGTGGGAGATGAACAGGTTCGTTCTCCTCCTCTTCCTCCTCCTCTTGTGGCACAGGGGTGCGAGGAGCAGCCTCCCCTTCCTGGGGTCTGGATACAGGAATGTGGCTGGGAAGGAGGGAGGGAAGAACCTGGGACTCCCACAAAAGCAAAACCCTCCCTCTCATTGACATTTTCGCTGACACTTTCCTGCAAGAGAAGTGGCAAAACTGAACCCAAACAAAGGCCTTCGGTTACCAACTGCTCCTTGGCCTTTGACCACGGGGACCCCAAAACCACACAGGGGCCGGGAGACGTCCAAAAAGATCTAAAAGTTTATTGGTCAAGGCACAAAACCCTCCAGATTCTGGAATTTAAATAAATTCAAGACAACAGGAGACCCATTGACTCCAGCACGGCAGCGGCGCCTCCGCTGGCCTCGGGGCACTGAAGACAGCGATGACCCCGCAGCACCGGAGCCTGCCGTGCTCAGCGGGGCTGAGCAGGGGCTGCAGCAGGTCCCAGAGGGCAGCATGGAGCCCCGGCCTTCCTCCTGCTCCCAGGACCCTGGCCAAGCTCCTCACCAGCCAGCGGGGCCTCAGGAATTGGAAGGGGCATCCCAATCCTGCCCCCGAAGGCACCTCAAGCTGTGGCTGGGGGATGGAGGCCGAAGGTCTCCCAGCACCAGCACAACGGGGAAGGGGGCCCACGGGTTCACCAGGGATGGGGAAGAGGAGGAGGATGGGGCCATCCTGGCAACAGTGGCCAGTCCGAGTCAGGGCGTTCGTGCATGTCCTCGGTCACCCGCAGCTCATCCCTGCGGGCTTTGGGGACAGGGACATTTCATCAGGACCAGGGGGCTGCTCTGCGCTCTGTCCCGGCTCCTGTCAATCGATTTCTTGTTCGTTTTCTGGAAATGGATGGGGGAAAGAAGAAAAAAAAGAAAGAAATTGGCAAAGAAATTATAAGCCAAAAGCAAAAAGCTGCGTTTTATAAATCTATCAGGAGGGGGGAAAAAATAGCTTTGGAGAAAAAAGCCATTAATAACGGGGGCAGAGGAGGGAGGGCGGAATGAGCAGTGATTCAGCCCCAGCAGAGGCCAAAGCGCCGCCAGGAAAAGCCTGCCAGGAATACGCGGGGAGGTGAACGAAGAGGCAGAGGAGACCCGAGGAGGGGAGAGGCAGGAGCAGGGGCTCGGAGCGCCGCCGCATTCCCGTGAGAACGTGAGTCCCGGGCGGGCGCGCGGGCCGCGGCCGCGCTCACCTGCTGCGCTCTCGGCGCTCCTCAGCGGCTGCAGGGCTGCGAGGGCACAAGGGGACCCCGTGAGCGAGCGGCACGGCGTCTGCACGGCCTGGGACGCCCCCACGCGTCTCCCGCATCCAAAAGGACCGGGGCACCCACCTGTCTTGGGCTCGTCCCCCTCCTCGTCCTGCTCCTCTGTCCCTGCAAGGCAGACACCGGCAGCGCGTGAGGCGCCGGCCCGCGGCCACGCTCCGGGCCCTGCCGGCACCGCGAGTGCCGCCCGCTCTGGAGTCTCCCGAGGCCGAGGCCGCCCCACGGCAGAGCACCCGCTCCCACCAAACCGCGCTGGAAACAGCTTATTTGGGCAAAGAACCGCTCTTTTCTGCACAGCTGCACAGCTCCCTCGGGCCTCTCCAGGGCAGCGAGGTCCTGGTTACACCTAAGAGCTGGGAGCTTTCCAAGGCATCCGCCTCCAAGCTGCCAGAGCAAGGCAACAGAGGAGGAGCAGGGGCCAAGAGGGCTGAAACTCCCCCAAGGGCGACACAAGAGCAGCGGAACGTGCCAGGAGGGGCCCTGCCTCGGCTCCAGGGGCCGGTGCCCGCAGCGGAGCAGCCGGCACGGAGGGATGGAGGGCAGCAGTGCCGCGAGCTCCAGGCGAGCGGCTCCTCCGGTGCCGCCTGGGAGGGCTCTCTCGATGCCGGCGCTGCAGCCGAGCGCGTTACCTGCGTTGGCCTCCTCCTCCTCGCAGCTCTGGCGGATCTTCTTGTGGCACACGTAGGCCAGGGCTATGAGCAGCCCCACGATGCAGACGGCGAGTCCCACGGTGACCCAGAGCGCCACGGCGGGGAGCACGAGGTGCTGACCTGGGAACGGGAACGGGAATGGCGCGGCGGTGGGAACGGGAGCGCGGCCCGCTCCACAGCCCTGCAGCGCTCGGGCACGGGCACAGGCACTGCTTCGGCTCCCTGGAAATACAACCGCGAGCTCCTCTAGCTATGGCCTCCCTGCCGCAGCTCTGGATCCGCACGGAGAGCAGGAAGCGGACAGGTTGAGTCACTCCATAAAATACTTCATTAACCTTTAAATAATTGCCCTAGTAAAGTCAAATCGCGAGCTGAGCCGGCGCTTGCGAAGAAGCCGAAGGGAGGCAGGGAGGACGCTGGGCGCGGGGCCTCCGCACGCTCTGCCGTGGGCAGGGCTCCATGCAGCCAGGCACCACGGCCCTTGCGGGGGACCAGCCTCCTTGACTCGATGATGTGGCACCAGCCCGAGGTCCAGGACAGTGTGACGGCCCCAAGGACGGGCTCTCCCCATGCAGCCCTGTTGTAGCAGCTGCTCTCGGCTCCCTTCCCACCCGGGCACGTTTGCTTTCAGTACAGGCTTGATGCCCTCACTTCTTTTGGGCCCAAATCCCCGATAACTGCCCATGCTGGGATCAGCGCAGGCTCCGAACCGCGCGGCAGCAGCAGCCGTGGCCCGTCACAGGGCCAAAGCCAGCGCTGGCGCCCCTGTGCCAAAGGCCAGCGCGGAGCCAAGCAGCTCCTCTGCCCCTCCTGCAGCTGCGCAGGGCTGCGGGAAGAGCCTGGTGCATCCAGCCACAAGGTTTATGCTCCACCAGGGAACCCTCCTTCACAACCCAACAACTGCCGTACCAAGGACAATTAAGCACTAATTAATGCTACCAGTGAGCGTACAAGGTTATAAAGAGCTCCCAAGCATCTATAAAAGCTCAGCTAGCGAGGACAAACGGAAGCCGTCCGTAACGGCAGCGAGCCCGTCGCCAGCACGAGCCCTGTGGAGCATCCCGCGGAGCGGCCGCATCCCTGGGAGCCACGCGGGAGCACATCCCTGCTCCGCAGTGTGGGCCAGGAGGAGCCCACGGCCCTAGGGAGCCCCCGTCTCCCATCCCGGGACCGTGTGGGCAGACCCTGCAGAGGTCTCCCATGGAGCAGGCCCTGGTCACGCGCAGCCCTGTGACACAGCCCTGTGACACGGCTCCTTCTAAATGGACAGCAGGCAATAACGGGGCCCGCCTGGATTTATGCCCTGTTTTCACAGCTCCCTCCTCCTGACTTCACGCAGGGTCAGCTGGGACTACCAGTGATGCAGTATTTGCATAGGGCCTGTAGGGTCTTTAAGCAGGGCTAGAGCCAAGCAAAGACAATCTCGTCCTTGACGGAGAGCCCACGTGTGATGTCCCGAAGCCGGCTTACCCGTGATGGTGACGGAGGCCTGGGCCTCCTGCTGCAGCACCGGGTTCCGCACCAGGCAGGAGTAGGTGCTGCTGGGCTCCACCGACACCTGCAGGACGCTGTGCACATCGAAGAGACCCTCCTCGTTGGCCACCTGAGACGTGGTGACGTTCTCCGTGATGTTGCCGCCGTGGCTGTCTTGCCAGAGGACAGTGGCCTCAGGGTAGCCGCGGGATGCGTGGCAAGTCACTGCCACCAGGTCCCCCGGCTTCAAGTTCTTGTTGGGCTCCAGGTTCAGGTTGGGCTTGGAGTAAGGAGCTGGAAGGGAGAGGAGAACAAGCTGGAGGCTCAAAGCAATAGATGGTCATTTTCTTCTTACCTCCCCAAGGCATCTACCCATAGCTCCACCACCACACCAACAACTCCACATTGGGGACCCTCCTGCCCCCTTCCTACACCCAGGAGCTCAGGGATGCCATCCCCAAGGAGCCCTAGAAATCAGGCAACAGCAACAGCATTTCCCAGGAGCCGAAAGGCTGAGCTAAAGCTGAGGATACTGGAGGGGAGCCGCCCGCCCAAGTGGGAGTAGCCGTGCCCCAGCTCTGCCCCGTGCCTGTCCCCAGTGGGCATCCATGGGGCTGAGCACGGCGCCGCTGGCGTCTCACAGGGCTGCTCCGTGTCTGCTGGAGAGGGACAAGCTCAGGGGACGTCCTGGCAGGGATGCACAGAATGATGCTCCACCATGGAGGCCAGTCCAACGGGGAGAACCTGTGGGTGCACGCGCGGGGACACCGCTGGCCCCGCGCTCACCGGCCACCTGCAGCAGCACAGCCGCGCTGTCGTAGTCGCTGACGCGCACGAAGCAGGTGAAGCTGCCCTCGTCGGAGATGGCCACGCGCCGCAGCACCAGCGACACGTTGCCCTGCGCCAGCTCCTCGTAGAAGAGGGCCGTGCGGTTGGCGTAGGCGCCGCCCTGGTCGGCCAGCTGGTCCCTGCCGCCAGAGAAGCTGTGCACCATGCGCTTCGTGTCCGTCAGCTGCCAGATGAGGGTCAGCTCGTCCAGGCTGAAGTTGGCCTCGGGGGAGAAGGCGCAGTGCAGGGTGGCATCGCGGCCAAACACGGCCACCACGGGCTCGTCCGGGACCCGGATCTCCATGGCACCTGTGGGAGGGCGGCCAGAGAGCACAGGTACGTGGGGATGAGACCCCAGACACGTTCCTGGGTGATATGGATGATATTTAAGCATAAAGAAGGGAGCGCTGCAGGAGCGGATGATACGACCGTGACCAAAGCTGGAAGGCAGCTGCGATTCCCTCTCTACGTTGATGCCAACCGAGAGCAAGTGGCATCTCAAAGCCCTTCCTAGCAGCAATTCCCAGAAAGGCCCAAGCTGCTGGCAACAGGGGAGGCAAGTCCAGCAGCCCAGCCCAGCCTGGCAAAGAAAGGCATCGGGGAGCAGAGAAACCAGCATCCGGCACCAAGGTGGCCCCAGGCCAGCAGGAGCCGGGCAGGCTGCGTGGCATGTCCCAAACCTTGGCTATTGCTGCCCTCAGCTGTCCAGGAGCAGCAAGCGCTGCCTCTCCACGCACCGCGCTGCAGACAGAGCCGCAGGAACGCCCAAGCTGGACCGACCCCACGGCTCCGTCCCAGGGGCCGCACATTTGCGAGAGGAGCGTGGCTATATCCGTGGTTTTATTTTCCCTCTCAGGAGCCTTTCCCAGAGAGGACAAAGCCACCACCCACAGCAAGCGCCTCGCTGGGGCCAGGGTGGCAGTAGCCACCTTGAGACATCAGCCCCGACCGGCAAGGGAGAAGGGAGGGGAGGGCAGGGAAGAGGAGGGGAGGAGAGGAGCCTGAAGAATGGCGGCCGGGGAGGATTGTGAGGGATGAAACTGGTGTGGACGAAGGCTGCCAGTACCGGCCAAGGAGCCCTTGGCAGGGGCCAGGCCAGTTCGCGGGCAGCCAGCCAGTGCCTGGGCAGACTCGCCACGTCGCAGCTGCCTCCAGCTGTAACAAATGCCAGGTGCCTCCAGGAACATTATGGAGCCTGGCTGGAAGCGCCACCAGCCAGGAACATCCCAAAAATATTTTGGTTACCGGACGCCCTTGGGCGCTGCAGCTGGGGGACTGAGCGAGTGCCAGGGCCAAGGGCTGCCGGTGCCCCAGCCGTGGGGCCAGGGCAGCCCTGCTGGGACCGATGTTGCGCTCCGGAGCAGCCCGCAGAGCCCCACAACGCCCTGCTCACCCGCCAGGCCAGAGGCCAGCGCGCCCACGACGAGCAGCGGGTAGAGCATCTTGGGCACGAGCGTGGCCCGGGCCCGGGGATCCTCTCGCGGGCGACAGCTGGGGAGAGGAGGAGGAAAAGAGGGACAGGGTGAGCAACGGCCACGCACTCCTGCGCATCCCGCCGCCAGCCAAGGACGCTCCGAGCGCAATGGCTGGAGCACGAGGCGGGCGCGCGGGATGTGTCCGGCACGAGCATCTTGGCGCCTGGAGCACCAGCCTTGCGCCCATCCCGATCACACCGAAGGCTGGGACGCCAGGAAGCGGCTCCACGGGGAGGCGGCCGGGCCCAGCTCCGCAGTCGCCTCCCTGCCCACAGGCAGCCAGGGCGGGAGGAGGCCGCGCAGGAGCGCTTCGGGCACCGCTGCCCAGCCACACCGCCCGCGAGGGAAGCGGTGACTCATCTTCCTCGTGCTCCTGCCCAGAGCTCTTCCCTTTTCCACACATCTGCAGCCGCGGATGCGGGCGGCACAGGCTTCACGCAGGGACAGGAGCCACTCGGGGCGCTCGGAGCATCGGGCCGAGGCCCCTTCCCAGCCCGCCACCGGATCTGGGAAAGCCCTTGAGCCGCCGCCTGCCTCAGTTTCCCAAGGTGGGGCTTGGAATGGGGTAACGGGGGAGCGAGCTCAGCCCAGAGCCCCTGTCCCGGCTCGTCCCTATGTTCACCAGATCAGACCCTGCTGAAGGGGCATCCCAGGATGTGCTGGGGGGGCCTGGGTGATGCGGGCAAAAGCTGCAGCCGCTGCAGGGGCCCCACAGCCCCTTGGCCACAGGGACAAAAGGGAAAAAAGAAAGGAACAAAGGCGGGATAAATGAAAGAGGAATCAAGTTTTCACCCAGATATTACAAAACCCTCCAATAATCAGCAGGAAGACGAGCCCAGGTGTCTCAGGCCCCGTTGCTCTATGACAAGCAGTGGTTAATGCTGCAAGCGACTCCTTTGGAAGGGCAGCCAGGCAAAGGGGCTGAATCCAATCCCACAGAAACACCGAGACTCCTGGAGTCCCATCTCGGCGCATATGCAAGCAATTACTGACCCGGGCAAGCAACACGCATGGAGCATGTGACACTCGCACAGGGACGGCGGGAGCGGGCGTCAGCGATCCCTGCTCACTGCCCGCCAAGGCGCTCGGAAACGATGTTCCCCGGAGCTGCAGGGGGCTCGCGGGACACGGAGACCGCACGGGACAGGGAGACCTCTGTGGGCAGAGAGATATTGCGGGGCAGGGAGACCTCGTGGGGCAGGGAGACCTCATGGGGCAAGGAGACCCCATGGGGCAGTGAGACCCCATGGGACAGGGAGACCTCGTGGGGCAGGGAGACCTCATGGGGCAGGGAGACATTGAGGGGCCGGGAGACCTTGCCGGGGGGAGACCTCATGGGACAGGGACACCTCGCAGGGCAGGGAGACCTCACGGAGCTGGGAGACCTCGTGGGACAGGGAAGTCTCACACCGTGCAGACTTCGTGGCGCACGGAGACCTCGCTGTAAGGGCGCCCGCCGCAGCTGGCTGCACCACACGGCTGGCCCCAGCGCAGTGTCCATTTGAGCTCCATCCAGAGGCAGCAATGGAGCGGCACCCCGGCATCCCCCTTTCCTCAGGGACACGGGTACCCCTGTGCTCCGAGCGGGAGGCGGCGCGCGGAGCTGTGTTCCTGCCCTGCCGGCAGGCGCTCGCACAGCGCCAGGGCCTGTTCCTGAGGGCAGGAAGCCTCGGGAACGCTGGCTCTGAATGGAGCATCTGTCCGGGGAAGGCAGCGGAAGCGCAGGAAGAAGGGAGGAAGGAGGGAGGGAGCCAGCGGGCGGGCAGCCGTGGCGGGAGAAGCGGGGGCGACGGGGGGCAGCGGAGGCTGATTGGGAGCGATGGGGGGGATGAGGGGCAGCGGCGGGGCCATGCGGGGGCTATGAGGGACGATGGGGGGGATGAGGGGCAGCGGCGGGTCCATGCGGGACGATGGGGACAGAGGGGGGCGGTGAGGGCGATGTGGGGGCCATGGGGACCGTGCGGGGCTCGCAGGCCCGGGGCGCTGCCGGCACGAGCGCGGGCCAGGACGGCACCGGCGGGCGCTGGCGGGGCCGGTGCCGCCCGCGGCCGCCGCCGCTGCCGCCCTCCCGCACGAGCCGCGGCCGGGCCTTGGCGCCGGGCCCCGCGGGCCGAACCGGGCCGGGCCGGGCCGGGCCGGGCCGGCCGCCCCGCGCCGCCCCCCCCCCGCCCGGGCACTCACCCCGGGCCCCCGCGCCCGCCTCGCGCCGCTCGGAGCCGCTCGGCCCGGCCCGGCCCGCCCCGCCGCGCGGCCGGCCCCGCCGCGGCCCCGGCCCTGATTGGCTGCGGCCGCTTCCTGCGCGGCGGGACGCGACCCCCGGGCCGCCCCGGCCCCGGCCCCCGCCCCCGCTCGGCCCCGGGCCGCCCCCGGCGGCAGCGCCGGCTGCTCCAGGGCCGGGGGTTCCCGCAGCCCTCGGGGCCCTTCCCGGCGCCGCCCCCGCAGCCCCCACTGGGGATGGGCCGCAGCGGGGCCGGGGCCGCCGTTTCCAGCGGCAGGAAGGTCCTCGCCCCGCTCATGGCAGAGGGCGGCCGCGAGGCGGGAAGCTGCGGCGCTCGGAGCTGCGAGAACGCGCATAAAAATAACCCGAGAGGGGCTATATTTAAAAACATGTGATTCTCTCCCTTCCTGCAGGCAAGGGCAGACTGGAGACGCCGCAGCGAGGCTGCCGCCCTTGGCCCGGGCTCCCCACGGAGCCGAGAAGCGCTCCAGAGCGGAGCCAGGGTCGGTGCCGGCCGGGCCCCGCGGCCGCACCGGGCTCAGTGCAGCGCCCTTGGGGGCTCCCCGAGGCTGGCAGAGCCCCGAGAGCTGCGTGGCAGCCCCCAGAGTGTAAAAACCAAGGAAGCTGCTTGGAAACGAAGGCAGATTTTCAACATCAAAACTCAGCTGAAAATTTAAATTGCAATTCTTGCAAGCCGGCTCCTAATTAGCAATGAAAGGGCTTCCAGCAAGGAACTTAAAATAGTCAATGTTCTCTGCCCAACTGATTATTTTTTGACTAATTTTCATTCCTCAAACCCCAGAGTACCTGAGCTATGTGCATAAGAGATGTGCATAGTAATGAAGCTGGCAAAATAAAAAAAAAGAAACGAGAGGGAGGCAGAGAAAAGGCTGCAATTTGCAAGTCTAATTTCACCAGCAGGCTGATTTTGATGGGGAGAGGCGGGATAGCCAGCGAGGATGGATGGAGGCGCCCCAGCAGCCCAGGTCCTGCCCATCCATAGCCCCCGGGTGCTGGGAAGGGCAGCGGAGGCAGCCCCGGAGCTGTGGATGCACGAGCACCATCGCACGCGGCAGGATCCTTGCACATTACATATGCATTTATGTATTTATATATATAGCTCTGGCTGCTCTGCTGCAGCCCTGAAGCTCGCAGCGCACCCAGCAGCGCCTGCCCTGCTCTTGGGCCTGCTGATCCCAGCCCAAATCCCACCTTTCTGTCCCCGTGGCCTCATCCATAGCGAGATTTCACCGGGGTCCCCACACTGACTCTGCCGCGGCGCCGTCACTACGTCTTCATCACCCAGAGAACCAATTCCACGCAGAGCCGGGACCTGCCTGGAAATACTAGAGAGGTGTTTTCTTATTGGAGAAAGGTTTGGAGAAAGGACCCACAATGCCATTAGCACCCCTGGTTTTGCGCACGCCAGCCCGTTCCCCTGTGGACCCCTCCGGCAGGCAGGCAAGGTCGGAGCTGCTCCCCTGGCAAGTTCTGCAGCACGTCTGGAATGAGGTGGAAGGGGAGGGCTCGGTTGTGCCCTCCTCGCCACAGCAAGGCTGCTTTGGAGCCCACCTTGTGCACTTGAGAACAGAGCTGGTCCCCAAAAACGGCCCTTCCCAAAGCAGCTGCTCCATCTCAGCAGCGCCTTCCTCCTCATTCTCCTCTTCCTCCAATGCGGTTGCCAGCAAGGGAATATGGCAACTGCAGGGGGAAAAAAAAAAAAAAAAACAACCCACCCGGCTCCCGGCTCATCCGTGACTGATGCTCTAACTGGCTGAAAAGCCGCAGCTGTCCCGTGGCAGCGTGTCATCGTGCACAGGCAGCCTCCCCAGCGCCATCTGCGCGAGCCGGGCCCCGCGGCAGGTGGCTGGTGAGATGGCAGCAGGAATCCGGAGCGTTTTCGGAGATCTTCCCACCTGGAATGCGCTCCCGTGAGATTCCCGGCCCTCCTCCCATGCTTTGGAGCAGCCCCTCAGCTTTCCCTGGCAGGGATGTGCCTCTTGCTCCCTCCTGCGCAGCTTTGGCTGGGAGGGCCGAGTTGCTCCAGGCTTTTCCATCTGGAAGGAGAAGCATCCCTGGAGGCTGCCTTTTTAAAAACAAACAAACAAACAAACAAACAAACTCCTGTCTCTCCCATTTCCTTTGGGATTTTCTCCATTGAGCCATGTCAGGTCCAACAGCCTGGAGCAGGCGCAGGATCTCGGCACCACCTCCCTTTTCCCCTCCTAGCACATCCTTTCCTCTTCCTTAGTTTCCTCTTCCTGGCCAGTTTATCACTTTTTTTTTTTTTTTTTTTTTTTTTTTTTGGGGTGATAAAGGTTTTTAGAAACTCTCTGCTTTCTAAGATCAGCCAGGAAGGAGACTTCAGACTTTCCCCCTCCCCATGCTTCCCTAAAAGAGTAATTCAGACAACTTTAATTGCACATTATTTTCTCTTGGAATTGTCCCTCCAGATAATTTATCCTCTTTCAGCCTCGCTCTGGGGAGCACAATCTTATCTTTCAGCTCCAGCAAGGCCGACAATTTCTTATCTTCCGACACCTTCTGGTCGGCACCATGTTCAGGCTTTGTTATATAGTTGATTAAGGCAAAATTGCCTTTTTTTCTGTCCCCCCCTTCAATTTTACTGCAATCTAACCAGAAATGCCCAAAGAATCAGAGCGGCCTTTGGCGCTGCCCGTTTCTGGTGCTGTGGAGGCCCTTGCTGCTGGGGCTGGCGCTCCTCTGTACCAGCCGTAGCGTTTGCCTCTGCCAGCAATTCAACCTCCCCTCTGGGGAGTTCTGGGGGGAGAGACCACAGACACCCAGCTGAGCCCGTGGTCACTCACTGCTGTCCCCTACTGCTTATTTTGCCCATAAAAATGAAGAACTTTTCTGCAGAGATTGTCCTGGTGTGTGTGTCTACATCCAGAAGCTTTTCCCAGGCTCCCTGCTGTTCCCTCTGCTTCCTCCCAAGGTGCACAAGGCTCAGACCTTTAACCCCAACAACGTGTTGCACCCAAAGCTCTTGGACCCTTGGGACCGCTCTGCTTTCTGCCTCTCATCACAGAATCACAGAGTGGCTGAGGTTGGAAGGGACCTCTAGGGATCATCTAGTCCAACCCCCTGCTCCAGCAGGGACACCCAGAGCACAGAGCACAGGGTGGCATCCAGGAGGGTTTTGATGATCTCCAGAGAAGGAGACTACACAACCTCTCTGGGCAGCCTGTGCCAGGGCTCTGGCACCCTCACAGGAAAGAAGTTCTTCCTCACATGGAATCGTCCGTGCTACCCTTGCCGAAGGCCTCAATGCACAACCAGAGTATTCCAACAGGGATGTTCCAGGTGGGGAGGAGATGGGCCTTGATCAAGGCCCTGCGGGGGAAAGGAGCTGCAGTTCCTGGGGCTTTGACCTGTCCGGCTTCCCCATCGGCTCACGAGGTCAGGAATTGCCAGCGCCAGCACCTGAAAGCACCCCAGCAAACACAGCTTGTACCCGTTACCCCTTGTCCTGTCACTGGCCAGCACAGAGAAGAGTTGGGCCCCATCCTCCCTGCATTCTCCCTCCAGGTACTTGAACGTGTTGATCAGATCCTCTCTCAGTCTTGTCTTCTCCGGGCTAAACAGGCCCCGCTCACTCAGTCTGTCCTCACACCACAGATGCTCCAGTTCCTTCATCGTCTTCGCTGCTCTGCGCTGGACTCATCTAGCCCAATGTCACCAAGGCCCTCCATGGACCCACTGGTCCCAGCCCTGGACCCAGCCGCAGGGCAGAGCCGAGCTCAGCAGCCAGGCAGGCCGGGCAGGCTCTGCCACCCACATTTCATCCTGCTGCTTTTCCTGAGGCGTTGCATCCGAGTCGGAAGAAACGCATCCCTTCCCGGGAGACGCCGCAGCTCGTCCCTCCCCTCTCGCCGCCAGCGCTCGGAGGGACACGGCCCTGCTGCAGCCAGCGGGATCTGCGGCGGCTCGTGGGAGGGCTCCTCACTCGCCTCGTGCCTCGGAGCGGGGATGTCCCCCGGCCTGAGGAAGCCAGCGGGGCCGGAGATGTTGCGGCTAGAAAAGCCGCGCACCTAAGCGGCCGTCCTGCAGTGTGCGGGGCGAGCCGAGGGCAGGCTGCGCTCCCCGTGCCGCCCCTCATCCCCCAGAGCCGCCCGTTCGCCACAGGGGACCTGGCTGATGACAGGGGCTCCGGAGCGGCCCCAGCTGCCCCCCAGCTTTGCCGTGGCCGGGCCCTGTGGGGCTGGGCCCTGGCCACAGGACCATCCCCCTCCTGGCAGCGTTGCCCTCTTTGGCTCCCTGTCCCTTAGGGAGCAGCCAGTCCTCGCTGCACCCTGCAGCCCTACCCCTGCGCTGCCCGGAGATCCCTGCAGCCAGGGACCCGTGTCCGTGCTTATCCCAAGGACAAGAGCCAAGGATGCTCCGCAGGCTGAACCCCCCGGGCGGCTCCAAGGAATAGCCCCAGGGCACGGAGCAGCTCCCTGGCACCCCCACGCTGCCCTTCACCCCCGGGAGCTGCCCGGCACCGGGCACGTCCCACTGCCGCGCAGCGCTCCGCACGGGCAGCATCCCCTCCAACGCTGGGAATGCGGCCCCGGCAGGAAAGCTCGGGAGTCGCTCTTGCACCTGGCAGGAGAGAAGAGCGTCACTGTGAGGAGGGAGCAAATGAGGAATCTGCAGTTCAGGGAAATATTTTTCTTAATAAGGAAGAAGCAAGGAAAAGACTTTTTTTCCCCCTTTCCAAGGTAAGAGGGAGTCCAGGGGGTTTTCCAGCATGACAAAAGCCAATCCAAATAGGCCAGCGTGTCTCATTTGGACTCTTTTGTGTTTACATTGCACTTCTCCTTGACCAAAGCTGCACTTTCTGTCATCATGTTTGTTTTGCTTGGACATTTCTCTCTGGAGGAAAAAAAAAAATCAGTTAAAACATTTTGACCAGCTCTGACGGGAACATCTGAACATGTAGGAGGACGGGGGGGTTGCTAGAAATAACCAAACTGCCATTACCCAGCGCAGTTGAGACGTGTAAAGCTAGCAGTCCCCAAAGCAGGAGAGCGCATCCACAATCTCCTCAATTTCTCGGGATCTTTCCTGTCCGAGAAGCACCGCTGCTCTCACTTCACAAGCTCTGATGTTTTCTCTCATTCCCTGGAGCACCTCTTTTCCACTTCAACCTTTCCTCCCCTTTCCATTTCTTTCCTCCTGGATTTTCTCTTCCGCCTCCTCTTTTCCCACTCCTCCTTTCTCCATGAATTCTGCACAAAACTAGAAAATGGTTCGGAATGTGGTTTAATAAAGAAACCTGAACCAACCAGCGGTGATCCGCTGCAGGCTACGGCCAGACGAGTGTCCTGGCTGTTTCCAGGCTGGTTGGAGCATGCTGAAGCGCAGATCTGCGCTGGTCCCCACCAAGAGCATCGGCCGACGGCATGAGGAATTACCCGGCATAGCGGCACTTCCTGCCAGGTGTCCCACAGTGTTTGGTGCTCTCCAGCTGCTCCGTGACGGATTCGGGGAAGGTGGCTCCAGAGGCCAAGCCTCCTCCAAGTGCCCCAGCGCCTCCGTGAGCGCAGGGGGACAGCGGGTTGAGCAGAGGGAGCCGCAAGGAGCGGGCTCGGAGCGGGCAGGCGCCCAGGGCGATGTCTCTGCTGCTCCGCGCCAAAGCCCTTCCCGGGGGTTGCTCCTTTTTGCCTTGTTCTTAAGCACGGAATCGTCCGTGCCACCCTTGCCGAAGGCCTCAATGCACAACCAGAATATTCCAACAGGGATGTTCCAGGTGGGGAGGAGATGGGCCTTGATCAAGGCCCTGGGGGGGAAAGGAGCTGCAGTTCCTGGGGCTTTGACCTGTCCGGCTTCCCCATCGGCTCACGAGGTCAGGAATTGCCAGCGCCAGCACCTGAAAGCACCCCAGCAAACACATCACCCCAACACTGCATTTTGAAGGGCCACTGTGGCGGGAGTGTAACGATATCTCTCCTTTCCTCACTATCAAGCTGTTATTCCGCTGCATAAACATTCCAGCGGATCCAGGATGGGCAAATCCTGTTTTCCTACAGAGCAGCTCCGCTCTGAGCCCTGTTGTCAGAGGAAGCCATGAAATGGCCAAAGGGCAGGTTTTTACCCCAGCCTGGCCCTGGCGGTGCCTGGGAAGGGCTCGAGGACGGAGTGGGGCAGCCGGGCAGAGGGGTTACGCAACCCCACGATCTACGGAGCAGCAGCGCGCTGGTTAGAGGGAAAAATGGGAAGAAAAAGGAGGAAAAAAACCAAAAGGGCGGCCCCGGCGGGATGACTCACTGCTGCCATGGTTACCGGCCCGCTGTGGAGCCCGCCCGCCCCGAGGCCGAGCGGGGGCCGCAGAGCGCCGCGATTTACGGCAAAGTCCACGCGCGAAACAGCCCGCGCGAAGCGGGCTCCCCGCGCGGCCGCATCCCGCGGGAAGGGGCCGTTCCCGAGCGGCGGGTGATTCAGCCGGCGGGAGGAGCGAGTCGCGGGCGGGCACCGCGGCAATTCCCGGGCGCGGGAACATCTGATGCGGATCCGGTTTAGCGCCGGGGACAACCCCCGTGGCTTCCCGTGCCCCGAGGCTTCTCCCCTGCTCCGCACGAGCCCCGGGCCGTGGGCGAGGCCGGCGCCCCCTCGAGCCGCACGGAGAAGGTGGCTCCGTGCGGCGGGGTCGCGGGTTCCATTTCCACGGGGTTTCGTGGCAGGAAGGCTTCCCCGCCAGGGGCCCGGCTGGAGGGCAGGATAAGGAGCACGAGACGCGCCCGTAGGGTCTGTCCCGCGGGGGTTTCTCCACCGGGAGGGAACCCCTCAGCAAAGCCATGCCCGGCTCCGCCTTTCCACAAACGGGAATTCTGCTGCGGGCAGGGCGGGGGGGAGCCCGCGGGGAGGGGCGGGGCTCCCGCGCCCGGCCCCGCCCCTCCCCCTGGCCCCGCCCCGTCACGTGCGGCCGCCGTTCCCCCCCCCCCCCAACTCCCCCGGCAAGTCTCGCGAGAGGCGGCGGCAGCGTCGCGAGAGCGGGTGCTGCGGTAGGAGGTCGGCGGCAGAAGGACGGAGCCGGAGCCGCCTCGCTGCCGCCGGTGCCTGCGAGCCCCCCGCGCCGCCCGAGGATGCCGCGCTCCGGGCCGCTGCCCGCGGCGCTCGCCCTGCTGCTGCTCACGGGCAGTCTCCTGCCGGGACCCGCCGCGGCGCAGAGCGGTGAGGGCGGCGGCGGGCCGGGCCGGGGGGGACGTTGCCAGGGAGTGCTGGTTGCTAGGGGGGCGGCTACGGCGGGGGAGGAGGGTCAAGCGGCGGCGGGCGCGGAGCGGGAGGCGGCGGCCGCGGGCTGCTCAGCGCGCCCGAGAAAATGGCACGGCACTCGCCGCCTACTACCCGCGCTGCTCCCAGTGATTTGTACTGCCGTGGAACGGGAGTTCCTTAGCAACTGCGGAGATCCGCCGACAGGGCCGAGCACGGCACGGAAAAAATTAAAAAATCCCCTCTCCTTCGCTTGTTGGGCAGCTGCCCCCTTGGCTGCGCGTTCTGCAACAGCCCAGAGGCGTTCGGAGGGTTTGGGAAGTGCAGCAGGGAGGGAGAGGGCAGTACCGCTGGCCTGGAGAACCGTGACAGGAATTATTGCCTCGCTATATGCAGATTTTTGCAGTCTGAGCCAGGACTGAGCGCTGTGTGTGCCGCTGTTAGCCAAAGGCGCAGCTTTGGTAGCCATGCTACGGGAATGAAGATCGTGGGCTTCCAGCCTTTCTGAGGAGCCAAAAGGCAAATCCCGCTGGAGTGCAATGAGAATAAGGCGTGTGAGTCCTGCGAGCTTCCAGGAATGTGCTGCTTGGAGGGCGCTGCGGCTGGAGCCTGGTTCTCTGGCAGGGCGCAGCCTGCAGCGGCTCTGCCGTGGCAGCACCATCTCGGCAGGGTTAATCCACCCGTCTTGTATTTCCTATCGCCTTGGCGTGGAGGGAGGCGAGGAGCCTTCGGGAGCCCAAGCTAAACGCATTGTGCGCCTGAAGCTGTTCCTGTGCAGGGTTACCAAGCAGGGGATCAACTGCTGGCCCTTGGTAGAAGAATTCTAAGTAGCCCCTTGATAGGCAGTGCAAATGTGTGATCCGACTGTAGTTCCATTTCTGAAGGTCAAAAATGGCATACATTTGGGGGGGAAGATGGAGTTGTTGCCAAGCAGTGCACACAGCAGCTAGCTGAGCAGTTAGGCTAGCCTGGAGAGCGCAGGTGTATTCTGAAAGCTCAGCAGTTTTTAATTTCGTTATCGAGGGTCATCCTAGTGATTGTAAGGTAAGAGAGCCTGGGCTTCTGTGCCCAGAGATAGAAGGAATGGGCATGGCGGTGGGAAAGGGTGATAAAGAGAGCACTTCGATTGTGTAAAGTAGAGTGGAAGGTGGAGCCCCTTCTGTAGAAGGTTCCTTACTGCTAATGGAAGTGCTGCTCCACCTTGGATGTGAAAAGAAATGGGAAGAGTGCAGGCCCTGCCCATAGAGGAGCTGTTTCCTCTCAGGCCAAGCAGATGCTTAGGGAAGCAGAACGGTTCCTTTTGGCTTTCCCGTCAAGGGGGTGTGCAGCCATTTACTGAACTGTCTGCTGCTTGTAAGTCATTGGAAAGATACTGTTCTTTGAATAGATATGTCTAAATACCCCTAATTTGGTTAAAAATCCCTTTGTGGCTGTTGACAGGTATGTTCTTTGAAGGATCCCAGAGTGGATACCCACAAATGCCCCTATCTATTATTGATACAGAGCCCGGGCTGTAGTGAAAGGTGATACTGCCAGGTGTGGAGCAACACTGTGCTGGCTTGGGGCAATAAACGAGTAGAAAGGTACCTGCCGCAGCGGCGGGGCGGCTCCCAGGGTCTGGTGAAGCCACTCGCTCCGCTGTCAGGCTGTCAGATATATTGTGGAGTCCTGTGTGTCTGCTGGAGGTCCACCTCTTTTCTGCCCCTGCAAGAGATCACCATTGAGTGGCTAGTTACTGTTATTATTTTGAATGTAGTTCAGAATATTAGAATCGCCTGGAGATTTGAGCCTAATAAAACTATATATTTTTGTGTGTGCGCGTGTTTGTTTGGATTCTTTATAGAGCTCTTACATAAACACCTAAAGATCACAGGAAAATTTGCGTGTCAGAACCTTACGCTTTTCCCAAGGAATCTTCTGAGGAACTTGTCAGGTTCTGCAGCATGCATGGCGGAGGCAGGCTGGCTTGTCACTTGCCTGCAGAGCTCAGGTGAGGTGACAGAAAAGAGGGATGGAAGAAAGATGAGGAGGAACATCCGGAAAAAGCAAGTCTTTGGAGAAGATCTGTGTAAACCTGTAGTTTCCAGTGATTTTTGTGGGAAAATGACCGTAGCGCTTCAAAGCAGATGCCCGTCTCCCATCCGAGTGATGCTTGACCTGGATGTTAGTGACGTGTCTTTTCTGGCTGCTGTTTTTAAGTCACAACAATAAATTTGCTTCTCCAGCTGCTTGCTTTAAAAATAAAGACTTCAGGGTACTAATACTTTCACCTTAGGGTGTTTGGATTTAAAGGAGCCCGGCTATACTTTTACTGTTGTCTGAAATAGGTGCTTGGGCTGCCCCTGTGTAAATCCCTGTGCGCCAACGTGTGAGCTGGCTTGTTGTCAGTTTTCAAAGTCAGTGCTTCTCTTTTCAGAGCTCTGGTCCCGCAAAGGGCATTTGGAGACAAGCTCAATCACGTGTGTGCAGCTGTGAATTCTTACACATCACTTATTGTAAAATCATCAATGCTGGTTTAATAGAGCTACATAGGATATTCAAAGCTAGATGTAAGGGGCAAATAAAGAAAATTAAGTTAGGTGGTGCTTCTTTTACATCTGTTCTTTTCATAATGCAGTTGGATCTGAAAGGCTGAAAACATAATTTGGCTTTTCTGATGGCAGAAACCAGACAGAAATGATGGAAAATGAGGAATAGTTGTCTCCTCCTAAGGAAGCAAGCAGAAAACCTTTCTTTTATGCCTGTAATGCTTTTTCTCACTGCTGTTCACATCCATTTTTCACTGATTGTATTCTGACAAATGATTTTAATGGTCCCTAAGTGAAACTTAGAAACAGTTTCATGCAGCATTTATGGAGAGCGAGTGTGGGCTGATCATGGAGGAAAATGTTCAAAGTCCTATTCACTTTCCCACCATTTCTTTTCTTCTTCCTCCTCCAACTCCCCCATAGGAAACTTAAATACAAGCAATATGACTAATAAGTGTTTATACACTCGAAAATTGCACTAAACTCTAACAGATCTCTGCTCTGAGTTAGGAGGGAATAAGTGCGAGTACTAACATCTCAAACAGTATTTTTCATTTCAAGGGGGTGTAGGAACAAAAAAGCCCAAACGCTGGGTCTCGAGTGGAACTGCTTTGAATGGTGACATTTGCTCAGAGCTTTATGTACCCTTGCAATATGATACTTTATGAAGAGCTCTTGCTCTTACACTCCTGAATGAGACCTCCTTCACGATGAGCTGCTGCTCCCCTGTAAGTGCTGCTTTAGAGAGGCAGTTGTAAAGCCTGGCCTTGTAAGGGACGGTGCTAGCCTGTGATTCATCCTTCTGCTGTGAAGCCAGAGCCTCTGCCTTTGTGGTGTTCTTAGCTTCTAGTCACGGGGGTGCTGCTCCCCTTCACACATCTGTTAAAATTAAAGGTAGATAATCTGTTTTCACTTATCTATTAGTGGGAAAGATCTCCCATAAATGTAACCTAAACCTGCTCTGCTATCATTTTAGGCTTTTTATTTCTTATTCTAAATTGTGGATGTTGGGAGCAGTGTCTTTACTTGTCATCAGCAGTGACTTCCAGCACTCCTCCATGGTTGCTCTTCCTAAGTTGTATCTTCCTGAGTATTCCTGTTGCTTTTTTTTTTTTTTTTGTGAGTTCTCTCCAGTCACATTTCTTGGAATGTGACATCTAAAACTGGACGTGGTTCCAGTTGGGACCAGACCAAAGTCCAGCAGAGTGGAAGGATCACTTAATGTGTCCTGCATATGGCATTCCTGTCTGCATTGTAATACAAATGCTTTTGTGCAGCGTAGTCTTGTCGACTTGCGTCCAGCGGGATCCATTATCCTCCTCAGATATTGTTATGCAGGGCTGCTACTTCATGTTCAGTTGCTACCTAGAGCAAGTGGTTCAAATATGTCCTTACTAAAAAGGCATCTTACCTCGTTCTGATGTTTTCTTCCAGTTGTCAAAATTATTATAAAATCTTATTCAATCTTCTTGAGCATCCATCACTCCTTCAGCTTGCTTCCAGCCCATTGCTGGTCTTACATTAGGCTGTTTTCCATTTCTTGTTTACTTACTAGAGTGTAGCTTCATGAACGCCATGCATCTATTTTAATAGACGAAGTAGTTTTATTTTTGGTTATGATTCTCTTGTATGGCGCAGTATTAAAAGCCTTACTAAAATTAGGAGACTTGTATCTATTCCTTTTCTGGAGTGAGCTTGCTGTTTTTTGTTTTTAATTGGCTTATGAAGCAGGAGATGACCTTATCATGGTCAAGTTGTGTCAAACAACATGATACTAAAGCTCTGGTTCCTCCCTCCCCAGACCCTTCTACTTTGAGTGCTCACAAATAGGACTTGTTCTGTTGTATTTCCAGAGAGCAATATTGGGTTGGCAGCTCCACAACTTCATGAGCTTTCCATTTTAAATGCAGGCACTGTCTGTGCTTTTCTGTTCACTCCTCCTCCACAAGTACACTAGGATGAGTTTAATTAAACCCAACTACTTGACAACTTTCTGAAGTCATCTCTAATGTGTTTGTAGAGCTCTTCCCCAAGCCAGACTCTTTAATGCTGTAATACCCCTGCTCGGAATGGTGTTTGTGACAGTAGGAGCTGTTGCCAGACCCTGCTGTCCGCCCGAACCCTCTAAGCACGTTGGAGTTGTTCAGGGTATTTGCAGGATCTCTTCTGGGATTCGGCTGCTACTTCATCTCGAAGCAATAAACTGAATGTGGGAGTTCAGAATGGGATTCTCTACAGGGTAGATGAGTTCAGTCCAGTAGATGCTTGAGGATGGCCTTTATGCAATGGTGAAGCTTCCTTTGGAAAGGAGCTGTTTTTTTGCGTTTCAGAAACGTTGTGCTGCCTTGTGCTTTTTGCACATTAATGCACAAATGTGAAATCGGATCCGCATAAAGCAGGGGGAGAGGCGTTAAAATGGCTGTTTAAAATATAACTCAGAAATTATCAGAAGTAATCGGAATAATAAGATCCAGTTACGTAAGCATGTTTCAGGTACCTGTCACATTTTTTGTCTTCAAAAAAATCTTATTTGAAAACAGAAATTTAGGAGTTAAATGCGTTTTTTGGTCTTTTGCAGTATTGTTTTTTTTTATTTGTTTGTTTAAAAAGATCCAGTCTAAATACATCTAAGTTACATATTCAGTCCAGGTCGAATTTATATATTTGCGTCAAAACTTGAAAGTGCTTTTTTTCCTCCTAGTAAGATAACTTCTAAAAAGTCATTCCTTGTTGAAAAGCTTGAAGCTTTTCTGGGTCATTTGTGTGGCTGAAGTCACAACTTCTGTGCTGACGCAAACCCATTCAAGGAAAAAAGGCAGGAGCTTTTGAAGCTGTGAAGGGTTCTTCATCAGATGGCATCAGAAGCTGCAAAACTCTGCTATAATTCAGAATTAGAGGTATTTTGAGAGTAAGATACAAGATGGGAGTTAGGTGCTGATCTAGTGATTGGGTCTCCAGGTTCAATGCTTTTATGAGCTGTGTTGGCTATTGCTAAAGCTTGGAGGCCGTTATACATGTGTGTAGGTACACATGTACGTATAGACATATAGAAGAGGCAGGTGCGGCTTGAATATAGGCAGGGATCAAGTGGCCGTCCCTGGAGCGCCTGCCCGTGTCTGGAAACCTGAGCTGCTGCATGTGCTCTGAGAAGCACCCTGAAGATGGGAGAAAACAAAAGCAAGGGGCACATTCTAGACTGGGAAAGAGAAGACTTGAAAAGATGTGGAACATGATTGTACTGAGGAGTTAAGAGATGCCAAGCTGGTTTAAATGCAGCTCCAAAAGGGAGTTTTGCTCATTTCTTTTAGTCTCACTAAAGTCATGCAAGTCTCCCCTGGTCAAAAAGCCCATGTCTTTCTGTAGTGTCAAACGCAGTATATACTAACTGACCTAAGTCTGCAAAATATTAGGTGATACTTCATTTCAGTAAAATCAGAAATTGCAATGGCAGTAGTCCAGAGCTTGAAAGAGCTGTGAAGTTGGCTTTAGTAGGTTTTATCAGGTAAGGTCACTTGTCTTGGAAATGTGAGAATTGGATGAATTTCTCTAGCATGTTATTCTTAATACAATAAGGGATAATTAAGAACATTTTGGTTGAGAAGGTGAAGAAAAATTAAAAACTTGGTGGGTAGCTGTCCTCAGAGGGGGGAAGTAAATGCAACTTTTGAGCCACTGTGGTCAGCGATAACATCTAGATTTCCATGGTGCTGTAAGGGGTGCCCCTGACCTTAAGGGATATGTTATGTGCCGTGTTTGAAATTATTTCAAAGTCGCTGGAGAAGCATCTCTAGTGCTAAGAGGCAGTCGGCCCTTTGTCTTTGGCATCTCCTCTGCATGGGCTGCTCCTCTCTATTTCTGTGCCTTGGGAAGCTGGGGCTTGCTCGGGCTCACAGGCTCTTTTTTTTCTCCTTCATTTTTGTGCAGTAAGAAAATCTAGCAAGTGGCAGAGCTGTTCCTGGCTGCTAAATTGTTTAATATGAACAATCACAGGAGAAACAGGTGCTTGTAACTAATCTAATAATAAAAATCTCAGCATGTTTCACATATACTGGAAGAATTGGTGTAGATGTTTCCGGAGAGTAGAGGTGAGGACGGTCTTTGCTGGCTGGCGAAACAAACAGGCATTTCAGTCATACTTGGAGAACTTTGGCGCAGTTGCTCCATAACTGCTGATAATTATCAGCCCTCGCAGGGAAATGTATTCACGTCTTTGGCAACGCGGAGAAATCAGATTGCTGCTACCTTTGGGCTCCGTACGGTGCGTTTGGTGCCCATTGATCCCTGTAATCTAGAAATGAAGGCTGCCAGTGGTAGCAGTTTATCTTGTTTCCTTCTGGGTATTGCCCTCTGCTGTTGTGTCAGCCCTGGCATGATCCTGGGGGTGACTGCTTGGTCTAGCAAAGGTGTTTGCAGAATTGCCTAAAAGCTTCCCATGCTGCTTCGCAAAGTTGTCCTCTCAGCCTTCTACTACATTTGGGTCTTATGCTGCTTTAAATTGCCTTCAACTTTGGATTTCCTCCTCTTTTTTTTTTTTTTTTTTTTCCCTGTAGTATAAGTCCTATCAACTCTGACCTTTTTTTGCTCTGTAGTTTCAGCTTTGCCCTATTTATTCTGGTCATTTCTTTATGCAGAAGGCTTGAGAAGATGACACTTGAGTACCTGACTGTAACAGGCCTGCCCTGCGAGAGCTTTTCTGCTTGTTGTCAACATGACAGCAGTATAAATGTTTTCATCTCCTCCTCCTAGCAGTGAGGTCACAGTATAACTTGTTTAGATTGGTTACGGTGCAGCTCTTTATGTATATACACATATATTTTAGTTCCTCATTTTGGAGTGTCCAGGGGGTTTCTAACCACAGTTGGCTCTGCAGGCTTCAAGTTTTGCAAATACCCATTTTGACGATGAGTGCCGTGAAGCCAAAACACAGGATTTTAGATGCTAGTAAATGAAGGCTTTGAAGGTAGCAATGGCAGAAAGGATGGGATGTGAGGTTGTCTCTTCAAATGATGCTTCAAGTAATGGAATAATTAACAGCTCCCTTAGTTTTAAGGTACTGAGCTTAACATCACACTAAGGTATTGCAGTATTGATGACTTGCATTCCAATTTGGTTTGTTAAAATTCAGTTTTAAGTTGGCAAGTTTTAGCAATTTGCTGTGACCTCTGCAGTGGTCTGTAGTGATTTATGACCTCACCTAAAGGTAAAAGCTGGGTATACGCAAAGCCACGTGCTTGGGGTCGAGGAGTCTCAAAGCTGCTGCTTCTTGAGCCATCGGGACCCATTTAAGGAGCTCGGTCCTGAGCTGTGCGGCGTAAGAATGAAAGTCATTTTAGGTCTGCAGGAGGGAGCTGCTTGGGAGAGGAGCAGAAGGGACAGGGCAGGGAGAAATAGCTGTGATGCTGCTATAAATAACAGCCCCAGCAGGATGGATGAGCACAGTGCTGCTTACGGTATTACCTTCACTGGATACAGCAGGATGGGGGCTCTTTTCTTCTTTATTTTTTTTATCCTTTTTTTTTTTTTTCCAATTAAACTTGGTAGGGAGATCAGGGACTAAGAGTTTTATCTGTTTTGCTTAAAAAAGGAGAAAAGAAAAAAAAAAAGGCAAATTAACATAATTAATATAAGCCACCGGCATATATTTTATATATACATATATATATATATATATATATATATTTCTGGTTATCTTTATTTGTGCCCATTCTGTCCTTGAAACTACAGCAGAGACGATTTTCCTGTTCTCTTTATGGCACCCTCCAAGTGTTGACGTGGCGCTGGCCACGTTAGGAGCTGCCGCGTCCTGCACCGCTGCCAAGCTGCCCTGCGGCTTCAGTGTGACAAGGAGGTGGATTTTTCCAACCAGAGGGTTTTCCGACTATCGTGCCCTGCTCGTCTGTCTTGAACTGGAATCCCTTGGTAGCAGCCTTGTGAAGGCTGGAGAGCGTGAGTGTGCTGGGGAAGTATTGCCACGTGTCTGAGCTGTTGCTGCTGTTAAATTCTTCGCAGCTCCCCGCCGTTGAGGCCAGGGTCAGGAAGCTCTTTCGAGGCTTTGATCTCCCCTCTAAGATATTTTCAAATACCTTTTGATGCAAAATACTGTACAATTTGAATGGGGTCTTTGATTTAAGAGCATGTGAAAAGCTATTTAGTGCAGTTATATGAAACAATTCTATAACAGTGTTTTGCAGTGTTCTGATACAAAATGCACAAAAAAGTACTTCTTAATTTTAGTTCAGTTCAGAGAGACATTTGCAAAGTATTGAAGTAAGAATTCAACCAAATTATTTAGGACATCTCCTCAAATGCTACAGAATCTCCAAGTGTGGTTTATGTGACATCCTTCTAAATAAATCTCATTTGTGCCTGATCGTTTTGTGTTCCTGCTACATTCTGGCTGTAGGTGCTGATCCTGTTCAGTAATGCAGTTTAAGCATAGCAGGCAATTCCAGCAAGATTCTCCTGGCCCCCAAATGAGGAAGAGGTATAATGTGTTCAACAGCTTCTTAAGCTTTTTTTTTATTGCTTAGACAAAGCGAGCAGTTAAGGTGGTAGCTCTTGGGTGCTCTCACAATGGCACTTGGATCAGGAGACCCAAGCACAGCTGCCCTGAGGAGCCCACCCTCGCGTGCTCGCGGTGCAGGCAGCGGGGATCTTGCACGCAGCATCTGCTTAGGAGTTTTTTTTTTCTTTCTTTTTTTGTGAAGTCATCTTAAAACCCAGTCTCTCAGGCTTCTAGTTCATGCTCCTATCAAGCTCCTGTCGTTTGCGAGCAGTGTCACATCACCAGTACAACAATATTGCTGCCAAAATCAAAAAAGCAGAATCTGAGTTCTGAATGTTTAGCTACTGTTTACTGTTGTTCTTTCAGAAGCATTCAAACAAATACAGTTATTTTTCATCTGTAAATAATACTAGTCAAGTTGCTATTTGGTAAATACCCATCTTGGAGCTGAATAGAGAAAAATGGAACAGGTTTCTGTTAGTTATTTTCTGTTTTATTCTGTCCATTTGTGGAGCCTGAATGTGCAGACCCCTTAATTGAGTTGAATTGTGGCCTTTACTGTAAGCAAGAGCAGGGGGTGGTCTTTGGGCAATCAAAGCAGGAATCTCAGCCAAGAATTGCAGCCTGCCTCTGGTATTGTAGGGTTATCTGTCTTGGAGAACCCAGAAGCTCAAGAAGGGACCACTCCAATCTTCAGAGACCTAATTGCTGCTGTTGTCCTTCTGCACATAATTTGTGAGAGGCAAAGATGTCAGATCTGAGTGGTTAAAAGTACCAAAATGTGGGCAGTCGCTGTTGGGCATTGTGTTAATCTTGCCTACTCTTGAATTTTGTCTCGCAAAGAGCAGTGTTAGGAGCTGCCCTCAAAGCTTATTTGATTGCATCAAAGCAGTCAGTGGGCCTTGCGAGGTCAAGCCACCAGTGCAAGGAAGGATCCGACTTATGACGCAGCGTGGATGCGGCTGCTGGCACAAGGCAGTGTGAAGGGTCGAGCTATTTCTACCGGGATGTCCTACATACGGAGCGCTGGAGTGAGAGGCTGCTCGCCCTGGGCATCCGCGGGAGCGACGGCTTCCTGGGGGTGCAAAGGCTGTCACTAGATTAGCAGGCGTCCTCGACGGGACTGTAGGAAGGGCTTGGTGGAGAAAACCCCAAAGGCGGCACCCGAAACCAGGCGCCTCGATTTGCAAAGCAGTGTAAATCTGGCAGTCTCTGTGGCCTGGGGGGTTCCCCGTTGCTGCACTTTGTTTGATCAGGAAGTTTGAGCCTGACCTGCTAGGCAGGGAGGCAGTGATTCTCCAGCTGTGCAGGCATAAACATTTAATGTTAATAAATCTCCTTCACCTCCCAGGACAGCAGCAGTGTTTTGCATATTGTTATTAGGGAGATCCAGCTCTGTTAAAAGTTGAACCCTCGGATCAGCATTTAAAATGTTTTGTACCTTTTTCTAATAACATTTTTCTTATGCACATACATTTTTGCTGAATGACTTGTTCTCAAGCCTGCCTGGAATTGCATGACCTGTTACATAATCCAACATTTTCTGCAAAGGGCATTTCTTTAAAAAGGTCTGTGTATTAAAATGTCCTCCTTCCTCATCACAGATGAGACTGAGAGCAGCTCATACTTCTGCAGAATGCCTAAAAGGGGAAAAAAACGGTTTGTCATTCAGTATGCACTTCCTTCATGCTAAAGAAAAATGTAATCAGTCTCCTTTCAAATACACATTTGTTGGATGAAGAAAGGTCAAAGCAGAATTGGAAAGTACTTTAAACCTTTAGCTCTCTAATGGAATAGTCGGAGGATTTTGAATAACTAATCTGAACGCACGATTTTTTTTTTTTGTTATCCCCACCAACCTTTTCTAGCGTTTTCAACATTTTAGGATGCAAACTTCTTTGTTTTAAATATTCCTGAGATCTTCAGCCTGCAGGTTTCAGTTCCAGGGTTGTGTTGAAACATCGGACACACCTGAACTGCTGCCATTTGTTATTTTTTTTTTTTTTAAAAAAAAGGCGGCAGCAGCCGAGCTATGGGCAGCTCTGCTTTTCTGGAGAACCCTGGTTTTATGCCTCAGAAGATGAATTTACTCCTGCTTTTTTTCAATGGAGTGGGGTCTTAGTTGTTCCTTTTCTCTGAAGCAGAAAGAGGGACAGTTTCTGCACATTGCTAGAAAAATCCTTGTATGTTTTCTAGATACAAAGAAAAAAAAAATCTGTTCTCACCCCAAAAAGGAGTTTAGTAAATGATGGCTTTTTTTTTTTTTTTCTTTGTGTCAGCTTTGTCCCTACCTCTGGTTAGGGAGAAGCATAAAAGGAAGGAATGGGAGAATAATGCCCACCTGGGAAACTGGTCTGCAGATCCTCAATGGAGGGAAGTCTCTTGTTAAATGCTTCTCCATGGGATCAAGCAGTCTCCTGACAAGGAGCCCTCTTTGGAACAAGAGGGAGTGTGAATGCATGTGAAAACATTGTTTGTTGCACAATTACCAAATTTCTAAAAGCTCGGCATAACATCCTGCCCTGCACCAGCATCAGGAAAACAACAAGGGGTCTTGGCTTCCTTGGGTGGTGAGCCTGATACCCAGAGCCAGTTTGTGTTTGTTCTTGGAGTTCCCACAGATAAGAGAGGGCTTTTTGCCTTCAGGTTAAAATCCTGATAGCTCAGGCTTTTACCAAGGGGAGTGTTTAGTAAGCCTGAGCACAGCTTATAAATGTGTCTTTAGGATCTTACTCAGCTTCCTTTCCATCCCGCAATCAGCTAAGTCACTTGACTGTTGCACCAATCAGTCTGTAGTCAACCCTGGGCAACGTTTTTGGCTCATCCCTGTGGTGTTCAGGAGCGTGATGATCTTTAACAGCAAAATATGCAAGTTGCAAAGCTGATTTCCATTCTGGTGACACTGTCCAGACGTCAGCCCAGGGCCCTCTGTGGGGAATGACTTGCCTTTTTTCTGGGCTTTGGCACTCCGACTTGTTTAATTGATGTTCCGTAAGTTGTAGGTCTGTGTAAACTGCTGAATGCAGTGAAAGAGGCTCGGATTGGGCTCGCCAGCGCAGCACGCACAGCTACATCTAATCCGGAGGGGAGAAGCAGCCTGCTCTTGTTGCTGGAGATGTGTCCGTCAGCTTCAGCTCTGGTGTTTACCGTCTACAGGAGCTGCTCCAGAGGCTGCTCTGAGCAGTTCTTGCCTGATGTCTTCCAGCATTTTCTCAGAGATAGTAACCAGTGCGGCCTGTAAGGCCCTGAGCAGCCCTATGAACTGACTATTGATCCGGGCGCTATTAACCACGCTGCAGATAAGGTAGCGTGAACTGCACCCTGAGCAGAATTAGCTTAATCACATTGCTTTTAAGCTGCCAGTTATGTGGAGAGATTGATCCTAGTGTTGTAATGAAGCAAGGAATTTTCTATGCATACATGTATTTGTTTTATATATTACTTCTGGCAGAAAACTTGATCATGTGTGAAGAGATAGCTAAAATGTCTGTAACAGCGCATACCGTTCTTGAAGTGCATAAAAGGATGCTAATAAACTCGCCTGGCAGTGGAGCTTGGAGTTGAGGATTCTCCTTCGCTGGCTCTAATAACAATTTGGGTTTTAATAGATGAGCAGACTTTCACCGAAGGAAGAGTTTAGAATGGAAAGCAGGGTTTGCCCTTAGCAGAAAATGAGCCGTGTTGAGAGCTGCCAAATGCACTATAGGGATGGGCTTGTGTAAACACGGCACCCGTTTACTCCCAAGTCTGCCCCTTCCGTGTCTTGGATTAGTTAATTTAGTCAGGGAAGAGACTGCTTCAGTCATCACCACTTCTGAGCCCCTGCAGAAAACCAGGGATCAGCCTGTGCTATGTCCTTAGCAAGGTCAACAGTTAAATATGAATGTCAAGGTTTTCTTCCTGTTTCAAGTGGAATGTGGTTCAGTTCTGTTTCTCCACTTTTGCAGAGAGTGAGTGAGATCGTTTCCCTGTTTTAAGTGGCATGAGCTGGTGCTCCCATTAGTCTTTCAGCTGTGAGCTTTTATACTAACAGAGATTCAGAAATGTTTATGTTGTGCTTTAAGCCAGAAAAAAGCATTTGCCATCTAATATGATTCAAAATGTGACCGTAGCCAGCAAGCTGACGTCTGTATGGAGCCAAAATGGGGGAGTGGATGTTAATTTCTTGTCCTGAGTATTTTTCACTCACCAAGGTATTACAAATTTGAATGTATTCTCTTTCAGCTCATCTATCTTACGTTATACAAAACCAAAGGCTTAGGATTGCTGCAAAACAAGAACTTTTCAACTCATGTAAACATTACAGATATGGAAAAAGGGTTTCTAAACCTCAAAAAATAGTTAATAAAATTGTTTTGGAGTGGAAGTTGGAAAGACATGGGTATAATTGCTACTGCAGTCCAGTTCCACATCTGTGAGCAGTGTTTTGGTGTCTTTTGTTTTTGTTTTCAGGGAATTGCAGCTAACAAGATCTGATCATGCACAGTACGATGTGGGGTGTCAGAGTCCATAAAATAAAGTGGTGCTTGGAAGCATTTCTGGAGTGAAAAAAAAAGTATTTTTGACCTTAAATAGAAGTTCCCCTGTTCCCCCCTGTGCGGGGGAGAACATGAATGAACACCTTGTGTTGTATGTCCTTGGCCTGATCTGAGCAGGTTTTTATGTGGGGGCAGAGGCTGGACCAGACAACCTTCTGAAAATCCTTTCCAGCCTGACTTCCCCCATTCTAGCCTCAGAGCAGATCAGCAGGTCCGTTACCTCTGCAGGGAGAAGGGAAGCATTTATTGGCTACATGGGACATATTGTCAGGATGTTCCCGCATCAGGGAAGGCTCTGAAGCTTTTACTTTAGCCTCTCTGAATTTTATTTCAGTAAATCAATGACATTAATTTGCCCTAAAGTAATTTTTTTTGCTTTGTTTGTTCAAACTGAGCAAGATTTTCTAATGCTCAGAGAAATACAGAATGTTGGGCTGAATCCAGAAAATGTTAATCCTTCTGTCTGTGGACTGGGAGACAGTAATCCTCAGGTTTCCCTCTCGGTGAGATGAATATAAAGCTGCTAGGCCGTTTTCTAGGATACTCGCTCTAGATAGTGTTTTCCTTCACAGTGAGCATATCCTACCTTTGCGTAAAGCTGTAGGAATTAAGTCTTGTACTGCCGCAGTTCCAAGTGGTCTTGAAGACCAGGGTGTGCTCATCAGGACACATTCAATCCAAAAGGTGCTGTTTGAGGAGAGCAGGAAATGGTCAAGCAGAGCAGGGAGGTGAATGCAGCGTCTCAGCTCACTGCGTTAATGCCATGTCCCCAGGAGACTACAGACCTTTGCTGCTGTGTTGAAGGGATGGGAAACCGTTAAATCTGCTCGATGACAGGTGAAGGCAGGCAGTATGAATTAGGATTTTCCGGAGAATTTAAGCATCCTTCTCCCTTTAGCCAATGTGTCGGCTGTCACTTTTATACACATTTGACTCATTTGAAATGCTTTCTTGTAGTAAAGGTCAGTGCTGGAAAGAAGCAGCCTGTTAATTAGGCTGTTTTTTTTTTCCTCCCCTTTTAAGTGAAATAACTTTGTCAAAGTGATGGTGCCTAGTTATTTATTTATTTCCTCTCCTGGAAAAGTTAGCACTTAATTAACATCTTTCACTAGAGGAAAAAAAAATTAAACTGAATGCCGGGTGAAGTAGTAGACATTGTGATGGGCACCGTGGGGAGGGCAGGGTGGGAGGACATCTCCTGGTCATTGTCATGGTTTCCTTTGGAAATTCTCGAGTTACAGGTGAGATTGTTGCTATGCAATAAAGGCAAAAATAGGTTAAAGTGAGTGCAAAGAAAACCCGGGTGAGAGAGACTTTGTAGATGACCTGAGAACTGCTGGGCTTTCATGTTTTAATGAAGTTACCAGTAAGTGGATCCCCCTTTCCTGGGAGTGAAATCCCTCAGGTCATTCACCTCCTGCTTATTATTTTGAATCCTCATTAACTACTTTTCTTTTTTTGCGTAGTTCTAAGACAAAGGATCAAATGATTTGTCATCCTGAAGCATTTGCTGGTGGTCATAAAACCTCACCCTTGTTTCTCCTGTGCAGAGGCTGGGGTACTGGAAGGTGGTTTTTTTTTTTTCCTTCTTCTTCACCCTCCGCAAAGCACCTTGCCAAGAATTGATTATTCAAAAGAACGTCAAGAAAAAGAATGTGACAACAGTTTAATACGGGAATGGACTGAAAGCCTGAAGCCACATGTCTGCTTTTGGCAGCAGAACCTCAGTATAAGAAGTGGTGACATCCCATGTGAGAGCGTATCTGTGTCTCACCTGGGATGCTTTGGGTCACAGTGCTCTAGACAATATCCACAATTTTGCAATGGCAACGATATTTAGGTATGTGTTATTCTGTTCAGGGAAGGCTTTCCTAAAGTCAGGTATTTACGAAGATGTGTATTAATAAGATCTATTTTTTATGGCTGCTTAGAGACGGGGGATAGCGAAGGGGCTGGACGACATGTGCTCTATCCAGTGCGTGAGCACCGGGCAGCGCGGGCAGCGCGCTCGAGCAGGGGGTATCGAGCGAACCCGCCAAGGTGCCGCGGGCCAAGGCTGGGGGCAGCAGTGAAACGGGGCCTGCGGCCAACAGGGACAAACAGGAAACGCCAGCCCTGTTCGCAGTAGGAACAGGCATCGTAAATATGCTCAGTGTGTGGAACGGGGGCTCCCTAAGCAGTCTCCATTTTCCCTCTGTGTTGCTACTTGAAATCGGCTCTGTTTTTGCCCTAGCTTTGCAAACATTTTTTTCTTCGTTTTTGAGCTTTGGACTCTTTCTTCCACATACAAGTGGAAACCACCATATGATGGGAAGAGGAGGGGCACTATCGTGCTCGACAGATACGCACTGCCTTGCCTCTCCCTGCAGAACCGCTTGTGTTGCAGCTATATTCCCGGTGATTGAAAACACTTTTGGAAATAGGTTGCCTGTCCTTAATTTGGGTCACCCTTGCACGTTTGTGTGCACGTGTCCTCCTTGGAATTGCATGAACTGGTGCTTCGCATTCCTGAGATACGTTGCCCTCCTGTTCTTCTGTCTTCACAGACTTCCTTTTTAAGACTACCTCTTCTTCCCCTTTGTCGATGGACTTGCCCTTTTCTCATCTCTAATCTTCATCTCTGATACAAGTAATAAATGTAGAGAAATAAGATCTTATTCTGCATCTTGCTAGGGCTGCTTGTTAGGGCCTTTTGCAGTCCCTTTATTCCATTATGTCTTTTTGCTGGAATTGATTTAATCTTTTTGTCATCTGGCATTTATCTGCATTTTCTTTTCTTACGATAAAGCCTATTCTTTCAAAATATAATTTATTTTAATTTTAGCACTTTCCGTCAGGCCTTGAACTTAAGGATCGATATTCCCTTGCACTGCCTTTCCAACAGCATTGGCATTTATGCTTTTGCAACCTAGTATATCCTGTGTGAAGCTTTGGTAACAGAAGGATATAAAAATCAGTAACATGATCGTTTTGGTAGATGAAGGATGTTGTGTGGGGTTTTGTTTTGGTGTGTTTTTTTGCTGATAGTGCCTTCTGGCTGTTCTTGGCTGCTTGTGTATTTTATGCTGACTGTTGATCTTTCTGTCCAGCTCCTTTTCTGTGTTTGCACTAGCAGGTAAGGAATTGGGAAGCTCTTTGGTCTTTATGATGCTCTTTCTGAGCTAGTAAGGAAACATCTTCTGTGTGTAGCTCTTTCATTTGGGCCCCAGCCAAGACATAATGCAAGCTGCCTTACCTGCTTCAGAAGCCAGGCTTGGCTTGAATTACAATTAAATATTTTCCTCTGTACTTCCAATATTATTCTGTCTAAATTCCTAGCTGTTTGCTGTGCTTAATGCTCCTGTTGTGCCATCGTATCCAAGTGCAGAAGTGTGTTCCCACTCCCAGCCGTAGGTTTCCGTAGTGGCAGGAAGCTTCCATGGGTGGCAGGTTGCTGTGGCCCTGGCGCTGTCGGCAAGGGAAGCGGTTGAGCTGGAAGCAGGGCTGCTGCCGGGTGCCCTTGGAAGGGGTGCTGCTCCCTGCAAAGCTGTGATTAATTTGTATGCCCGCGCTGGAGTGTAGCTTAGCTTGGCACTGCTCGCTTTGGACCCACAGGTAGCTCATAATTATTGGCAGAAGAAAAATTAATCTGAAAAGATGGTTTCATTGATGGCGCCTCCTGAATGAAAGCAGCCCTGCCTGGGAGCGGGGAAGGCTTGTGTGTTTATTCTGACTCTTGATCTTTAGCCTTCTCGTCCCTTCTGAATCCCCAGGGCTGTTGAACGTGGATCTCTGTGGTTCTTGGAGCGCGCTGCATGCGCTCCTGCCGCCGCGGATGGGAACTCTTGGCTGTCCTTTCCACCAGCTTCTCCCTGCTCCTACTTCAAGTCCACCTGTCTGTTCAAAATACATTTTTTTCTCCTTATTCTGGCTCTTTACCACAGCACAAACTGTAACGTGCAGATCTAACAAAACAAAGAAGTGCCTTTGCTGTGTCCTGGCATCCAGGGCCTGTGGCAGAACCGCAGGGAGAGCCCAACCTGTTTCTCTAGTTCTGGAGCGTTAGGCTTTTCTTCCTCACCTTTGTCCTCACAACTGCTGGGGGAAGATCAAAACTTCCATAAGTAAACATAGCTCTAGAAGCAATTTGGTGTAATTGTCACTTGTTCTTCAGTGTGTCCTGCAGGCAGATAATAGGAAATCATTAAAAAAAAAAAAAAAAAAAAAAAAAAAAGCTTGAAAACGTAAATGTACTTGCCTAGGTATTCCTTCTGCAGCAGCTTGCATTGCTTTCCTTGCACTCTGTGTGTTGTGAAGGTCTATAAAGGCCTGTGGGATTTAGGGATATATTTTAGGGGTAGTTTTTCCCCCTGTTCTTTTACATGTATATTAGCTTGCCTTTTTCATTTGGGGGAGGGAGGGAAGGAGCTCATTAGTGAAAGCTTTCAATTATGATAATGAGAAAAAAAATAAAGCTGCAATTGATACTTCTTATCAAACCTCAGTAAGAATCTTTTTCTCATAGGCAGCTGAGGATGTTTATTCCCGTTGTCTTGAATAAAAAGAATGTAGATAAGAGTCGAGCTGTTCTGCTGCTTCCAGTGGCTAAAGTGCAGTTTACCCTTTGACAAATGACAGACATCCATAAAACGTGCATGAGGGAGAGAAAAACGTGCAGTTTTTCAATTTTTAAGCTGCTAATATTATAATCCCTTTAACAAAACCTTGACCTGTTGTCTTAATCTGTCTGTATTGCGATCCGCAGTTGTTCATTTTGGTAGGGGCCTTTTGATGTTGCCGTCTTGAGAACTGTGCAGAACGTGGTAATAGCAAAGCAGCGAGTCCTGTGCTGTGGAGACGACCAAGTAAGGAAACTGCTGGGCTTCGAAGGCTCTTATATAAGCAATGAAATCTGTATAGTGTCATTCTCTGTTTGGTTTTGAACAATTATGGAAGACGCTGACAGAATTGCCAAGAAGCAGGAGTACTCTGCTCTGCAGATCTTTTTTTTTTTTCTTTTTTTTGAGTTCTGCTGTATTACAGAGAGCAGTGCATGTAAGTAAATAAATAAATAATTTTTATTTTAATGTATCTGCTCGATACTGGTCTGTTTGCAGCTTCCAGCAAGATACCTTAATCAGAAATGGCCCTCTGGCAGATGTGCAGTAGCTGGAAGCATTGCCTCCACTTACAGATGCTGTTTGATGTATGTTGCCTTGCTGTTCCTGAACTGCTGAAAATGCAAAACACTGACCTGAGGTTCTGGTGGAGGGTTTTAAATAGCACTGCCAGTCCTTCGTAATGCGGAGGGTTTATTAAACTGCAGGTGGTGCCTTTTCTGCCACCTGCATTCACGTTTTTCCTTCCAGAATTGTGTCCCTTTCTGGAGTATCTTTTTGTAGAGCAATTGGATCTTTTGGATGGATGAGGCAGGGGTGGCTCCCAGCAAATCTAGTTTTTCATTGCTATTGTTAATAATGGTCTACACTGAAAACACTTTCTCTCCACATCAGAATAATTGTATTGCATTGAAATTTGTGGTAATCTGAGGGATTTCCCCCCCCCCCCTTTTTTTTTTTCTCCTCCAAGAGGATTGCAAAGTGATAGAAACCTGGGAATTAAAACTTAAGCTCATGAATGTTTACTAAACAGGCCTTCGCGTGCAGTTGTCCAGTTTAATCTTGGGGATGTTCCCACTTTTTCAAGCTTTGTCCATGCGCAGCTTTGACCATTTTAACAGCTTAGTTGATTAAAAAAAAAAAGAATTTGATAATCAAAACTGTCAAAAACTGAAAAGTTTTTATTAACTTGTGCTCTTCAAAATACAAATACTCCTTTGAACGAGAGAATTTACCCTGCGCGTTAATATGTCTGTTGTTAGCCCGAAGAGCAGTTCAGCCCGTGGTTGTTCTAAGTGCGCGTTGTCTGGAGCGGTGTCGCGTTGGCTGTGGGGGCTTCTTTCTGCTGCTGTGTTGTCATCTCCCCCCCTTCACCCCTGCCACCAGAGCGGGCCGAGGTGCTCGTGATGCAGACGTGGATTCTGAGCCACCTGGACAGCTGGAGAAGTGGGATCCGGTTGCAGCCTCAGGTTTAAGGTGCCTGTCTTGTGGCTTATGACAGGGCTGTTGCCGTCCCTGTGGATCCATGTTTGAGGGGAAGTGGGAATCTGTAGGATCATGGTCTCTTTCTGAGCAGTCTGCCCTGAGATGCTGTCACCTCTGGCCGTGAGTGGTGCTTCCGTGTCATGAAAATGATATGCAGGGAAACAAGGCTATTGTATCCAGGGGAGGGATCCAATAATTAGTACTTGGAATTAAACTAGGTTATGCCAAATGCTACTGCTTTAGCCTTTTGCTTCTCATAAACCCACATTTGCTTAGATCCAGGTCCTGCTGCTCACTTTCTGTCCTCGTGGAAATACAAGGTGCTCATTCAGCAGCCCCTGAAACGGGACAGTCCAGCAGAGCAAGATGATAACCTGGTCCCTGCCAGTGTCCAAGGCAGCCCTGTGAAAGCCATGTATCCGTGTTAGCCTCAGAAGCAGCAAGAGCCCCCTTGGTGAGGTTTGTTAGTGCTGCTCATGAGGACCTGTGCAGAGTGAGAGCTCTTCGTCACCATGCCTGCAGCCATGGGTTATTTGTGGGTATTTCCACTGAGCCTAAATTTCCCCTACCATTAATGCTGAAGCACCGGGCTGGAGGCTCCATATCCAGCTTGTAACTGAAGGCTTTCCCGTGCCCATGTGGTTCTCTGACTGTTCTCGTAGCCCTTACCTGCAGCAGCAGCAGCACCGCGCCAGCGAGGGGCCGTTCCTGCCCGTGCCTTGGGCTCCTGGTCTGTGTTTGCTTGGATGGTTCTTTATCTATCGCAGTTTCCGTGGCGTAAACTTCCCGAGGGATTGGCTGCCAGCGTACGCCTGGGTTTGGCTGCTTCATGTATCTTGTAACAAATTAAGTGTGGCTAAGCCATGGGGAGGGGAGTGTGCTATTCGGTGAGTGCAGCAGAAGTTTTACCAGAGCTTCAGATCCACCTTTTTTTTTTTTTTTAATGCAAATTGAGTTGTCATTGAATTGTCTTCCAAGCCACTTCCTAAAAGCAGGGAGTGGATTTGAGGAGAGGGATGGCACAATGTGTTTTATCAGCTCTGTGGCACTCTCAGCTGCTGCTGGTGACAACTGCTGCTGCCCAGAGAGCGCAGCAGTGTGACAGGTTTTGCTGCATAATCTGTCTGGCCAGCTGCAGTCTAATCTCTAATGTTGGGAGGAGGGCAGAGGGAAAGGGACTAGCTTTAAAGTGACCTTTTTTCCAACAGATACCTTTGAAAATAGGATTGAAGGGCAGTTTTATGTGTGCTTATAACACTGTCCTCAACATGGTAAGTACTGAAGAAATTCATGCCACGAAAAGGGTTATTTTGGCCTGATACTGAATTTCAGTGCTGCATCTTTCTTTTTTTTTTTTTTTTAAAAAAAAAAAACATACTGCTTATTCTCTTGGAACCCACTTGGTACTGTTTCCCCAAGTGAATGAACTGACGTTGTTGCCTGTGCACATACCCCCCTAAAAGCCCTTCACCGCAGAGGACTGTGAGACTCTTGCAGCTGTGGTGATCTGGCGACTTCAGGAAAGTAGGTCGCTTGTGTCTTGGGGAACTCCCTTCCTCCCGAGTCCAAAATAGAAGGAAGAAAAGGTCAAAGCAGGGTTCTCACTACTGAGGGCTGCGCAGGGCAGGGGCTTGAGGGTTTTCTTTTTTTTTCCTGTAGCTAGACAGTATAAAACAAGTGAACTCTCCCCAGAAAGATGCCTGCCCTTGCTCCCTGAACACTTGCCAGGGCCCCAGTTTGCGCAGTGCAAGGCCGGGACCCCGTCAGCTGCGCGGAGCAGCGCCGGGCGCTCCCCACTACCACATAACCACCTGCAGCCACTGGAGCTCGCTGTGCTTCAATTTTGCTTTATTCTTCAATGCAAATTATGTTAACAGCTGTTATTGTGGATGCTAATGTCTTATCTGACTGTTTTCTGCACCTCATTGCTTTGTTCTTTACAAGCTCTTTTATTTTCTGCTGGTCTGTCACTACGTTTCTGCTGCCCCTCCCTCTAGCTGGGTTTGTCAAGTCGCCCATGTCAGAAACTAAGCTCACGGGGGACGCCTTTGAACTGTACTGTGATGTGGTTGGGAACCCCACTCCAGAGATCCAGTGGTGGTATGCGGAAGTCAACCGGGCTGAGGCTTTCAAACAGCTGTGGGATGGCGCTCGGAAGCGCCGGGTCACCATTAACACTGCCTACGGGGCCAATGGGGTGAGTGTGCTGAGGATAACCCGCCTTACGCTGGAAGACTCTGGGACTTACGAGTGCAGGGCCAGCAACGATCCCAGGAGGAATGACTTGAGGCAAAACCCCTCCATAACGTGGATTCGAGCCCAGGCTACTATAAGCGTCCTGCAGAGTGAGTGGAGCACCGTGCCGTAGTGGTACAGTAGTGACTAGAGGCAGTCTGGTGACCCTGCCTTGTCCCGTGTCCCTCACTAGACCCTCTTCCACCTTGTCCTGTTGTTCTGCACCCAAACCTCTCCGGTGTGTTTGCCTTTTGTGCCTTTCCTCCCTAGGATCAAAGGACTTGGGAAAACCCGTGGATGTTTTATGGCTTCTGTGTGCAAATGAGCCTTGTGTTGCTTTTGCTTCCTCCCTCCCCCTTTAGTTTTGTAGTAGGTTTCCAGCTGTCCTAGTGCTGCCTTCTCCATGAGTGCCTTTCTATTTGATTTATCTGTTCTTCCATATCTCACAGTTTTGGTTTTATTTCCTCTGTTCTCTTGGGATTTCTCGGAATGCCTTCCGCACGTGGCTTTGGTTGCATATGTACTTCTGCACAACTCTCCCTTCCAGTTACATGTGACCTTCAATGTGTAGATCTTTCCATAAAGTCATGGTGTTTCTCTTCCTCTCTGAACAGCAGCATGTTTCCTAATGAGTTCTCTGATGTGGCAGCACCAAACTGATGCAGCTCTTAAGCTACACTGTAAAAAGGGAGGGGAAAGAATTCTTTTCCCAGTGTTAAACTGAGCTTCAGGTGAATGACTTGCAGCTGCGAGTGCAACTTTTGGCAACTGAAAAGATCTCAAGAGTAGAGAATACGTGACCCAGAATTACTTTTATTCTTTGTTTTTACAAGTCTCTTCTGTGTCCTGCTGGCTTTTTAAGCAGTCCCTGGCACAGTTGGACACCTGTTTTATCAGAGTCGATCTAGAAGAGCCCCATTTCACTTTGTGTAAGCTGTGCAACAGCTCTCGCATTTGCTAGCAAGGAAATGCATAATGCAGCGTGACTTACATTTGCAGTGCCAAAAGCAAATTCTCCTGCTCCTCCTTGGTGGTTTCTGCAGGTGAACGGCAGAGGGGAGACATTTTCTAGCCCTTTCCCCCGGTTTCACTAGGCCCCTAGGCACCACTGATTTTCGTCGTAGTACCAAAGTGTCACACTTTGTGGTTACGTCCCCGTTGTGTTGAGGGTTACCTGGAGGGGTCTCGAGCACGGGCAGCTCTGGCTGCCCTTCTCCCGGGCACCGGCTCTCTGGACTGGCCGCGTCCCCATCCAAAGCTGCAAGCGCGCAAGGGGCCTGTGACAGTCGGTGCTGATGGATCAGAGAACCTCCCTCCAGGAAATGGAAGGACACTGATACGTGTGGAGAAACAAGCAGAGAAGCAACCCAATGGAGTGCAGCTGCTTAAACTGAAGTAGCTTTGGGTTGTTTGGCTCCATCCTGCTCAGCTTTCAGCCCGAATGCCTCATCCCTCCCCTATCCTTTGAGGTCCCAAAGGACTCGCATCTGGGGTCTTTGTGTAATGCCTCCAATAACAAGAGCTGTGTAATTTTAGGAAACGGTATTACCTTCAGACCGCGCTTCAGTTTTCTGCAGGAAGTAACATCTCCTGGAACTCTCTCCATTCCTCCGCCAAGCCCTTTAGCTTCTCATTCACATATGGAAACATCTGTGGTATTTCTGTTCTCCTCATTGTCCAGTCCATTTGAGTAACCTACTGAGGAAGAAAATCCTTTTCATACGTGAAGTCAGTAACACTGTTCTTGTGGCAACTCATGGTGGGAGTGGATTCCTGTGAAGATGTCTCCATATGGAAAGCTGGGTGTTCCCTCCTCCCAGGCCGTTGGAACTAACCTGTTCTGGGGGCTGAAGTTTAACCTTCCATCTTCGTCCCCAGTTGAAGGCTTCTTGCCATACCTGCATCCAGCCTTACTAATCTGCAGTGTGTGTGGTGACTCCTTGCAAAGTGCCTTGTACCCATGAGGATTCTTCTGCTGGTGCTTTTTATTCGTGTTGGTATGAGGAACAATGTCCAACTAATACTTTTATGCTTCTGCTCTGTAGTCCTGCACGTGTTAAGATACGTGGCCAGCTATGGCTTGGGAATCGGAGCACACGGATATGAAGCATCTGCACAGCAGTACAGGAGACAGAAAAACACATCTCCAAGCAGCTCCTGCAACATGGGGGGCATCTTGTTTGAAGTCACTCAGAATGTCTGTGCGGCTGCCTTGGCTGTGCCACCTCCAGGTTGCTTTAGAAATGGGAATTTTCTGACTAAACGGTGTTGGAATTCTCCATTTCAGTGAGCCTGTCCTGCCAGCTTCTCCTTAAAAGGAAAATACTTTGTCTATTTTGCAGACCAGAAACTTGCAGGCACCGCTTTCCATGTCAAAGAAAAACCCTCGCAGGAGAAGCCAGTGTGCTCAGTGAATTGAGCAGAAGCAATTTCTGTATAAAAATCTTCTGATGCTGAGTTCCTATTTCAAACACATTCCAAAAACTATTTTCAATGCTCTGCTAGTGTTTGCCCAAGAAGGCGCATGAGCTTTTTGTTGGAGATGGAAAAGTGCAGTACGATATAGCTCCTGTTAAATGGATATAGCTCCATTTTGTGCCCCGTAGGAGCCTCCGATCCGTGCACGGGTGAAGTTCCCAGCTGAGAGCGTGCGCGAACGGGGAAGCGTCTCTGCGACGCGCCACAAGGAACTCCAGGAACTGCCCATTTGTTTTCTCTAGTTAAACGATAGTGGGGATTTCAAATAGCTGGGAAAAGAAGTTATGTGGCTGGCCTGCTGAAGAAGGGTGAGGAGGATATACAGGAGCCAAATGGCTTTGTCAGCTTGGCAGTAGATGAATATTTTTTCACCTTGTCTCTCTGGACAGCAGTCTAAATACGGCATGGGAGGGACAAATGTTAAGCGATGCGAAGTGCACTGTTCTCGATGGTACTGGCATTTTGCACTTCTCGTACAATCTTTGATTTTTCAAGTGCTTTATATGCAGAAGCCTGCATGGGTATGACTAAATCTGTCCTCCCAAAACCTTACGTGAAGCAGTTTTGAGACTGCTAGAAACCAGCTGCGAAGCCATGGGCCTTTTCCCCCAAGTATGGGAGGAAATTTGTCTCGGGCTGTTCAAAAAAATCAGCGCTAACCACCTGCCCAATTTTAAGAAAACTCGTTGAATTTAAGGACAATGCCCTGAAGTTAGTCTTGTTGCTTTTGAAAAGCCTTACTGATAAATAATCTGAATTTAACCTTACCAGGTGAGACTGTGAAGTGAACCAGCCTGGGTTCAGTTACCCAGCGTAACCAGCAAAGTCTGAAACTCTTGTGCTGGGTTTTTTAAATGAAAGTTGATTTCTTTTTTTCTTCATTAATATTTACATTTAACATTACTCTATAAATTAAATAGCTCCTGACTTTCTAATTTTAACATGGCATGTAATTTTTTAAATTGCCCTGCATTAAGGCCTGTTTTCATGCATTCTTCATCAGACTTGTGCCTTATTCACATCAAGTATTTGCTGTAATTTCAGATGTTGTAAGTTGCCCTGTTCAAAGTATCTTGCACGCACAGGATGACTCCTCTCTTAAGATGCATCAAAAAGCAGCTTTGCCCGCTGTCTCCGTAGGGTTTCATCCTAGCAGAGCCGTGCTCACACCTTGCACGGAAAGGGGTCCTGCTGCAGACAGGAGGTTTTTCTTACGTGGAAATCAGCTTTTTCTGCTGCAGAGCGAAAGCCCAGAGATAATGTTTGCAGACTATTTAACTTCGAAGGCTTTTCTATGTAGAAAATGGGTTTGTTTTGAAACCTCAGAATAAGTGGATGAACCAACTAGTAATCAGAAACAAATTGCTTCAAGAAATGGTAGCTGGCTTCCTACATACTGTCACAGGACATGCAACTAACTCTGTTAAGATGAATAGCGTGTAAAAAGCAAGTAACAATGTTATGCAGAAATCTGTAGAGATATTTGATATTTTTTTTCAAAAAAGAATGGTCTAAATCTTTTTTTTTCCCCCTATAGGGAAGCTGATTGCTAAGGTGTTGCCTTTGCTGGTGGTCAGCAGTTTTCTTGTGACTTCTTGGTGTTTTCCCAAATTAGTGCAGTGCCCTTCCTTGTGTAGCCTCCTTCCCTTCCCCGCTTCCTCTGCCTTTTAGACTAGTGCGGCGCAGTCGTCGTGGAGGTTTGTTGCTATTTAACATTCCCTTGTTTCAGAGCCCAGGATCAATGCCAGCGAGGACGTCACCATCCATCAGTATGGGCCCGCCGTGACACTGCAGTGTAACCTCAGCACAAGTCCCAGCCCCCTTTCTGCCAGTTACTGGGTGAGGAACGGAGAGGAGATCCCCGGCACCAGGAAATCTACCAACACTACAGAGTACAAGTGAGTCCGTTCGGAGCTGCCGTGATCCTGCCCTGCGGAGCGACAGACTTGGTAGCTCTATGGCTCCGAGAAACGGTGGGATGTTGGGACTTCGCAGCATTAGGCTGTGTGGGGTGACCAGGCTGCCTTAAGGCTCCCTACGTGCGGGTGGGAGTCCTGTTAGAAGGAAGGTGCCGGAAAGGTGGTTGCCTGTAGCCCACTCGATTGGTTTTCTGCAAACACGGTGTCTGCATAAACGTAACATCAGTTTCTTTGGCAAGTAGTCCGGAAGTTCAGAGTAAGCTCCTGTAGTGCTCCTCTAGATTGCACGTGACGCAGGCACAGACAGAGTCTAGAGTTCTTTTCTCTTGAGTATATTGTGCAGTCTATATCCTGCTTATGTTGACATTATGTCTACATTTGTAGCTGTGAATTCTTATCACGCAGGGAAGACGCTGCACGTAAATCACTGCTGAAATCAGCTCTGTTAGTTGTCTTCTAGCCATGGAAGATGAAAGACTGCATTCCCGAGGTGTCACTGATGTGTAGTCGGAGTACTAAGAAATTTTACCAAATCTTGATTGAACCAGTACAGCTCTATCACTTGTGCTACTAAGAAATTTTACCAAATCTTGATTGAACCAGTACAGCTCTATCACTTGTGCTTCGTATTTGTCAGTGCATCCATGTTTTGGTCATTAATCCGTTTCCCATGTGCAGGTTCTGTCTCTGTATGGTCTGTCTCAAGAGAGCAGAGTGCAGTCAGCCCCCTTCTCCATTTTCTTGTAGGATAAATTCTTTGAGGGCTTCTGCATTCCCAAGATGGGACTTTCTTGCTGTGCAGTTGATTCGCATGTAGGAGGGTTTGCTCACTGATGAGGTCTGTGCTGTTCATGCGGATTTCTTCCCTTATTTCTTTCCCCTTTTGTTCTGTTGATGCCAGCGTAGACGGCTGATGCAGGTTTTTCAGCAGTGTTAAGCTAGAATGGAGAACATTTAAATAATGTTTTAACCACTGGTGGCAACTTGCCCTTTGGAGACACTAGAGCGCTGTCACCACCTTCACCCTCCCGCTAACCTTGTTGCTGGAAGGAGGTGCCTGCATCTGGACACAGCATCTGCTCCCCTGCGCTCAGTCCCTCTGCACTGAAGGATGAAGCAAACCTGAAGCCTTCGGCTTCTCTAGTCTCCAGCAGAGCACGGTGGGCTCTTTATCACTGCACTTGCTTTCTGGCCTTGATTTTAATTGCTGTAGCAGAGTATCCTCCCATGAGGTTATGGGTCATGGAAGTCTTTTATTTTTTATTTTTTTTATCCTGACTGAATGTAGGTGTTCAAACTTTTCCTTTTTTTTCCACTTCAAATCATTTTGGATTATCTGTGCAGGTTTGCAATTAGAAAAAGTCTCATTTAGTTCTATAATTACATCCTTTTATTTCTTTGGTGCCTTGTTTTACGCTGGGAGTGTTTTAAAGGGTCTGCTTTCTTCCCCCTAATGTTTATTAGGGTCCCAAATCTTATTTAATGAGCAGTCTTGTACCAAAGCACTTGCTTGAGGGATGTCCCTGCAAGATTGTCAAGAATCCCATGTTACTGTCCAAGAAAACAAGCATCAAGGCTGACTCCTCTATAATCTGTTCCATCCTTGGGTGGACCTTTCCTTCCAAGTGCCTCTGTGCAGGAGGAATTAAACTTGCAGTTGTAATTCCTTGCAGAAGGAGTAGGTGGGGAGGATGGTCTGTAAGACGGGCATTTGTTCCTGGTGAATAAGGGTTTTAGTACAGCCCGCTGCAGTGCGGGGACTGTTAGAGCATTTGGTGACTTGGTATTTAAAAGGTAGCTCTCGAATTTCTACTCATTTGCAGGCTGCTTTGCTGCATGTTGTGGTTTCAGCCTTTGTGTCCTTTTTCTGCATGGGATTGTTCTGCATTTGACCTGTTCCTTACTCCTTAACTTCAGATGAAGTTGTTCTCTTTTGATCCAGAAATATAATCCTTCTGTCAGTGAGGACTCATGGAAGCAATTTCAACATGAATGTAATTAAAACAATTTATTAAATTTAAGCTCGAGAAGCTTTTTTGATATTTTCCATGATTTGCTAAATCTTGTGTTCTGTTTCCCTAGCAAAAAAAGTCTCAAGTTCTTGGTGTTTCAGACTTGAGTTTATTTGCTGTAAAATACGGCTAGTGCTTCAAGTACAGCCTTGTGGACCATCCAGAACTCACGGGTGAAAACATCCTCTTAGAAAGTCCTGCCTCATGTTGTATTAACATGGAAGTCATGTACTGTTGGAGATGGAACACATCCTCCCCAGTTCTTTGTTCAACCTTGATAAAACTATTCTTGCTGGAATGCAGCTGTACTTGGAAAACCCAAAGCATGGCTTTTCAGCAAAGCTTTTTAATCCAAAATGATCAAGAGTTGTTAGAACTGTATTCTTTTCCAAGCAGTGACAGCAAGTGCTTCTGGATATCCCGTAGTTTGAGGATCGTAGAAGTGGCAGGTGGCAAAGCTGTCACCTGGTCTTCACTTGTACTTCGGAAGAGTCAGCACTTCTACCTTCCTACTCGGCTAATTCTGAGTTAGGTGACATGTTGCTGAGCTAAATGGAAGAAAATACTACTTGCATCTGCTGAAAAATTTGCAGCTGTGAAGAGATGGACCCTTCTAAAACCACGGGACTGAGGGAAACCATTGGCCAAGCGACTTTGGTTCAAGGGCTTCTGTGTCCTTAAGACTTTGCAGCCATACCAGTTTGCACTTAAGTGCTCTAATGATTTATGGTAAGAATACTCTAGCAATAGGCTGCCATAGTTTCATCCTTTAAAAATCGACCTCCGTAGAACTGACGGAATGCAATGTTTGAGGTATTCCCCGTGTTCCTTAAACATTGCCTGTAGTGGATAAAAACTGACGGGTAGAGCGTGGCTTGAGCAAGCCCTTACCTGCCTGGTAGACAGCAGCTGGGCACGTGCTGCTCTCTGCCAGCCCCGGCAGCAGGTTGGGAGCGAGGGACATGCTTGAGTCCTTCACCTCTCTTCACTTGGGCTCTTCTCAGGGACACTTCGCCTGCATCCAGCTGAAGTTACAAATATTGCCGTGCTGGTCAATGCTAATTGGAAGCAACTGCTGCTTGTCTTGCTAAGTCTTTTAATGCTAACTCTAAAAAGTGGGTATATAATTGGCTCTCTGAAAAGTTTCTTAGCTTTATTTATAACCACCTTTAGGCTTTTACTGGTGGCTCTGGAAAGTAAATGCTGTAAACATGGTGAGACTTGAGTTTTAAAGTATTGTATCAAGCTGCAGCTTTTTTTTTTTTTTCCACATGTGCAATTTAATTCTTTTATTACAGTGTTCTACAAGATTTATGTTCATCTGCATGCAATTCACTTAATGTCCTTAAAACAAAAGAACACCAAGCTGCTTTCAGTAAAGGAGGGTTGGGAAGGTATAGCGGTTTGTTTTATGCTATGGAAATGTGATATTGGAATAAAGATTCCATATCACATCATAGTATGTTTCCCTGCTCTAAGAAAGAAGCCTTTTATAGGTAGATATCTGAGGGGTATCTACAGACCACGTCAACTTAGTCATGTCCAAGAGCTTTTTGACGGACAGCAAAAGCTGGTGGGCTTGAAGTTTGCACCACGTTTAACAAATTCTTTGTTTTTGTGTTTACTGCAGCTCCGGTTTTTTTCTAGCTGACCTGCATCTGTTTTTCCCTCTGTTTGTTGTTGTTGCATCAGGGTCTTTTGGAATTTGAAGTGGCTGCAGACCCCAGTGCAGTGTTTTGCTTTCGTGGCTCGACCAGCTTTTGCAGTTTTCCCATGTCCAGTCTGAATTGGAGAAGACTGTTAATGGGCCAGTTCCATATCTGTTATTAAAAAAGAGAACAGCTTCTGAGATGATGCTGACAGTGCCAGCCTTGGTTATATTTGTAGTCTCTCACATTTCAATTTGATCTGCTATAAATCTTTTCTGTGCAGATAGCATGTGTAAATCACCTTCTTCTCTCAACAGAAGGTCACACCTGCCTAATTTTCCAAGCAGACTAGTGGCTTGAAGATGTCTTGCATCAAACTGCAGTGTATGATATAACAGATTTCAGTCTCCTTCTTTGCTTTTAAGCTTACTCTAGCTTCTCTAGGTAAAACGGTACTGACTTTTCAGACTTTATCCTTTCTCTAGTCAAATGACATACTTACTTTAAGTACGTGCACCAGCACAACATGCCTTAAATTAACCGTTTATAGCTGTGACATTCAGTTAAAAGATGAAAGTCTTTGGGGAAAGAAAGAACTAATTCCTCGGCTGCTCACTTGGGGTTGCTAACACGGTACCTAACGCGGCTCATGTGTTCTCTCCCTGTCTGCAGGATTCTGAAGCCCAGAGCAGAGGAGTCAGGGGAATACTTGTGCGTGTTTGTGTTCTCAAACTCTCCCGTAGCCAACGCCACTATAGAAGTGCGAGGTACTCTTTTTGCTTTGTTCTTGCTTCTTCTCCCCAAATGTTTGATGTACTTTCACTGTCTTTGCTACCTCACTTGGTGTCCGTACAAGCCAGCTAACCTAAGTGGCCTCTCCTAACACAGTTTCCTCTTGAATTTGTGCCTGTATCCATCTAATCCATGGTTGTAATTTCTGGGAAATCCCTGCACAAAATCCCAGGGAGGATCCCGCAGATACAAGATTTTGTACACTGCACTGATGATCCTTGTAGAGGGCATTTAAACACCTTTTACACTGAATGTGCCTGTGCTGAGGCAAAGAGATCTGTGGTTTCTCCCCATTTCACAGTATGGCAATAAATGAGGCCTTCTTCTGAATGTGTTTGAAATACTTTGAATTTCTGCGCTGTTCTTGAATGAAAAAGCGTGACCCAGCGTCTCGAGTGGTGTGGCCGGAGCACGGCTGCGTGTCTGTGCACGCCGCGCTCCGGCGGCCGGGAAAGCTTCCCGGCCGGACAGATGCCCCATACCGCACCGGTGGGATGTTCTGCTTCCATGCACACTTTCTGCCCTGTGCATTTAGTGCTGTTCTGCCAGACAAGGATTAAGGAGAGAAAGTGCAAAATGACAAAATTGCCCCAATGAGAATCTTGCATTCCAGCAAATCCACGCGCCTTTGACTGAGTTTTTTAAAGATGTTGGACAAGAGAAGTGTTTCTTTTATAGACATACAAAATGGAGGCAGCATGGAGGCAATACTGTTTCATGCAGTATATATAAGCTGATTTATAAGCTGTTACTAGATTGCAGTTATTTGTTCACTCAAGAGTGTGAAATTACTGGCCCACACAGGGATCTGGCTGACTTCTCTGCATTTGCCACTCTTTTCCCCTTGTAGCAATGCAGAATTGATGCAGTGTCAGCTTTTTTTTTTTTTTTTTTTTTTTTTTTTTTTTTTTAATCAAAGATGATTGCAAAGATTTTGCAACCAGTTTATGCATGTCTGGAATTGCACTGATGCTTGTTTTGTGAAGGTGTATTGTAAATTTGTTTGAGACCTAAATTAGCATTACGTAACTATCTTCATTACGTCTCCAACTCAGATGTAGAACTTCCTCTGCTGCTGTCTGGCCAACAGCAAGTGGCAAGGAGGGGGTTTCATGTTCACTCCCGGTGTCCCTGTACCAGTTCTTGATTTATTGCGTGATTGTTGTTTGAATTGGGCACCACAGATCTGCAGTAAAAGCCAGCATTCACTGTCCTGGCTTCGGTGTTTTTTTTTGCATTCTGCTCTTACGTTCTTATTTTGCCAGTCTTCTAATACTTTCTTATTCAAGACTTCACTCCTTTCTACGTTTTCCAGTGTGCTTGCAAGGGTGACAGCAGCCACTTCCAGGGATGGGAAATGTAGCTTTGCTAGTGGATTGCGTGAGACCTTCTCTGTCAGAAGGTCTTGGAGAAACATTTGGCTTGAGGCTCCTCTGCCACCCCGGGGTGGCTGGGAGCCCACAGCCCCCAGGATTATAGAAAGAAAATTCCATGTCTGTGATTGCTGCTGCCCTTTGTGTTAGGAGTTCAGAAGATTAACTGCTCATACTACAATTTTCCATGCATCTCTGTGTCTAAATCCTACCGAGTAACGATGGGTTAGAGGTCACGGCTCCAGCACCACGCCTGGGAGCTGTGGAGCTTTTCGCTTGCTCAGCAGTCGTAATCGGAGGACTCCTTAGCGCTGTTCCCTGGCTCCTCCTTTCAGCGTCACAAGAGTTGCTGCTTGGCCTTGAATTTTCCCTGAACGTGGCGAAATATCACGGGTTGTCTAGCGTGGGAAGGACCCTGTCAAGTCCTCTGCAAAGCAAACTGCAGTAGGTGTATTTTTAAACTGGAGACGTGTTTTCTTCTCTAACTTCTATTAAATAGAAACTTGTGCGGTCTAAGTTTACCACTTAAAGCATGAGTTAAAGAACTGCTTGTAGCTTCCCCGCAATCCCAGGGCTGCACATAAATTCGGTCTGATCTGGCAGTGTTCATTTAAGCTGGAGCTCTTGCAAGAGCTGCACAGCCAGAACTTGTACGCTGGGACAGACGTTCTCTTGGATATAAACGTCCGTGGATACCGTTGGTGCTTGTTGCACAGAATACTTGAGATTTTTCACTTTGCCAAGGAGGGAATGCTCTGCAGTTCCTGCAGCCCGGGGTAGATACTGTCCACATCTTGCTGAAGCAGTTCTTGTTCTGCGGTCAAGCTGATTTCAATATTTCTTAATCTGTGGACGTGCTAAATTCTCCTTAATTGAGAAATATGTAGGTACGTGTTTGACTGTGCAGGTGCTATCGTTTAATGCTTCCCAGCATGTGTAGGCTCTCATGGTGTTTGTCCACAAGCGACTGTACACGATTTTAATGGCTTAACTGGTGACTGTAATTGTGCTGCACTTGTTAATTGCTGATGCAGATAGAAAAGATGGTTCTGAATCTGAAAGTGCCTGTGGACTGAAATAGCAACTTTTTGACAACCTGTGAACAACTTTAACAAATACCTCGCAGCAAATGAAAGCCAAGATACACCAGTGCCATTTGCTTTTTATGTAATATTGCCTATATTCTTTCTGCAAATCTTGAGTACTGTCTGTATGAAGATAAAAATGCAGAAACACAGATATTGCTGTTAGATTGCTGCGTGTGCTTGGTATCGAAAAGAGCTGTCCTTGGCTGAGGAATTGGTAAGCTAGAATTGGTATGAAAGCTGCTGAATTAAATACTGAGATTTACTGGTGGTCCTGGGGAGGTCCCAGAAATGACTTGAGTCCCTCTTCGCCAACGTGCTCAGCTCTGGATGAAGGGCCTGGTGTGGTGTTTGCTCCTCCCAGAGCTGTTGGAGGGTGTTGCACGAGCACAGCTTTAACCAGGGAACCTTAAGCCCAGCAAGTGTGGATATTCCAAGGCCTCGGCCTGGGAATAAGGGTCTTCCCCCCAGTTTTGCTTTGGTGGCGAGGTCGGCTGGCCGAGAGCGACCAGCCCGCGCTGGGTGGTACAGGTGCTCTCAGCAGGGCTGTGAGGATGGTCAGAGTCTCTAGGCTAGGTGCTGATGACTTTCTGTCTCAAAATAACCAGGTTTTAATTCCTCAGTTGCCACAAAGTGGCAGCGCCTGTGGTGGTGCTCCAGCATTGTTACTATGCTGGAGATCCCCTGAAAACTTGAAGACTAAAACACAAAACCTCTGCAGCTCTTCAAAGGGTGTTCTCTTTGCAATCCTTCTGCTCTTACCCAGAAGTTGGGAGGAAGAGGAAACGAGTCCACCCTGGGTCTTCCGATGCTCTTCAACCCGCAGCCCTGGGCAGGGCAGCAGCAGGGTGCACGCGATGGGGCAGAAGAACAAGCTTCGACTCCCCTCTCCCGAGTGCGAGGTGGGGACGTGTGCGTGGCATGCATCTCCTCTGCCCCTCTTCTCTTTTTGTACCCTGGACAAGCAGAGCTTTCCGCTGCCTTTTCCTAGAAAGCCTTCCTGCCATCCCTGGATCAAGGGAGGTCATTCTTATTCTACTCCTCACTGCCCACTCCAAAAAGCTTCTCCCGTTCCTGCTGCCGCTGCCCAGTTAATCGCTTTCCCAACAGCAGAAGCTTCAACAAGTCTCACTGCTGCTGTGAGAGCACAAAACGGTGAGGCCCTGGGCTTATGCTGGGCCAGAGGCTTTTGTGTCACGCACGTGCTACCTGCACCCGGAACACGATGCTTCAGCCTTCCCTCTGCTCCCAGCCCAAGGGGCAGGCTGGAAAATGAATGGCTAATTCCGCAGCCTTGGAAGATCTGGGTTTCTTGTTTCTTGTCTGTCCCAGGAAACGCCCACAGCAATTTAACGATGTTGTATCAGAAGTGAGTTAAGAGATCTGGCATTTTCTCATCACAGCTGCGTGTTCGTGTTGGTTGGTCCTATACATTAAAAAGAAAAAAGAAGGAAAGAAAACCCATTTTTCATGTTCACCGTTTTTGCAGTGCACTTAATGTGCTGCTTTGGCTCTGCACCCAGGCTAATAAAGACAGAAACTGGTAAGAATTCTAATGCAGAGAAATAGGACTTCCAGAACCCTTTTACTAGGTCATCTTTAAGTCATACCAGTTTTGACATGCAAGAATATTTTTAGGTGCCTTTGCCCTTGCTTTAATTTTGTATTTTAATGGGAAAACTTGAAGGGTTTTTGTTAACTGGGCCATGGTTGGGAATTACGTGTTTTTAGTTCATCTCTCCTTTTTAGTAACTCTGTCAAACATCTTGAAAATAACCTCGAAAGAAAGGACTTCTTTTATTTAAAAAAAAAAAAAAAAAGAAATGACATTGCTTGTCCTTCAACAACAACATAAAATTATCTTCAGGTCTGTTTGGAAAGAATACAATTCCTAAAGTAGCTGTTCAGTGCGTTTTGTGCCTCATGTGCACTTGGTGCTTGAAGCTGCAGAGTTTACTTGGGCACAAAACCCATTTCTTTTGTGATGCTTTTTAAAACTATCAGAACAATGATTCTTATAAGAAGTTTACTTTTCTGTTAAGAATGGCTATGCCTATATTTAGCATTTTTTTAAGCAATTAAATCCTGCCTTTCTTTGCTTTTCTATTTGGTGTTTCAATCAAGTCTTCAGACTTTCAGTATTTACTTGTCCTGTTCATGATTTAAGAATAAAAACCCTGCTTTATTTTGTCAGGGGCATTGGATTTGGTTTCACTGATGTTGGGAGCTGATGGAGAATGCTTTGTGCGCAGCTCCACGGCAAATTTCATCTGAACAAGGAAGTGAATTCTGCTGAACGCTGCCGCTTAAAAGCAGAAGTGAAATCCAAATCCTTTATGAACAAAACTGCTTCATTCCGTACTCGTATCTTGCTGGCACGGAAGCAGAATGGTGCAGGACATCTGACTAGAAAGGCTGCATGGGAGACATTGCTCTGTTGCTAATTCTGTGATTGAGGTCAGCTGCAGTGATACCCTAATTGTGGTTTGCACAGCAGAATGCAATTAGCCACACAATTCTGGTAGAATAAGTACTGGATTAATATCTCGGCCATAGCTTGAAAGCGGCTAGCATAAGATGCGTGAATATTAATATTCCATGTAGAGCTCCCCTCGGACTGTGCGCAAAAATAGTCACTGTCAGCGGCTGCTGCGTAGCTGTGCTCAGGGACCAGAGAAGCAGAACGTGTTCTTGTCACTGGTGCTCTCGCTGGGACAACCCAGCAAAGACGCCCTCGTCGTGCAGAAGCGCGATTCCCTCGTGGCCGCAGGAGAACGCTGGGTCACGGTGCCCTGGAAAGCCGCTCCCGTAGCCGTGGGGAGCCTGGGGCAGCGGTGGCCACGGCCCCGCGCGCCCGCGGACGGGAGGGCACCGTAAGTGCTGGCACATGGAGCCCGTGGGGGGCTTCGCTCTGAGCTGACGAGCCCCACTCCTTCCTCATTGGAGTCATTTGCAGCTGCTCTTGACACCATGGGTGCTGCTGTTGGGGCTGTCACCTTTGTCACCTGAAGTCTGTCTCTCATGCTCCGCTTCTGCTGGCCTTCCGTTAAGTTGGAAGTAATTGCTACGTATCAGCAAGGAAGGAGAAAATCCCAAGGAAGTCCCAGGGCCTCTTTAGTTTCTGCTTAAGTGAAAGCTTTGCAAACTTAGCAAGGATGAGATGAGACCTTTTAATAGATCCTGAGATGAAATCAGTTTTTCTGAAGAACCACCTTCTTTAAGAATAAATATAATCCTCTTTTTGAGGCTGTAAACAGTATTTCTGAAGTACATTGTAGCTGCTTAGTGATTCTTAATAAGATGTAGTGCAGCCCTCTAAAGCAGATTTCTGCTTAGAGACTTTCACCATGAAAAAATAATTTCTTAGAAATATTGCCTCTCCTTGGCGCAGGTAGTGTCTGTGGTCACTTAGCAAGCCTGGAATGTTCTTTCCCTTCCAGCTTACTTCAGTTTAGATATCTGTAAGTCCTAGCACACTGGGGTTATTTGTCACGGTTCTGGCCAGCAGCACCTGCAAACAGTCAGCGTTTGTCTAAAAGCTTCCCCTGATCTTGCTGTACCTTTTATTACACCTGCTGAAAGCTGCTAGCAAAGCTCTTGTTTGTCCATGGGAATACTTAAGACTTGATTCGAGTCATTTCTCAATCTTATGCTATGTATGACAGCGATGTTAGAATCATGGTATTTCTCTTAGATAATGAATAGCCTTTTGCTTGAAATAGGCAAAAAATCAGGAGAAGAGCTTGTTTAACGTGTTAAAATGCTTTCAAACGCCATAAACACCTTAGGGGCCCTGCCAGAAGAGCCCGGGAGCCCAGGGGCTGGCGGCAGCGTCTCCTGCCCCACGCGGCAGTAGGAGCCTCTGCAGCCTCTCCATCCCCGGCAGCCGCCACGTCGGAGCAAACCCAGCCCTAGGATCCAACCCTGGGCACTGGGGTTTGTGTCAGCAGCAAGTCCAGGCTCTTCAGTGACAAGTGGTCTCTCTGTGCAGAGGGGACAGGTCATCAACTCTGTTTTTTAAAAAATACCTAAGTAAATTCAAGAGGCTGCGTCCACGGATGTCTCCTGATGGGCTCTTTCAGATGGACAGACGTGTACTAAAGAACGCTCTAGCCTAGGTATCCTGGTGAGCATGGGGCTTGGTGGTTCAAAACCCTCTTCTGTGCTTCCTCTAGCAGCATTCTCTCTCTGCTGCATTCCTGTTGGGAGGAGGTCTGCCAGGAGTGATATTTTCTGCTTTTGAGAAACTTGTGCATTTGAAATACAATTCCCTTCAGCACCTAGGCTGACCGAACGCTTTCCCAAAGGGTTGTGATGTAATTCGGGGAAGAGCAGCAAGTTGCTCAAGATGTTCTGCTTTGTTTTTTCATTGCTGCGACTGATCGGAACGGTGAAACTTGTCTATTTTTTTGTTTAACTTGCGGTTGTGGATGTGCTGTCATGAGCAACCGCTCCCTTTCCAGCCCTCACTGCAGGGGCTGTTAGTAATAAAAGAAAGTTCCCCTGGAATAGACCCTTGTACTAAATTCCCGCACCGGAGGGTCTGTTCCTGGAGCCCTCGGATTGGACTTTGACCGGATTAACAGATCAGTGCCCAGTGGTCACACAGCAGGCCACGTGTGACATAATTAGCAAACTAGAAAGCGAATGGGCTTTGGAGGTGGTCACTCCAGCACCGAAGCCATCTGCTTAAGGAAAGGTTCAGCTCGGGCAGCGCCCTCAGCCCGCGTAATCCCCCGCGAGGTATTAGGCTGCTGTGACAAACGTGGCAGAGGGAGCCATGGGCAGTATTTATAGAGAAATGAATTGAGAACACCCTCCGCTCGTATCCGGGGCTGTGTTTTGCTCAGGGTTTCCCCCAGCTTATCTGCAGCTTTTCCTGGAGTATGTGTTTGTGTGCAGGCTGAATGAGAAGATGCTGTTTTGGGGAGGGATTTTGACTTTTGCTTCGTTTCTGGTATCTGTCAGCTCCAAGGAGTGGTATCGCTGCAGGAAGTGTGAAGTGTAACAAGTCATAGCATGTCATTGGATCAAAACTAAATTCTGTCTGAAAGGACTGAGCTTGATTTGAGCATTCAGACGTCCACGTTAGGACAGTATCAGTTCAGTCCTGAAACCACCATGGCAAGTGGTAACCCGAGTCCCTGGCAGGCCGAGAGCACCTGCAGAACCACTGGGACCTTGTGAGCGGGGAGGGAGGCGGGCAGCTCCTGGGCTCCCCGTGCTGGCCCTTCCTGGGCTTGGGCTTTGGCTTTGCAGGTTGGCGCTTTTTGGTAGGTAACTGAAGTTTGGTGTGGAGATTCTCCTTTGTGCCCCTCACCTTGCCTGGCAAAACGATCCCCAAGGTCTTGCTTGCAGATCTGCAATTGAGATGCTGGTTGGAGGGAGAAGGAAATCGCGATTTCCCTTTTGTAAGTTGGGTTCAGCTTGGGAAAGGCAACCACCTCCAGGGAACTTGTCACTTGCATGTTCTATTCCAGTTCTCAGGGCTTCAGATTGTTACTTCTGCAAGGAGCAGCTTATAAACACAGAGCTTTTGTTTTCTTTTGCAGCTATTCCTGATATCACTGGCCATAAACGAAGCGAAAATAAAAACGAGGGGCAGGAGGCAGTCATGTACTGCAAGTCCGTGGGCTTCCCGCATCCCGAGTGGGTTTGGCGCAAGAAGGTCAATGGGGTTTTCGAGGTAGGTGGACTGTGACGTTGGGCACGAGCTGACCTGCTGCGAGCCCCCGTGCAGGTGGGAACGAGCCCCTTCATTCTGCGGTGTGTGGGTACCTTGTAACGTCTCAAAATGCTGTTCCCCAAAGTCTAAGACATCAGCGAGCGAGGTAGAAACTTTCCAGTAAAAGTGAATAAAAAAACAAATTAATATTTGTGACTTAATTGCACAAATAGCGTTGCTTATTGCGTTGCTACTGGATGAAGCTATGAATTGCCAAGAAGGATATGATATTCAGGGTGCCTGCTACAAGTTAAAAAAATGAGCTGTGAAGTGTGCCTTAAAAATTCATTTAGCTTTAAATTCCTTAAGCTGTTTTTCAGTTTTACGGGTTGAGCTTTACTGGTTGGACTTACCGTGAGGATGTGACAGCGATACCTTTTCACATGAAAGCGGCCATGTCTTCCCTGTGGCAGCAGGTCTGTTGAGCAGCAGATTTTATCCGCAATTGAAATAGCAGAAGAGAAGTTGCAATCTGTTAAGTCCTGGCACCTCTTCATTTTCACATCTATGTGTGATCTGCCATAGCCATAATGACTTGCTTGATACATTGGGGAAAAAATGATCAGTAAGTAATAGGATGGTTTGATCGTTCACTGTTAGGTGCCAGGTTAAATTTTTACAAGGACACTGAGCTGAACTGCTCTATGAATGGCCTTACTCAGTTTTGCCAAAGTCTCTTTGTGGTTCTGAAGATCCCTGGGCATGTTTTCTTTCAGGTTATCAAATAACTTGAAAATTATTTGGTAAATTCATCCAAAATTAACTTTCAGAAAGAACAAATTTGTCTGTCCTCTTGTGCTTTACTCTACCAAGATCTTGCCCCTATAAAAAACTTGAAGCTCAGGCAGCTCTGGAACTCTTTGCTCCAGATGTAGAAGGGACGTGGTGCCCCAAATTCCATGTTGCTTGTCAGCCAAGATAGCAAGCTCTTTATTTTGAAGGAAAATTCACTTTAGAGGATACAGAGCAAATGCTGGCAGCAGGCTGTTCTGTTGTGTGAAGAAACCAGCTTCTTTGCAGGAATCCCTCAGACTGCTTCAGCTTCTATTACGGAAATAAAAAAGAAAATTCTCTGTCTTTCCTCTTCCATCTTTCTCCTTTTATCAGGACATCAACAACTCCTCTGGCAGGTTCTTCATCACAAACAAGGACAACTATACTGAGCTCAGCATCACAAACCTGCAGATAAACGAGGATCCTGGCGAGTACCAGTGCAACGCGACCAACATGATCGGCTCTGTGTCTGTCACGACCATCCTCCGTGTCCGCAGCCACTTGGCTCCCCTCTGGCCCTTTTTGGGGATCTTGGCAGAAATCGTTATCCTCGTTGTCATCATAGTTGTTTATGAGAAAAGGAAGCGGCCGGATGAAGTCCCAGACGGTAAGTGTTCTCAAAGCCCCTAATGAGAAGAAAAGGAGGAAAAACAAAAGGAGAAGATGGGGAGGGGGAGGCAAAGAGGACTTAGAGCAGCAGAACAGACTGGGCTTCGTAGAAGGAAGGGTCAGCAGTGCAGTGGGCCTGTGCACTCCAAGCGCTCTGCAGAGTCCCTGGGTTTCTTCAGGTCCTCATGGGGGGCAGTTATTTCGAACATCCTTTAGAGCTTTTGTTGCAGAAGGTTGGCCCGCTGCCACCTCCTGCCTGTGCTGCTTGGCTCCCCTTGGGATGCTGCCCGTCAGCCCTGAGGAGCGTAGGGAGACAGTGTGAAACCTGCCTGGTGCTCCCTCTGGCAGCTGGCATCCGCTTGGCAGCGGGCAGCTCTGAGAGGGAGCGTTCCGCAAAGATGGCTAAAAACATGAAATGTCTTTCAACAACAACAAAAAATGAGGCAGGGGGTGCTTGGTCTTTGGTGCATAACTGAGTTTTAATGAATTTCAGAAATGCTCTGGGGGTTTTGTCTAATTGTAACATTTAGGGGTTATATTTTCTAAAAATTATGTTATTTTACCAGATTTGATGGTAGTATTAATAACCGTGTGTGGTATACGGTAAAATTATATTTGTTTTATCTTTGAGTTTCTGCATATCTTCCTCTTCTAAAGATGAGGAAAGGGGCAGTCTGAGGCTAAAATGAGTATTTGAAAGCACCGACTCAAGGAACAGACTGGAGTGTAACACCTAATTGCTTACTGCAGTGTTTAGCAGGCAGTCCTGCCCCAGGGTCCGTGTGAGAAACGGATCATAGGCCCTTCTGCTTGCTGCAGAGCTGTGCCGCATTCGGATGGAGCACTGACTCACTGGGGGGAAGCCCTGAGTCACTGGGGTTCCCCAAGGCTGGTGGAGCCTTCCAGCACTCTGCAAAACTTCCCAAGGGAAAAAGCGTTGGAGCTTGTGCAGCTCGACAGCAACGAGTCGGTGCTGCACGAGATGCCAGCGGCACAGCAAGACATTTGCCTTTTGGGATGAAGATTCAAGTGCTGAAGCAGTGATCTGCTTGTGAAGTTGGGGCAAAAACATGATTCTGAGCTATAATTCAGAGAAGGGGAAGGGAAGCAGGAGTGTTACTAAGCAGAGGACAAATTTTAATACCGTCTCCAAATGGCTGAGGTTTGGATCGCTTCCATAGCAGACTGAAACTTTCTTAAAGAATAATGCATACCTAGAGGAAACTAGCGCTTTTGTTTTATCTTAACCACTTCAGTAGCATTCACTAACTGCTTATAGAGCATGCAATTGAGACCATTTAAATGTTGGTGGAAATGCACCTAGGAATAATGTAGTGCATGTACTTCTGCATAACTAACAGCTTTACCGTTAAGGAGATTTTACTGGCAGCAGTTTGGCCTCAAAGTGGCTCTCAGCCTGGGAAACTTCTAAATGTATTTGAAAGAATAATGTAAATGTTCTTTGTGCTTCTCCCTTACTGTTGGGCCATGTTTGCCTAACTGTGGGCACCAGGATGGCCAGGAGAAATCTCACCTCAGTGTGCAAATTTTTGTTTGGTTAAGTGATTTGATAAAGACTAAAACTTGGTATTAATGGTTGTAATTCAGTATGAAAATACTCACCGTAATCAACTTCAAACGGACTTAATAGAAAAGAAATTGTTTTTGGAAACACTACCCGTTTATTCCAAAGGCTGAAGTTTTCCTGACTGGTCTGGCCACTCTTCAGATGCTTGAGGAATCTCAGAATCATCATCTCTGGCAACGTCCTGATGATGAGCCGAGTAACTGAGGTTACTAATTTGCTTGCTTGGTTTGCTATTATTTTAAAGGCAGCTAAACTTGAGTTGTGGAGAGTGATGGACCTGTGTGGTGGAGATGTTCTGCCTGTTTTTCTGGAGGAAGAAATCAAATCCTGATTAACAGAGTCAACATTTGTGTATTAGGTTTGCTTGGATGAAGAGAGACAATTGGCATAAAAGCTACTAAAAGCTGACTTAAGATCTACATTCCCTTGACTATTCTTCTGCTTTTGTAATTACATTTAAAATTTTCTATGATGTGGTGGGAAACACCCTACAAGCAGGGGGCAGCATTTACAAATGTGTTTGTGAGAAATCCTTCAGAGCCTACTGATAACCACACTCGGATGTTTTACTGAAAACTCTGATTACTCTTAAGTTTATTGTTCCTTTATGCACACGGTTATGAAATGCCAAAGTTAATGTTTAATACCACTATATCCTTATTGTTTGGAATTTAAATTTGGTGCTTCCAAAATCATGTTCCCCTCTGCATACTGCAGTGGGCAGGTAACATCAAAGGTCTAAGGTTGGGCTAGTGACCTACACAGATGCCTCTTACAACTTTTCATTAATGAATTACACCGTATTGCTTAGTATAAGTATCATTAGGAACAGCTGGGGTCTCTGTAGACTATCAGCTAGTTTCCAAGCTGTTTCAGTGCTGATTTTGATGCTTTGAGCTTCAAGAACAGTGGCTGTGGTTGTGTGAGGCATTCATATGAGGCTGCTGCAGCAAGGAGCAGTGTTGAGCTTATTGAGCTGTTTGTGCTTCTGTGCCTGCATGGGCAGAAGAGTAATTTTCCTAATGGCCCTTTTGGCTGGGTTGTATAATTTATCCTTGGATCTGCCCTTTTTTTCCTTGGAATCAGTAAGCTTTCTGAACATACCTCTCTACCACCCTGCTCCGTTTTGGAGCAAGTATGGGCTCTACTTGGTCATAGGATTTCTCAAGGATTTCTTTGTTTTCTCTGAAGCAGCCCATAGAAACGGGCAAAAAGCCGGTCACACTTAAGGATGGATGGATGGATGGATGGATGCCCGGCCGTTTTCCCCTGAACTGCTGCCCAGGGATCGTGGCCGTTGGCTCTCCGCGTCTGCTGCTCGTGAACAGCCTAAATGTCGGGGTGCAGCCTTTGCACTGCTGTCTCGCCACTCTGCAACGCCTCGAGGTGGCCCTTGGGGTGCCTTAGATCCCACCTTTGGGAGATGGAGATGTCTCCCATGCTCAGTCTTTTTTTTTTTTTTTTTTTTGGAGGATCTAGGTGTGTTGAGTAATGTTTGAGTAATGACTTCTGTGCAGACATAGCACAAAGATGATTTTAGATATTCTTACAGATCCTGAAATAGAAATTACAGCTCTGGAGAAAAATGCTTATGCCAAACTCGGCAACTTCCTCTGTAACAGAACAAATCCAAGCCTTCCGCGGGGAGCGCTCCGTCGGCAGCCCGGAGGCGGCAGGATGCGGCGCACGGCGCGTGCGGCTGCGCCCCGTTTCTCCAGGCCTCGGGCACGTGCCCTGGCCCATGCCGAGCTCGTGCCTTGCAGGTACCCAGGTGACCCGCTCTTTAGGTCGAGCTCAGTTAAGTCTGCACGAGCTACAGGCAGCTGGAGAAGAGAGGATTCAAATCAGGTGCTTTTCTTACCCTTCTCTTAACAATTCGTGGTGCCACCTTCCAGAAACTGCCTTTCTTGCTGCTCCTTCTGGAAAATACTGTACCCGTCTGCTTAGCCTTTCCATAGCTCCAGTGAATTACCAAGTTCAGTGCAGCCCACGTTTGAAGCAGCATATCCTGAGGGTCCCTGTGCTACCCCCTGACTGATAGAGAACTGTTTTTAGAGGAACGTAATGTTTCTCAGGCAAAGCACAGATAGTTAATCCTTCACCAAACCACATTTATAATGTCACTGGTGTGTTTGCAGTGCACTAATATACAGACAAGAAGGTATTTTTAAGAAATTCACAGAAACAATGTTTACAGCTGCATCAGCCTAAGAAGAAATAAGCATGGTTCATAGATAGAGGCCAGTATCTTTTGGCTAGATAAATAATTGCACCAAAACAGGCTTTGAGAACTGATCTGAGCAGCAACACTGTTACTTGCAGGGGGATGTGTCTGGAGGGAAACATTATCTCTGGAGAGCTCGGGAACTCTACCTGGACAGCAAAAATGAGATCAACTGCATTATTTTTTTCCCTTCTCTCTGTGTAACCTTTGTTGCACAAGCCAGAAGTTACCTGTTTCACTGTAGGAGACAACTTTGGGCTAGTTCCTCTCCCCATCCTACCGAGAGCCTTTCTGAGAAGGTAGCTGATGCACTAAAATGGGTGAAGTTGGTTTTGGAGCGGTTCCCACCTTACTGTTGAGCTCTGGAATTCACCCTTGGGTTTCAGCCAGGGCGAGGGTACTGGTGAGCTTCCAAAGATGCCTTTTCCAGTGTGCCAGGCTGGCCTTGGGAAAGGCATCACCTGTGTCTGGAAACACTGCTGTGCTGGAAGAGCAAGGACAGGCCTTTAACTTTGGCATTTCCTGACTGCAGTTTTAACTTTGCATGAACCTTGCTTTTTATATTTGGTTTAACTGCTTTTTCTGCCATGGAACAGGGCTGCTCCGTAGCTCCTTTGCTAATATTTCCTCCTTCACATAATTCAGATGTTTGAGCTTTCTTTTTTCCCCTTTTTTTTTTTGGTTTCCTGCTGCTGCCTAGCAGAAAAAGGCAGTTCTGAATCCTGTGCAATTTGCACTTCCACACAGAGCTGTGCCAGGATGGTGCTAGTGGCTGCCCAGTCCAGGTCCTGGGTCTGGTACCCGTGGACCAGGGGCACACGTGTCCTGCTGCAGGGGCGGATCTTCTCGCATTCAATTATGTGCTGGGAGGAAGGAGAGAGGGGAAGATTGCGCTTCAATTGCTGCATAATTTCAAAATGGGAGTTTGCCTTGCATTACATATGGTAAAGCAATATGGCTTACATACCTTCTCCAGAGAGCTGAGAGGTTCTGCAAAGTCGTGGTGGTTAAATGAAATGCAGCTTCCAGGGGCTTTTGGTGATGAAAGCTGCATGAAAACAGCATGTTTAGGGCAGAGATGTTGGCACTTCGCTGCATGTGTGATGTGATCAGAGTTTCAGTAGAGGATTGCCGATGCATTTTGCTCAGATTGCAAGTTGCTTGGACCCCATCTTACAATAAAAGGAAGCAAATAGCTGTTTATTCCTCTGTGGTATAGCTTAAGCTGCTTATAGACATAGTCATCGGCTGTTACAATCGCAATATAGTATATCCAAGATTTTCAAAGAAAGTGGTTTGTTGTTGTTGTATCAAATAGCCTGCATTTGGCAAATAAATTGTTTTAAAGGGTGTGTTCTGGGGTAAGTAGAAAGTAAAAACTTGTTGACTGCATTCAGCCTTAAGAATGTAAACAGTTTTTACTTTAAAAATCCATATTCTACATAATGTTTAGCTCAAAGTCTTGTGGTAACTGGGTTATATATAGATATATTTTAATTCTTCCCTTCTCATTTATCATTTTAATAGAAAAGCTTTCCATAAATGTGTTTCTGCTCTGGCTGTGCAGAAGCTTCATCCATATCCCCACATTCTTTCTAATACTCATTTTTTTTCTTGACTTTTCTCTGTTCCTGCTATTACTGTAAGTAATTAAGAAAAATGTTTTCACTTAAACAGTTTACCTTGTAACAAGCTGATTTTTGTTTTGTTTTCTCCTAATTATTGTCATCTTTCTTTCCCATGCCTAGAATTTATCAAGGGAAGAAAGCTGTCAGGTAGACACAGTATGAGACTGTATAGCTGTCAATTGTGCCTAAAAGCAACGATCGCTGTCACGGTGCTGGTCGAATGGTCCTACATAATAACTTGTTAGACACTGTCGTAGGATCAGAACTCCTTAAATCTGGGGAACGGAACTTGCCCAGGTGCTCTTCATTGCAAATCTAGTTCTGCCTTCATTCCATTTCAGAGCAGCTGCTTTCCTGTTTGTCTCCTGGCACCTGATGAGCGTCTCGGTCTTTTACTTACCCTCCCCTGCAAAATATTCCCCGTGAAGCAATACAGAGCCTGGTGTGCGCTGCACATAGTGATGGCAAACGCTGCCCTTAAACATTTGTGTGCAGCCAAAGCCCTAAATTGCCAGTACAGAATGGAACAGCTGCCTTGTAAGAAGGAGTCATGGGCCTGTGACCCATTGGCCCAAGACCGGAGCAGCCATAGGCTTGAACAGAATCTTAACATAGGCATTTTCCTGCCTTTGTGTGTATTTTAATACTTCTTGCATTCACTATTGATATATAAAGGCAGGCTTCACTGTTGTTGTGTGTCAGTATAAGAAACACTGCTGAGGCTGTCTCCTAACCCCTCCTTGTGTAGATTTCTTTAGTTTTCTTGATCTAAAAAAAAAAAAAAAACTTGTAGCAATTTAAAAAGATTGGTTCGATATTTAAAAAAAAAAAAAGTAATTTTTCAAAAGAAATGGATTTAAGTTAGTAAGCAAAACCTTCTCTAAATTAAGGCTAAAAGAAATGCAGTGCTGGGGACATAAAAACCAAAGCCCTTCTCAGCCTGCTGCAGCAGGTGAGTTGCATGGCCAGACTGTTAATACGCGCATGAGTTGGAGGAAAGCTAAAATACATCTCCTTTGTCATCACACAAACCTAACATCAAGGGTTTTGCCTAGAAGGATTGATTATACTTGTTATACAATGCATTAAAGGCAGTAGCTAATCTGAAGTTTCACTTTGAAAATCTGCTATTCGAGTGCAACATTAAGCAGATAATCACTGTGCCTAAAGGGAGGCTTGCTAGTATTTTTAATCTTGTATTATATAAAGAATGATTGATTGGAGTTTTTCCAAATTAAAAAGCAAATTCCTGAAAAATGAGGGCGGTAGTGTGGTCAGTTATAAATGTAGAGCCCAAGTTACAGTGTATCAGGAGCCTGGCAGATGCTGAATGGAATGAAGCAGCACTTGGAGGAATGTTCTCTATGGCCATATGTTTCAAATACTGTGCGTTAGAGACAGTCAGTTACTCGAGCTAGGTCTTCTGGCATAAAGGCTTTGAGTTATATTGATATTTGTCGGTTACTGTGACTTCTTTTTTTTTCCCCCCTTCAATTGCATCAAACCCTTAAAAAATGGTGGTAAGTGAGAGATCTGCATGCTTTGGAGTTTGTTTAATCTCCGCTTCAGTCTATACAATGCACAAGTCATAATGTTAACACTTTTTCTTAAAACTTCTTCATTCACGTTCACAACTAATTTGGATTTCAGTTTGCTGTTTTTAATCTTTATTTAGTCTAATTTTGTACTTATTTTTCTGTTGTTCTGTTCCCTCTGGTTTCGCTAGGGTTTTGATTCTGTCTGTCCTGTACTGGGGAGGCTTTTTCAGCAGTTAAGTGGCTGCCCGGGAGAGAAGTGCATAAAGAAACTTTCCCTCAGCCTCACTGTATCACCTCTTAGATTATAGATGGGAACGGTGGTGACCCACCAGTCTTAGACCTTATGCATAATCCTAAGTATTCTAGTAGGCATTTTTGTTCAATTTTTGCTAGGCAGACTCTTGCTGGAGAGTCTCTTGCTAGAGACTTATAGCCTCTATAAACCTGAAGCACAAAAGTTACCTATCTGAAATAAGCATCCAAGTATTTTGACAGGAAAAACGGTTGTTATAGCAAGAGAGAGCTTGTATCTTAATGGTGCAGTTTTATATTTCTGAAGTTCAGCAAAACAAACTCTCAAAGATGTTGCTTATGCTTATCTAAAGCAGAGAGAACCAAGTCTTAAAGCAGAACGGCTTTGGTAGCACTGCCGAGTGCGGCGGGGGGAAGTAAGGACTCGCTGTCTGTCCACTTCTGTTAAAACACTCTTCCCACAGCGCGTACAGAGTACGTGGCACAGTCTGTTTGAAACCTGCTGTGAATCAAGAGATCTGTGGAGGGAAGATGTAGATTTCCTCCACTGTGCTTTGTGTTCCAGTACCTGATGTGTCTCTGTATATCTCCACTGTATATACAACAGCACATTGATGTCTGGTTGTCCTTACTAGTCCTAGTTTTCTCTGTATCTTGTCCGATAGTTACTGTTGCTGGTAATGGACTTCTGTGGACACTGGTGTGTCGCTAGTTTGTTATTTTGGCTGTAAAGCTGTTGGTTTGTGGTTAGTTCTTTCTTTTTTTGAAATATTTTTGTTCCGGTCACTGTCTGTGCTAGCGGTGGCTTTGCCTCTCCGTTGCCTTGAAGGTACAGGTGGAGTAATGTCCCCTTTGACAGACATTACTCCTAGTGTGTGCTCATGCGGATGCCTACACTGTTTTAAGACTGTAATTTCCATAACTGCTTCATGTGCACTAAGCCCCCTTGTGGAATCCTGCTGTGAGTTTCTTGAAGACTTCAGTGAAAAAACCCTCCTAGCCTGAGGGGGAACAGCAGTTGCTGATTCGCTAAAAATAGCAGGTTGTGAATTGGCCCCCCAAAATAGTTTTACAGGAACATCAACTTTTTCAATTTATGTTGTACTGCTATTTAAATGACCTTAACTTCTGTCTTCTGTATGGCAACTTGGGGGCAAAAGAACATAAGAATGTTCAATTGGTCATGAGAGAACTAATATTACTCACGGAAACATCACTCATTGGCAGATTTTTTTTTCCCAATTCCTAAAAAAGAATATTTTTCCCAGGCTTTTTGCCAAGACACAGGCAGAACAATGCTGTCAGTCTTCTGTAGCTAAAGTCTGTTGTGTCTAGGGATATTACAACAGTCTTTTTTTTTTTTTTTTTTTCTCCTGGTGTTTTGGGTCCTCTTTTCTCTTAGGTGCATGCACAATGCCTGCTGATATCCAAGGACTATAGTTGGGTATTGTAATAAAGTATTGCACCTTCAGCCCCCTCCTAACCTGGTGTAATTAGACATCAAGAAAAATGGAATATGAAATGGTAGTATGATCCATGGGAAAAGATGAGCATATGGCGTATATACCCTGTTTTGTAAATACCAGTATATACCCATCAACAGTTGAACAGGTTAAAAATCAGTGCAAGAGAACAAACAGCAGGATTTTACAACTGAAATGTTGGTTTGTCTTCTCATCTACTTTATGAGATTGAACCACTGGAACTTGGGGACAAGATGAGTATGACCATATTGCAACAATCTGTCCGCTACAGTTGCAGTTCTTCATGACAAGCATTCAAAGTGTTAACTAAAACCATTGAAGCAACATACTTGCCATTAAAACTTGAATCCAAAAAATAACTCCATGAATTTTGCACTGTCAAAGTGGAATGGCCTTTAATGCTATAGATAAATGGTTTGCTGTTTCAGCTTGGTTGGTGTACAGAACAAAGACTGACTTTTTTTCCTTTTTTTCCTTGTCTTTCACTGGATTGCATCTGAACCCTTGCTGCAGATGATGAACCAGCTGGGCCAATGTAAGTGCACTTTAAGAAAAATATTATTGAGGTTACTTAGAGGGATTTGATAGTTTGTGGGAGTTTACACTACTTTAAACCTATGTTACATTATTGACTGCAACAGTTGGAAATTTTGGTTGAGACCAGCAAGCCATTGCTATGTAAGAACAGGCAGAATTCTCACTCCAAGGAGCCTGTGAGCTGACCTCTCTTGACTTGTTGTTTGGGCAAGGGAGTAAAAGCGTAAGGGGAGAGGCCACAAAAAAGTCAGTGCTGTCGAGTAAAGCGAGTGTCTCATCACTGCTACTTGGGAACCCTACAATGACTTTTTGTCATTTGTAGGTACTGGAGTAGAGAACACCTGACACTTCCAAGAACTTTGCTGTAAAAACAATGTTGTTGAAAGAGCTGGAAATAGATTTTCATGCTAAAGCAAAGAGTGGTCTCCTGACTGCCTTGCAGAATATATTTGATATAATATTACAAAAATAATTAACTGGCAAACTGGAAAAACGTGCTGCTTCAATTGTACAATGTGAGTAGTAAAACAGAACGATGGATTTGGGAGGTGAATGCGCTAGGCAAGAAGGTATCGACATAACAGGGCTAAAAGTTGTTTGAACTGCCTTTAACAATGTAGAGCCAGGAGGAGGGAGAGTTGAGTGTTACTTAACTGTATGTACTATGAAAACTTTTCTTACACTTGGGAATGACTTTGCATTTTCTACCTCTTTCTCCAGGAAAACAAATTCTACAAACAATCATAAAGATAAAAACTTACGCCAGAGAAACACAAATTAAAAATGCTTATAATGTAAGTACGACCTGCATGCGCATCAGAAATGGCCAGACGGGAGTCCTGCTTCTTGTGTAGTAATGGGTAGGGGTTCCTATAAGTAAACGTAACTTGTCTGTGCGTTTAAAAAGCTGTCAGCTGTTCAGTGTGTTGCGCTAGTGTTCCTGGCTCTGTCACATCTCAAAGAACACACAGGGTGATCTTTTTTTTTTTTTTTTTCATAAAATATGTCTTTTAATGATGCTATAAATGGAGAACTGTTTGCTCACAAATATAGCTTAACAAACTATAGCTTATCATTTTTGGTTGAAAAATACTACTAAAAAAGCTAGCTGCTGCCTCTTATATATGGATGGTAGCTGAAGGTTTGTTTCTCAGTAAATTAGATATTAAGGCTTTTGTTTACATGCAGTTAGGGCACGTGATGAAGAAAATGCTGTCAGTCATTGACTAATGCCTTTTCTCATTTCTTTTTTAGAGCTTTAAGTTTCTGAGAGACTGATGGCAATATGACCTGCTAAATTTAATGGTTGGGACTCTTGGTTCTAGAACTCCTGTTCTGTCCTTTTTTTTTTTTTTTTTTTTTTTTTTCCTTTTTTTCTTTTTTTTCTCCTTTCCTTTTCAAGTGAGCAACAATATGACTGTCTAAAGCATGCCTTATTTAGCCTCTCCTGTAAGGATGACCTAGCCAGATAAATTTTAATAATGCTTCAGTGTAGAAGGTGTAAACTATTTTGGGCTTGATGTGCTGTGAATGTTGCTTTTTTTCCTTAATATATTTAAACAGTAGAAGTAGTCAGATCATGCATGCGCCATTTTTTACTTAAGGTAGCTGTTAAATTGGCCAAGCTCTAAAACGCACTGCTGCCATCTAGTGAGACTTTTTTGTAAAGTACAGCAAAACTTAAAAATATATACAGTATATATTTATATTTTGGGGGAGGAGGGGAAAACCAAAATATAGTAAATGTGTTTCATTTTTAAGCTGCTGATATTCATTCCTTACGGTATGTCTGAAAGATGAGAGAATTATACTGTTCTGGTACTTAGAGAAGTAATATAAATTGAAATTATCTTAAGGGCTTAACCTATACAGAGAGACTTGGGTGTCCAATAATCAGAATTCAGAAGCTGGAATGGTTCAACAAAGTGGTGGTGAAATGCAGTTAAAACCTAAAACAAAACTTCAGTTTATAAATATATATATATGATTGCTTTTTAAGTGATTTTTTTTGTTGTTAAATCATGTAAATTCTCAAATCCTTTTGCACTGATGTGTTCAACATATTCTTGTACATTCAATTCAGGCAAACTTTTATAATTTTCTTTTTTGTTTAAATGATGATGAAATGTTACGGCATGGTGATATTCTATGCAACTAGTTACACTCTTTAGTTTGACACTGTAATTTCTCATGATTTAAAGATTGTAGAAATAGACCTAACAGGGTTCTCATGATGTGCGTAACTGTAGATGCATGAACTTGTGTTCTGTGTATGTGTTGAAGTGCAATGATGTATAAAAAGTGGATTCACCTGTTTTTAAAAATAAAACACTGACAAAACTGTGTGAGATTTTTTCAGATAATTAACAATATTTAAGCTTGTGTAGCCTGAGTGCTGTATATTCTAGTAGTAATAAGTTAATATTTCTCAACCTTCTGTTAGTTTTTTCAATTCCTTCTCCACATCTTCCACAAAAGCTGGGAAATTTTGATCCATGAGACATAAGCGAATAAAAGGCCCCAGCTCTTGTGCACTCCACACAGAATGCCGATACACAAGGGGGAGCTCAGCCTTCGATTTCAGCACAGACTGCAGAAGTAAAAACAAAGGTGTTGTATTAACCTTGTACATAAAAGGTAGTATTACATGTTTTTTGTAACGATTCAGTTGCATCAGATTTTTCCCTTCAGTATTTAATAAAGACGCATCTGCCTTGTTAACACGCTGTTTGAATACTTTCCATCGCACACGGTGTCTCTATGTAACTGCTTTTCTGGTACTTCGGACCACTTCTAATATAGCTTTTATGCAACTTTGAATTCTGGAGCTTGCAGTTATTTAAATTGGAAATGGCATTTTTTTTGGGTAATGGTGACTTTGCCTCATAGTGAATGTGTTCTGTGTAAGGAGAAAAAAAAAATCTTTTATGAAGTGTATGTAATGCTGTTTGAAATAGAGCTCTGGCAGTTCTAGCTTCCACAACCTTAATGGAGCAAGAGCTCTCTTACAGGTAATGTATGGGACTTTTGAAAACAAATGCTTTCATCCCTGTCCAACCACTCTCTTTTGACACTTCCTTAATCCCCCCCATTTTTCTTGTGGTGTTGATAAGAGGAAGAAACGTGTGTGTTATGTCACACTTCAATGTAAAACTAGCAGCAAAGGGAAGATAATCACTGGAAGATTCTTGAGGAAGCCTTAACTACCTTCCATTGGATGTAGGAGATGCTCTTATCCATTGGGATTCATTGGAGAAAGGCACAAATCTAAGGGGCTGGTAACAGCAGCAGCACAGAAAGTGCTTAGGAGTGGCCTCTGACACCTCTGTGAACCAGCTTGACTAAAACTTTATTTTGGCTGGCTACCGATTGTCCCCGCAGGAAGTGACTATATTAGATAAAGAGCAACTCCACTGGTTAAGGGCAACTCCACTGGGCCCTACTCCAGGCAGTGTTGCTGCTCTTTCTAAACTGCATAATTCATAGTATGCATTAATGTCTCTAAGGCTTTGTGTACCAGAATTTTTTTTTCATTATTTAGGCTGCATATTCCCTACAGCCTTCCCTTCCCCCTTGCTCTGTTTACCCCTCTCTGCTGAAGTTGTAAGAGCAGGAGCACCAGTTACGACCAGTGATTTTTGGATACTTTGCATGGGAAAGTAGAAATGAGGGAAGGCTGAAACTGCTCTTGTCTAATGCAGAGGCAGCTAAGGATCATGGTGAATATATGCTCTGTTATTTGGGGGTGGGGGAAACATCTAATCATCGTTACTCTGTATCTTGTTTTAAAGAAAGAACCTCAAAAGTCAATTTTGTCTTTTTTTTTTTTTTTTGATGTATTAATGTGGGAAGTGTAGGGTGGACTAAACCTCTCCATCTGAAGAAGTTAAAATTGTTATAAACTGTTAAATCAGGCCCTAGTTTCCATAGCTTAAACACATAACAGTGTAGAGCAAGTGCCAGATGGCCTGGGCACACTAGCAGTTGGAGCATATCCATGTTTGACTGGGGAAGCAGGGGGGAATAGATCCTAGTATTTTTGCTCATCTTGGTATTGGTTCACAGGGCAGTACTCAAGACCATGACATGAGGAAAAAAATGATAGAGAAAAATGTCTGTTGGATGTGTTCAAAAAAAATCTAGTAAAGAGAATGCTTGAAGTAAAGCTTCTGCTAACATTTAAACAGTGATTGGAGACCTCAAAATGTCTCCTGAGGGGGTGGTAGTAAGGAATTTAAATTCTAAAGCACAAATAAGCCAGGTGAAAGGTTATGTCTCAGAAATAGGGAAATAAACTCCCCCCTGAATGAGCTTGGTTAGTGCAACCTTGTGCACAGGAGATGGGGAAACACCGTCTATGAGCACAGCTGTATTAAGCTGTCTGGAAAGCAGAGAAACAGCGGATGCTGTAGAGAAAAATACTACATCAAGGCATCTCTGAGTGCTGGGGAACTTGGTAGCATTTCCAAGAAGAAATGGATGAATCAGCGTGTGACAGGTCTCTTTATCACAAGCAGGTATCAAGCACCTGCCTTACCCTTGCACGTGACAGTAGGAATTTTTAAAGGCTGAAGTTTTTCTTTTATAATGCAGGTTTTAATTTGCCTTTCCTAGTATTGTCTCTTAAACTAAAGCTTAGTTATGAAAAAAATAGAGTTGCTAAAGGCAAGCTCTGCCTTGTTTGATCACTCTATATTGAATATTGAACCCAGATCTAAACTATGTCCTGGCCAGGAAGGGTATCCAGTGTGTCCTGGGCAACCAATGTCACTAATTCCTTCTGTTCCAGGCACCTGTCCCCTGGTAACATCAGTTCTCAGCGAGGTTTGAATGGCCCTGAGCCTGCCACTCGGGTTGTTGGTAAATCCCCTTGGCTGTTACTGCAGACAAGAAGTGTACTGAACACTGAAATAGAGGTGCAAGAAAACATACTTAGGGTGTTGTCAGACTTAAACTAGCTGTGGGTAGGTAACAGCTACAGCTTAAGTCTGCACTCGACTTAGCTGTGCAGCAGTGCGTAGCTATGGATTTCCTAGCAAACTCTTAACATTGTTCTACTGCATAATCAACTCAGTTACTACTGGGGCAGGAAGGAACTGCCTTATTTGAAATTGCAGATAAAAACTAGAGCTTGTTGCTAGTACTAAAATTAAGTGAATGTTGTTTTTTTCCTGCAAATTATTGTCATACTTCAGCAAAACTGGAACTACTAAGATATGATTCACAGATCTGGATAGCAAAAAAACTGTTGGTAGTTGCAGTAGTGCATGTATACAGCTCTTGTCATGGAGATAAACTTGTAAAACTCTCATGAAACAAAGTGTTTGGTAGGTCTGTTTATCATTAAAAACGTTTGGGAATTTAGAGATATTTGTAATGGGGCACACAGGAATGGGCCCTTAAACCACTGATTAGAAGCATTGACCAGATCATTCTATCCCTAGGAAAAAAGTATAAGAAAGATCCATTGGGAATTTGTAGAAGCAATTAAAACAAATTAGAAGCCATAGAACTATTAGAACACCTTGTTACTGTAAATTCCAGATAATACAGAATAAAATCATATTACTAGCAAACTATTTTTAACACCCTTCTACCCTGGACTTATTGGTGAAACTGGCAGTTGAATTACAGATGCTTTTGCTATGAATCAAGGGTAATTGATATTTTCAGACTTAAGCTGTAACTGCAGGGAACTGCAGAGATAGCTACAGAGTGGAACACTGACAAAATCATTTATTTGGATGATGTGGCATGTGAGTATTTGTTTGCTCTTGGCACAGTTTTGGTTTTTTTTAAGCAAATGTTTGTAGTATGATTTTTTTTTTCCTTCTTTCTAGCTTATTTCCTAGGTCTAGATCATTACATAAGATGCTGTGTTTTTGCTGGCATGGCTGTAAGTGAGCGAGCATTTTTACTGATAGCATCCTGATGCTTACCAAAGCCTTCTGTCAGATTGTTACAGGATACAAGATATTTTGCTCTCTTTCCTGCTAAAGAAATGAAGTTACAGGACCCAAATATGAGATTTTTACCTGTGCTAGCTCTGTTATAGATCTTCTTTCTCCAAAGCTTGTGCATGAATCTGTTAAAGGCTCATCTGTCTGGAAAATATCAAATGCAAATAAAGGCAAGAAGAGTGTGGGTATGTGCAAGAAGGAATAGAAGTTCCAATTTTAGAGGTAACAGGAAGAGAATGTGCTCAGCTACCTTATGTAGCAAAAAGGCTGAAACCTGATTTCACATCTGCTCAGTCTTTACGTTTTAAATACATGAAATAACGAATCTATAGTTAAATTGTCGTGTCCAAGCCAACTAAAGAAAACCTAAAAAATAATGTGTATGCTGATCAGAAACCTGTTTTTTTACTTTAAGGGTCACACCACCAAAAATATAGTTCAGGTTCGCATCTCTGTACTCAGGGCAAGGTTCCGGAGTGAGCATGACTAACAATAGTATGATTGCTTAATGGCATTCTGCCATTACCTTCTTTACCTTCCATTCTTTGTTTTAGCTCATCAGGAAATGAGTAAAGCCCAAAGGAGAGGCAGTTTGCTTCAAGCTGAACCCATAAATCTGACATCAACTGCTGAAGGTTTTCTTTCATGCACCTTCTGGGAAATGGTGTGAGTTAACTTAGCAATGTATTATTCCCCATTTTCTTTACCAGTACTTTTCAGTATTCCAAGATTTGCCTAGAGTGTATCTCAAAAATAAGGTAAATGGAGACTCTGAGATTCCCTGTGTGGACTTGGTGGTCAATATTTTATTATATGCCCCAGAGTTGTCCTCGCTGAGTTAGCTGCAGAGATGTTTTTGAGAACTAGTGATCCTCTGGGTGCCCAAGGGAGTACGTGCTCAAGAGTGGATCACCCTCAGAAACATCATCTGCTTTTTCTAATTCCCTAAGGATTTTGTCTTACAGAGGAGACCATTTTATTGTTACCCTGACATCATTTTAACATGTATCAGGTTAAGCTAGAATTGATGCAACTATTGTATTTATAGATTCTGTGACTGCAAAAGAGAAGTATGCAAACAAAAAAAGAAAGAAAATTCTTAGTTACTTGAATGGCTCTTTTTTTTTTTTTTTTTTTTAATCCTGTGAAATTTAGCTGAAATGTGGCCAGGTGCTTCCCAGCAATCTTAAATAAGGACACTTAGAAAGTGTGGGAACATTTTCCTGGTGATCATTCAGCTCTTATCCTCTGTCCCCTATTCATATTTATTAACCTAAGCAGAAAGCATATATTTAACAAAATCATATTTGCCTATGCTTGGGTGTTGGGGAGTGTCTCTTGCATGTTGCTCTCTTGTTATTTCTTCAGCAGTAATGCCTTCCTGTGCTTGCCTGAGCCCCTGTACCAGTTGTTTGTTTCCTTCATTTTCAGGCTCCCCAGCTGAGAAGCTTAAACCCCAGCTTTTTCCACCTTCTTTTCCCCCCTCATTTCATACACATCCTGCTATAATCCTATAATAATGCAAACTGTGTATATCAACCTTTGTTATGACTCACCTTTTTGAGGCTACAGAGAAGGTAAGTGATTGATGTTATAATAGGCTTGAGGAGCTTGAAGAACTTTTGAGCGTTATGCTGTTGACCTTTCTATCAGGGACACTGAGAACACAGGAAGCTTAAAATCAGCTTCAATAGCTTCTTCTTAGATAACTCCAGCCCAATTCGCTACCTATTTTACCCTGCACGTTAACTGAATGTCAGGTTTGGGTTTCCCAAATTTTCCCATCTAGGCTTCCAGGAAGAGTAATAGTAATTCACTTTCCTGAAACATTAAATACAGTTTGCAAGTTAGTTTGCAAGTTATGCATCGCTCTAGTTATTTTTGGCACCCTCTGCACAGTTCAGGTATTGTGCCAAAAAAAAAAAAAAAAAAAAGGAAATCTTCAGACTTCAACCAGAATCTACGAGCTAAGATGCATGAAAAAATAAACAGAGTATTTCCTAGAAAAAAAATGACTTTTTAAATCACAAAAAGCTTCAGTTGTTGTTTTCTTAAAAAAAAAAAAAAAAAAAAAGTCCAGTAAAAGTATTTTTTTCATTAATAATAGGGGGCTGATGATAATAATAGACAACAACAAGAAACTCACAGACCTAAAATAATTTCCCTGGAAAACACTAACTGATTAAGAGCTAAAACAACCTAACAGCAATAATCAGCCAAGGAAACATTATTTTAACTTGCTTTTAGCAGACTTTAGTGATAGCCTGCTTCTCATTTTTCACAGAAGTTTCTAGTAGCTGCAAAAGATCATTTTGCCAAAGGTGCACTAGTATCATTTACGGATCTAACACAAAGCGTTAATTATTTCTGACTGGAAAATCTAATGTGCTCTTGCTTACTTACTGTGTGCAGTATGGACACATTTTGTTCATAGTTCTTCACTTGATTTTCACTGTGAGCCAGCTGATTGAGATTTTGATAGAGCATCTGGCTTTGCTCATCGGTCACTTGAACTGGTACATACTCGGTGAGTTTCTGCACACAGTTAGAGCAGTGTTCCAGCATCTGCTCTTTTGAATCTCCCCCAAACTGGACACGGAACATACGGCATTCATGCTGCTAAAAGCAAAGGGAAATTAATTTATGATTAGTTTTGATTTAATTAGACTTGCATTCATTATCATTAGGAAGAAAGTGAGAGTTTTTGGATCACTGCACCAGCTTAAATATGAGAAACCCCCTTTCCCTGTTGCATCTTTGTCTATTCTAATAGCCAAACCATGAAGAACTGATTCCCATTTCTAAAATAAGTAAAAATAAATCCTCTTGCAATGGCAAGTTAATTTTATCTTTCCTAAACACAAATATTGCAGAGAATTTAAGTTGTTGTTGCTCCAAATGGTATTCTAAAACAAGAAGCCAACTCTGACCAGCTATTGATAATAAAATGAAATGGCAACGAAGTTAGTCACCTTTGGAATTCAAGCTAAAGATAAGGATTTATGTTATTGTTCCAGCCCTTGGAAAGGTTCATACCAAATAAATAAATAAATAAATCAGCTGCAGGTCTACTGCTCTGATAGTGATGCTGTCAGGAATCACTAGTCTGTCTCTATTAGTGTGAGATTCTGACTCTCTGCAGATGCCCTTAACCCTGAAATGTGGCAGGTTCTGTGTATACCTGCAATATAGGCTCATGGAGAACATCTTTTCATTATTTAATAAAATATAGCATTCCTCCAAGTTGTGAAGTAATATTAAAAACTAAACAAAAATACTGGACAGAGTTAACCTCCAATGCAGGTTGTTGTGCTATATAATAACAGAAATTTCTGCAAAGGTTGAGCTCCAGCAAACTGCACAGAAAATGGAGGACTGAAAGGCCTGTAGTGCATCATAAGGTTGTCCTAATGACCAAATGAGAACAAAAAACAAAAAGGGAAAACATAAATGATAGCTAGTAAAATATTTAGTTGCATATGCCCCATCATCACCTTCTACACTCTATGCAAGAATAGTGTTTGACTCTCTGATTTATAGTGCCTTTGATACTAATGTCTATAAGAGATAAAACCTAGGGCGTTTTGTGCTGTGGCTAGCTTCCTGCAATGCTTTCAAATTTTTTAAGGATTAGCACAGAAACTATATGTACATGGAGAGCATTTCAGGGATTCCTCCAGCTACCATTTAGGTTAGAAAGTAGAGAAACCGTATGACCACTGTAATACCACTAAATCCATTTTAAATTGTGAGAATATATTGTAAGCAGGCATTTGGATGCATTGACTTCATTTAAGACGGAGTGGAAAGTCCTTCAAAACTTTGTTCAAGCCTCCAAATGATTGTGATGTTGATTTTATATTTCTTCTGAGGTGCAGCAGAATCCCTTAACACTGTGGTGGGGAGCGGGTTTTATTAACCATTTTATTAACTGAATCTGATTCACCTAAACTAATTACCGCACCAGGTCCATAGTCTTCTCTCCAGTAATGCCCTAGATTGTTAAGCAATCTGACAAAAAAAAGAAAGCAAAAGTATTGCATTTTCAGGCTACAAGAACCTGTGAAATTAACATAGGTTGAGATATTTATTTTTGCATTTCCTAGTGCCACGATCAGGCTAGGTTTATTCTGAAATAACTTTGAGGTGATAACTTTTTATTTGAAAATGGATATTATGCCTCACATGTGTTTATATTTTGCAATTAGCAAAGCGTTCCTCTGAACTACAGTGTTTTGTCTGTATCATCTTTTATAAAGATATAAAACTGTATAATTAGCCGGAGTAAACGGGCCTAGGTACAGTTTTCTGCTAGCCTTGATGTTGCAATTATATATGATTATAATAACCCGGTCTGTACCTCCCACAGGAGTTCCTGGCAGGGAGAATTACTAGAAGAGCTTTGAATACTGGGGATGTTTTTTTTCCTTAATAGTCCGGTGAATGATAGCAGGAGCTAAAACTGGTCTCTAGTAGCTACTAAACAAACTACTTAAAATCTCTTCCAGAATTCCTGTTTCTACCTTAAAAAAGAATTATCTTGTCCAGTCTAAAGAGTTAAACTGAAGGCAGCGTTTTTTTCTGCAACAAAACTTAGAAAGTATCAGGGGAGCAAGGAGAGCTGTTCTCATTTTGAAACAATCTTTGTTTATGAATAACCTGTCAAGTGCTCAGCAGAGCTGAGTAAGTAGCCTCCCAGAGTTTGTTTAAGAACTAAAAAAACTGAGATTTTACATGTAAGTTAGTAAACAAGCAAGTACCATTTAATTATTTGAAGGCTAACCAACCATTTTTCATGAGATTTGAGGGTAGACCAGAACTCCAGACCTCTTTCATTAGCTTCAACACCAGATGCCTTAATCAGACACTACTGTGCCCAGCCTCAGGGCCCAGGAAATGACTGTTTGTTTAGAATCATAGAATCATAGAATCATAGAATGCTTAGGGTTGGAAGGGACCTCTAGAGATCATCTAGTCCAACCCCCCTGCACACGCAGGGACACCTAAAGCACGTGGCACAGGACTGCATCCAAGCGGGTTTTGAAGATCTCCAGAGAAGGAGACTCCACAACCTCTCTGGGCAGCCTGTTCCAGTGCTCTGTCACCCTCACTGTTAAGAAATTTTTCCTTAAGTTCCTATGGAATTTTTGATGTTTCAGTTTCCGGCCATTTCCTCTAGTCCTATCAGTGGCCACCACTGAAAAGATACCATGACCATCCTCTGCACTCCCTCCCTTGAGGTATTTATATACACTGATTAGATCCCCTCTCAGCCTTCTCTTCTCCAGGCTGAACAGGCCCAGCTCCCTCAGCCTCTCCTCATAGGGCAGATGTTCCAGGCCCCTGATCATCCTTGTGGCCCTGCGCTGGACTCTCTCCAGCAGCTCCACATCCCTCTTGTACTGTGGAGCCCAGAACTGGACACAGTACTCCAGATGCGGCCTCACCAGGGCTGAGTAGAGGGGCAGGATCACCTCCCTCGACCTGCTGGAGACGCTCTTCTTAATGCAGCCCAGGATCCCATTGGCCTTTTTGGCCACGAGGGCACACTGCTGCCTCATGGTCAACTTGTCGTCCACCATGACACCCAGGTCTTTCTCCGCAGAGCTGCTCTCCACAAGCTCAGTCCCCAGCCTGTACTGGTGTCTGGGGTTATTCCTCCCCAGGTGCAGGACCTTGCACTTGGCCTTGTTGAACTGCATGAGGTTTTTCACCGCCCAGTTGTCCAGTCTGTCCAGGTCCCTCTGGATGGCAGCACAGCCCTCTGGGGTATCGGCTACTCCTCCCAGTTTGGTATCATCAGCAAACTTGCTGAGGGAGCACTCTGTGCCTTCATCCAGGTCATTGATGAATAAATTGAACAGGACTGGACCAAGGACTGACCCCTGGGGGACCCCACTAGCCACAGGCCTCCAACTAGACTCTGCACCGCTGATCACCACTCTCTGGGCCCTGCCATCCAGCCAGTTCCTAATCCATCTCACTGTCCACTCATCTATCCCACACTTCCGGAGCTTGCCCAGGAGGATGTTGTGAGGGACGGTGTCAAAAGCCTTGGTGAAGTCGAGATAGACGACATCCACCGCTCTCCCCTCGTCTATCCAGCCGGTCATTTCATCATAGAAGGCTATCAGGTTAGTCAGGCAAGATTTTCCCTTGGTGAATCCATGCTGACTACTCTTGAGCACCTTCTTGTCCTCCATGTGCCTGGAGACAACGGCCAGTATGAGCCGTTCCATCACTTTTCCGGGGACGGAGGTGAGGCTGACTGGCCTGTAGTTGCCTGGGTCCTCCTTCTTGCCTTTTTTGAAGACTGGCGTGACATTGGCCTTCTTCCAGTCTTCCGGCACCTCCCCCGTTCTCCAGGATCTTTCAAAGATGATGGAGAGCGGCTTAGCTATGGCATCTGCCAGCTCCCGCAGCACTCTGGGGTGCATCCCATCAGGGCCCATGGATTTGTGGGTATCGAGGTTCCTTAGGTGCTCTCTGACCCAATCTTCCTCTACCCAGGGCAAGTCTTCCTCTCCACCCGCTTCTTCTCTTGCCTCTAGGGCCTGGGGCTCTAAAGGGCTGCCCTTGGTAAACACCGAAGCAAAGAAGGCATTGAGCAACTCTGCTTTTTCTGTGTTATTTGTAACCAAGGTGCCCATCCCGTCCTCCAGCGGACCCACGTTCTCCCTGATCTTCCTTTTGCTGTTAATGTATTTGAAGAATTTTTTTTTGTTATTTTTAACGTCCCTTGCCAGCTTGCCTTCCAGACGTGCCTTAGCTTTCCTTGTCGCATCTCTGCACTCCCTGACTACGTTCCTGTATTTCTCCCAGGGGGCCTGTCCTTTTTTCCACATTCTGTATACCGCTGCCTTCTGCTTGAGCATTGCCACAAGCTCCCGGCTCATCCACGCAGGTCGCCTGCCCCCTCTGCCTCCCTTCCTACACACAGGGATGCACTGCTGCTGGGCGTGGAGGAAGTGCCGCTTGAAAACTAACCAGCTCTCTTGGGCCCCCCTGCCTTCTAGAGCACTAGCCCATGGGATTCTACCGAGGAGGTCTCTGAAGAGGCTAAAGTTGGCCCTCCTGAAGTCCATCGTTGCAAGGCTACTTACAGCCCTGCCTCCTCCTCGTTGAATCCTGAACTCCACCAACTCATGGTCACTGCAGCCGAGGCTACCCCCCACCTTAACATCTCCTACTAGGCCCTCCCTATTTGATAGCACGAGGTCCAGTAGCCCACCTCTCCTCGTCGGCTCCTCCACAACCTGCGTCAAAAAGTTATCGTCGATGCTCTGCAGGAAATAGATAGTTTAGATATTCAGTTGGCCAGAGCAAGGTGCCAGAATGGAAATACCATTTCTCTGAGATGTAACCCTGATGGCAAGTGTGAGAAACAGGAGGAATACATACAAAATTAACCTATTTTTCACACATTCTCAAGCAAAGAAATGTTTAAATTTAATCAGCAGTGTAGGAGATGTTGTATATGCAGTTCAAAATGATTGATAAGCAGCATCTAAATGTAAGCCACAAGAATGAATCTCAATTTTTTTACTGGTTGGCAGTGTGGCTGTCAGCATACGGGCCCGTTTTCAGGTTTTATACATTCAGATGAGCAAATTCTAAATAAAAATCAGACCAGATATTTTAGTTGCTTACTCTTAGAAAGTAGTCCCAATGACTCAAACAGTAGGAACTCTCTACAGAACCGTCATGACTATTAGGAATAATTAGAAGCAACTCTTCTGACCTTTGACTTTGCCCCAAACAGCAAGCAGTCTGCTCTTCTTACTATTTTCAACCACTTGTGGGAATCAATTAATGAAAAGCCTTCCTGAAATGAAGCAGAAAGCAATCTATTTGAACACCGAATATGCAACACTCAGAAGTAAATGCTCAAGTTATCTTACAAAATTTAATTACTCATAGAGCTCATTTACATCTGTATGTGTATCTTGCATAGCTGTGGGAGTTATTCTGCTGTATTAAACATACCAAGATTCCCTATGACCTCCCACCATGCGGCCCAAGGAGTCTCCTGGGGCCCCCAGTGCAGAGGCACATGTCACTGTGAATTCCAGACCACTGTGATATAGCTTCCTTTGCTAAGGAGCCAGCCAGCAGTATTTACCACATACTTCAAAAGAGCTGGTACTTAAGATGTCAGAAATAACCAACAACTACAAATTTAAATTTTATTTTTCAGTAAACCTGAAAAATTTACTATCTGTAAACCTAATAGAAAAGTATATGGAAAGCATAAAATTGACTTATTTCTTTACCACACTCTGAATTAAATTAGAATCTATAGCTCCAGCAACAGCACTGTATCAGCGTACATATTACTTTCCATATATATTTCAGTATGTATATATTAAGTGTCCTTGATATGCATAATAAAACAGTTGCAATGGAGAGTTTTAAATTCTCCTCCTGTATCCCATGAAGTTACTTAGGAGAGCAGCAGAGGGCAGGCAAACCTGGAGAATGGGACAGCAACTATCTAAGACCTAGACAGGCCTTTTCTTCAGGCAGAATTCAGGTAAACAAGCAGCAGCTTTTATAACTGGATAAGGATATTTTTGTATTTCAGTTGTGTTACCTGGTAGTCTTTTCAAACAAGACCGACCACTTAGTGTTCTGTAAAAACATCCCAGGAATCTGAAAACATCACATAAACATTGCAGGGCAATGGACTAAGTTATTGCACAGACTGCCACATAGTCATTATTTGTCAAAGTTGAAGGCTGGAGAGAATTTCCTTGTCTGCTTTCTTTCTTTTATCTGAACAAATAATGCTTTTCAGCTGCTGTGACTTTTCACAAAAATTCACAAATGAGGCAAATCCTGAACCACCAGATTGCATTTCTGCCAGAATCAATATCCGTCCTGCTTTGGTCCAGGCTAGGAAGATGCCTGCCATTCTGCTTTGGTACGAGGAGTCACTGCAATAAGACACTGCCCTTTTAATGTGCCAACACTGGCTCTACAGCCTCACACAGCAGCTGCATGTGGACCTTCACTGAACTGGGCTTTTGAGAGGCATGTCTAAGAAACCTTGATGGCTGGAACTGAAGGCAAACTGGCTCAAGGACTCATTGCTGAGCACATATTTACTGTTACGGACTCCAGAATGGGAAGAACATGCAAGCATCAGTCTCAAAAGATTTAAGGTGAGAGGAAGAAAACTTTCCTGTGCACTGTTTTTGGAAAAGCCCTGACAGCAGGTTAGGCAGGGCAGTCACTTGGCAGCACTGAGTGCACTCAAAATGCTGCAAGGCAGGAATTGCTGAGGTGTGAAAGGCCTCAAGGTCAGAAGAATAAGATGACCTCACTTCATGATGGAAGGAAAGTGCCAGGCCATCCTCTATGCTTACAGGAGTTATTTAAAGGAACGTGGATCTTAATAGACATCCTCACTGGAAGAGAACATCTTGTTTGCTAAGTCAGTACTCCACAGTCACAATACACAATGCAATTAGATTGCTGAAACAGTGTCCACCACACTAAAGGCACCCTCCTTCCCTATAAACACAAAATCCTCTCCAATCTAGGGTCACTCTCTTGAAGACAAACCAGTAAAGCAGCAATAACTCCAGAAAACAAAGCAGCAGAAACTACAAATAGGATAGGTCCAGAAACAATTCCCAAACCAAATCAGGATAAGTGCCAGCAAGCTAGCAGCCACAAATATAACACTGTAATGCAAATAGAGTTTACAATAAGTTTTGTCACAACTCAGCTGCAAATTCAGAAAGGCTGTAGCTCCCATATTGCTGCAGGAGATTTTTTTATACTTACTTTCACTTTTCAGCTCTCAAAGAGTCATATAGCACATGTAGCTCCCAACCGTGTACAATATCTCCCTGACCAAATGCACTGAAAACTGAAAAAGCCTCAGGAGAATTCAGCATCTTATTAAAATTGCCCAGCAGACATTGGTAATGTGTCATGATGAGCCATACTAAGAAGAGTAAAATAAGAGTGTAAGTAACACAAGAAGCATAGAGTGGCATATGTTTCATGGCATGTAGACTGAGGTGCTAGTTTAGGTAGCCAATCCACAGCAAGGCTCATGCTGTCATATACTTTTTCACCAGAGTAATGAGTTTGAATAGCAGTAGTACATCCTCCAGGCTAAAATTTCACCTCTGGCTCAGTTCAAACTAGGAGGTCTGAATTAAGGGAAGGAAATTGGGGACTTAACACTACAGTTGTTGGGAAGGAAAAAAACTGAAGAGATGCTTGTGCATAGCATGGCAGTACTTCACCTGCTGTCAACAGCACCTACAGCTATTACCACCGGTGTGATGGCTTAGTACATGGTTGCACAAAGTACAAAAAGGCAAATTTAATTTGTGTGCACTGGAAGTTATTTAAAGGTATACTTAACAAGCACATCCATCTACAGCAATTAGCAGTCAGTGCTATGTTCATTGTTGATGTAAAGGAGCCAAGCAAGGAAAATGGAGTTGAAATTACATTAGTAAGGTACAGCCTACAGTGCATTCAAGATGGACAACTGGTTGCAGAAAAGGCAGCAGAAGAGCTTGAATGGGGCAGGAGGTAGATTCTCTAACCAGAACAGAGAGAAAGACAAGATATTTAATACTGGAATTTATAAAGAAAAAAAAAAGAGAGAAAAAAAACCCCAAAACAGAAAACACACACACCTGTGCCTTCCAGGGTTTATAAAAGTGAGCTGGAGAGTAAACACTATCACTATTTAGAATTCACTAGGGCAAGTGAGTTTGTTTTGTATTTCTTTCAAAAAAGAAAAAAAAAAAAAAACACAACGTGAGGTGAATTCCATCTCAGCACAAGGCCTTGATTTCCCTAATTTCAAGTAGTAAACATTGAGCAACTATTTTTAATTAGATGAGATTGATGGGAATATCCATATCTCCTCCAAACAAACAGGCCAGTTCAAAAACACTTGCCCTGGGCAGGCACCCAGGTTGAGCACTGGGCAACCAACCTAGAAAGTCATTTGTGTTGCACTACAAGCACTGCCTGCTACTGGAAACTCCCCCTTCGCCCTTCCTCTCCCGCTGCTTCCCCTGCCAGCTCCCCAAAAAATGTTGGTGAAGCAAATCCAATATCCCATTCTTTTACTAGGCCACTTTCAGTAACTTGTGGCATGCTAGAGCTTGCTCTGTCCATTTCAAGTACTGCTTTTGATACACACCAACTATGTTTATTTAAAATAGCTGTGCTCTTAAGTTTACTTTTATAGTATTTTTCCTTTCATTCAGAGACATAGAAAAATGTTTTCTCTTTAAAATACTCTTTTCAAAGAGATCATGAATAGCAGGTAACATTTAATTTTCCTACTAACTACTTCACTGACATTTCCCAGATTGCCATTCTTTTATACCTCCTTTCTCTAAGGTGAAGCAAATTGGAAAAAGAAACAAAAAAAAATTTTGATTTTTTACTTACATACTTTAATTATTCACTTCCAATAGCAGAATTTAATTAACTAAAATTTAACTTTGACTTTAATTAGCTAACTGAAGAACAAAGCACAAAGTATTTCCTTTATTCTTGCACCCCTGGTTGATTCCATATTGCCAGGCAGAAATAAATAGAAACCTAAGAATAGCTAACCCAAAAGGGAATGCCTCAGTGTAATACTCGAGCAATACAATAGAGCTCTTCTGCTGGAGAAAAAAAAAAAAAAAAAAAAGCTATCTGGAAAGTTATGGACAAACTCAGGTCTACAGAACTACTCAGACTGAACTCTGTCATTAAACTGTTTACAACATTAAGTGACACTCCAATCAAGATCTTCTAGATTTTCTCAGTTTTAAAAAGCAAATAAGCCTGATTTAGCACAATATTAAGAAACTCCATTCTGTTCCTCATGGCTTTTTGTGTATTACCTCAACCTGCAAAGACTATATTTGGGGCTGCTTGAGATAGGGCAACATAACAATGGTATCTATTTCATTCTTAGTAAGAGAATTATGAATCAGCATATGAAGTTAAATAAGCAAATTCAGGGCAACCAGGAGGAAGACCACTACGAATCTGTCCCCTGCTCCATTATTCAAAAGCTAGAGAATTAGAAGATCTCTGCCAGCATCCAAGAAGCATGGGACACATTCCGGAAACCAGATGACAACATTATAGTTCAAACAAACAAAGAGACAAGAACAAGGATAGCCGTGGTTACTGCACACAACATCCATATCTGCGTAACGTGGGCTTTGAGCCCAGACTTGGGCTTTGCTGAGCAGTATCGGGAAAGAGAAAGGAGGAGCAGTAGTGTAACAATAATGAGGAATATAGAGAGAATGCTAACATGAAACTGGTCAGGAAAAGACCCCAAATGTTTATGATCTGGATATATAAAAGGGAGCTTTTTTTTTTTTTCTCTAAGAACATTAGCATTCAATCTTGCACATACTCCTCATCTCATTTTCCAGGGTAATAGTTGCAATAACGTCACATTAAAGCAAAACAATTTTCTGTTTTTTTCTAATAAAAACATTAAGCCTCTCATGATCCTAGAGAGAAATAAAGTGGAGTTAGGGAACATTTCCCTACCATATTCTGGAACCAGGACAAGTCATAACCAAGCTGATCTAGCTTTATACCTGTCTGGTCCATCACTTATTGGAAAATACTTTTGTTCTGCCTTTATATTTCTGCATTCATGAAGGTATTGAATAATGAGGCCCAGGTATGTATTGCCTACTATTACTAATACTTCTATCAGATTATTTAGCAACCTCAAATGAGATGCTAAACAACATGTGAACAGAGAAAACATTATTTATTCTATGTTTTACCGCAAGGTAGTTAGGCAAACTTAACTGCAAGGCAAAGCATTTTCTTAAATATATATTACTCTAATATTTTGTATAGCAGACAGCTATTCTGGATTCACACTCTTTCAGCATACATGCTTTTAAATGAAACTAAACTGTGTATAGACAGTAAGTTAAAACAAAATGCTTGATTTCTTTATATCACAAGCAGGATATACTCTGCCTACTTAAATTATAAACAATATCCAAAAAAAAAACCAAAACCCAAAACACCAAATGCATTCTTCCCTTTTTAGCTACCACTTATAATACACTGATGAAGGGCAAACATAGCAGTTCACCATTCAGAATGGATGTATGCCTTGTATAATGAATTAAAGATTCGATTGGGTGTCACACAGACTGGGAATGCACGTTCATAGGAAATGAGTTCAGAGTGAGATCAAAGGAACTTTACTGTGTTAATAATTAATACTCCAGTGTCTTTCAGGCAGGATATCTATGGCAGCTAACTGAAGTAAGATGGCAAAAGAGAGACAGTCAAAGCCTCATTATCACAGCAGAGAGGTTGAGGGCAGGATTTTCATCAACATCCAACCTATGTAATCAGTGCTCTCTATCACTGGATAGAGACTAAATAGAGTAAAGTATTTTTGAAAACATTTGCTCATCTGTGATACTTCCCAGTTTCTCCTCCTCTGCCTTTTTTGTGCTTGACATTGAAAATAAAGTAGCATAGAAGAGGCCCAAGACTCAATGGATATGTGACAAGTTTCTACTTATTCCTTAAGTTTATCTCTTCCTGAGTATTGATGAAGTCAGATCCCTAGGGGAAAAAAAAAAAAAAAATTCTTCTGACCAGCTGCATGAGGAAAAAAAGTGTCATTTTAGGCCTGTATCAATAACATTCTGAGATAGATTTTCTACCTTTCCAGTCAGGCATTCCATAACTTGCTTGAGCAGGGGGGCTACACTAGATGATGTCTAGAGGTCCCTTCCAACCTTAACCATTCTGTGACCATTCTGTGCTAACCATGAGGTTAAATGCAACTGCAGAAGTTACAGAAAGAAAATGAGCTAAAGGACTAAATTACTAGGGAACCAGCTGCAGAAGTTGTAAAGCCCTTACTATGAAAACCCAGCTACTGCATTTCAGTATTCCCAGTGATGGTGCACCCATGATGGTGCAGTCATCACACAGTCCCCAAACCCTTTGCCTACCCATGAAATCCTCTGCAATTTTGGCAGCGCACATGCAGCTCCAAGATATTTCGTATTCCCACCCAAACCCACAGATATTTTTTCCATGCACCCAAACTCTCAATTGTACCTTAAACACCTTGTCCTTGAGTGAATTCCTGCTTTAGCATCTCACTACTTACATAACTGCAAAAGCTCTGAACACAGGCAATAAACGTGAGTTTGCTCCTGCAGCTAAAGCTACACCTGACATTTGCAGTCAATAGAGACCCAGAAAAAAGGAACAACATCTCACACAGGCTACCAATGGAGCCCTGCTAAAAGGCAAGCTGTGCCCACAGCCCTCCATCAGGATGTACTCTGATCCCACAGACACCTGCAGAAAAGACTGAAAACTCCAAGTGTGCCAGCACCAAGACACCCTCTCAGTGTCATATTGTAGAAGTAACCAAAGTACTGCCGCATGGCTATGCAGCACGTAGAGGCGCCCAGGACACAGAATTTTGGGTACCTGCAGCTAGAGATCAGGTTTCTAAAAAGAGTTTCCCGACAACTACAGTCCTGCAATGGAATGGACAGCAAAGATAAGCTCCTAGCTGAGAGCAAACCTTCAAATTTCATAATTGACACTTAATAATATATATATATACACACATATATACAAAAAATACTTTATAAGACAATGAAAACTGATCAGAGCCCAGTGAACAGGATATTGATATATTATCAATAGAGAGAGTGTATTGCAAAGGTAGAGGGAGAAGGGACTGCAGACCTATTGATGACACTGTTAACTCAATGTACTCTACTATAGAGCAGGGAGATACAGTGAAGGCATGCACTTCTTAAGCTGTTTGAACTTCTGTGATTAGAGGACCTATGAAACATGTTTGCTAGCACTTGTTTGGTTACAGCTTAGAGCCTTTCTGGAGGTATATAAGGACCTGAGCAATCTTTACCAGGTAACACTTTACTGTAGGCACTCTAAACTTTGCAGGACTAAACCCTAAGACACCCCAATTTCTTCTTTAAATGTCTATATTTCATGCATCCTTCCCTAGATCAATATCATATGCTAAACTTAAACCACAGGGTAAACATATTTCATAAATGCATATCATAAGTCTCTAAAAAGTGCCCAAGTTTTAGGCACTGCAAAGACAGCATGAAGAACATAGATGTTTCTGCTGAATGCTTGCCAAATTAGCAAGGTTAGAATCTACTGTATCCCCTAACACTACTAGCTTATTAGAAGTGATGAGGGGACCAGGAGGGCACTAAGGACATTTAGTCTACACTCCAAAAGTTCAGGTCACAAATCAATTACTCTGGATTAATTTCATCCCATTTAATAGGACTGCTTCGCAATTTTAATTTGTTTAATTTGTAGGATACCAAGAATTCCAGCATCAGAATTAATTGCATCTAATAAAAAGCCAAAATATAATTTTCATGATGTGCTGATTTGAAAGGAAGGAAAGAAGACAAAGTAAGAGCTGTGTGTATGGTACACAGAACATGATGCATCCTCACAGCATGGCCAGGAATGGCCAGATATGCCATCGAGATGTCCCTGTTGAAATCCTATCATCCACAGCATGGAAGAATGAGATTTCACATAACAAGATAAGCAATCTGGCAGCCACATTACAGCAAAAACATGTGCTAAAAATGTTATGCAAATTGATTCCAAATTAAGAACTTTTTATTTAAAAAAAAAAAAAAAAAAAAAAAGGAAAAAGCACTTTCATTTGCATTACACATAAAGGATTTTAATGTTCCAATCCTTAAAGCTCCATTTACCCTCCGCTTCACTCTATCTGACATCACAAGAAGCAGATTGTATTTTTAAAGGAAAACAGTTGTTTCCTTATTAAGACAATTTCAAATAAGTCTCTGGCACTTCCATTAAAACAAGTTTAAAACAATCTTGGAGGTATACCCATTCCCAAGTTTACCCATCAAAATAAACTGTTGGTTTTCTTTGCGCGACTGATGGAAACACCAAAGTTACACACAATTATTTGTTACAGTACCATGGAATTAAACTTTAATAATCAATTCTGAAGTATTCTCAAATACTATAATCAATTGTGTCAAAGCTATAGCACCTCACCACACATCACCATACCAAGCACAAGGTTCTATACTAATCTGACTGATTTAAAATAAGCGCTGAGGCTGAATTCTTTCTGGCAAGAAAGCAGTCTTGCAAATTCCATTAGCCAAAAAGTTGCTAGAAAGGAATTCATCAAATACCCTACCATTTTAACACTCATTAAAATATTCTATAGTCTACTGAATATATTTTTAAAAAATTGATTAGTATGTGTGAAGATATATTGCTACTTTCAAAGTATTAGAGATGGATCATAAAAGAGCCATAGACTCAACTCACTTGGCTCTACATAGCTACAATTCTCTAGCTGCGTAAAATAAAAGGTTTCCTACACTCCTGCTTTACAGATTCTCTCCTTTTAATTTTCTTATGCATGTCCACTGTAGAGAAAGCCTTTTGGTATAGAGTTAGAAACGCCTAAATATTTTTCCTAGAATGGAAGGGATTAATCCAACCATCAATTAAATACAGATTTTATATTTATGAATATGTCTTTCACTTCACTTGTGTGCATATGGAGATGTAGAGAAAGCTGAGTGTTACTGAAAGGTAGACGCTAAACAAGAGCCCTCACTGAGTAAACAACTCGCACAAAAGCTATCTCCTCTTGTTTTCACATTGACTACAGCATATGCTCTAGGGAATAATTTTTGTATTTTAGTACATAAATCAACACTGGCTATGAAAATGTTTCAGAGAAGAATCACTAAGAGAGCAAACATTTGGAGCTATCACTAGAATGTTCGCCAACAGAGATCAGTTTTGCAGAAAATTAACAAATAAAGCTGATGAGTACCAAGTTTAGGCAAGCACTACTTCTGTTAATGCTAACATTTACAACACAAAAATAAAGAGAAAAGTCTGAAGTTCAGAGATTTATGTGATTTGTATATTTTGCTGGACTTTTAAAAAAGCATCCAGCCATAATATTATCAGCTGAAAGCAGAACTTGCAGGCAGTTAAAAGGGTTCTTTTTAGCTTTTGTAAAATACATACACCACTAAAGAACAGACATTCTCAATTTTATCTTTTTAAAGAAAATAGAAGGTACAAAACAAGATAGTCTGAATCCACTAATGCACTGATATAACTATATTCCATGCCAATTTTAAACCAGAAGAGATAAGAATAGCTCATTGTGCAATATTGTTCATTTTTAAGTGTCCAATTAATAAAATTTCTTTGTTAGGGATGTTAGATGACATTTTTGTGCGTTTCAGGGGGGTTTCTGTTTTTAAACTTCTTGCTCAGAATAGTTCAAAATAAAACCTCAGGGGAGAGGGAGGCTTCTGCTCTTCTCTTACTACTACAAAATGTTATTGCAAAAAATAATATTATTTGGCAAATCCACCATTTAATGATTTTCTAAATTTAGTTACCAGTTCAGTTCATTCTTGGATTACATTTTATTACCCATCCACAGAAATTTTAGAAAAATAAAATATAGTTACTCAGTTGAAAAGGAAATGGTCCTTGTGACAACAGAGTAACTGTCCACTGCTGAACTTCTTCATTTTTCTTTCAAATGGCTGTCTGTAACTGGTGGCTAAGATACTGACCTTGAGGGAAAATTTGCTGGTGTCAGATTGCAATTTATTTATTTACATATTGGTGATTGCTTGATATTCTCCCATGAGAAAAACATTACTTTTCTAAAAAGGTTCTATAATCTTAAAAAATGGGTTATTTTTCTATCAATAGCAACTGTCTCAGGAAAATCAAACCAGGCAGGAAATTCTGAGGAGCAGTGCTTGGGAGATATATATATATGTATATATATATTTATTTATATATATATATATATATATACGCACACACACACGCATATTATTTAATACATTAAGACCAAGTCTTATGTCATTCAAAACATTAGCATGGTAGCCCTTGACTTAAATCACACCCTCACAGTAAACCAAGCCTAACTAGACCAACCATGCTTAAACCAAGGAACATAATTCCCAGAAAATCCTTTCTATCATTCTTTAATATCTGTAAACTGCAAAATGTCTTCACGGTACGCTATGAAGAGAATAATGTCACCTATGATTTGTTTTTCTCCAGGGTTCTGCAGACAATGGAAGTCCCATGAAATTCATGCATGAGCCCCCCAGACAGTACGGAACAGGGCTATGTATGGATCTTGTGCCTCACTGTCTTCCTCTGCAGCTGTATAAGGCACAAAGCAACAGAGTTGGTATCCAGCCTCCTCAAAACCAGGAGCCTATTGTACATCAAAGGGTCTGTAAAGAAGGGATTGGAAGATAGATCAAAAGACTGAACTTCAACAATTTAAAAGATGTAGTTACTACATAGCAAGAAATAGTTTTGTAAGTACATCAGAGGGAATTCCACTGCAAGCGAGTAAGGCAGCAGACGGCTGCTGGAGAACACTTTGGCATTTAAAAGGAGAGACTCAGAGGCCCATGCCAGCAAGAACGAATGAAGCACGCAGCAAGAACATCAGTTGAATCACTGCAAGTGCAGAACTCTATCAGACTTGGAGCATTCCCTCTGGAGCAGAAACCTGTGCATTTCACATTATCCTTTGTGAAAAAACATCCATTGCAATGAACACCCAGCGAGAAGATTTGGTCTGTGACAATTGCAAAGACTATATGAGCTTGGCTGTGCCACGCCTGCTTAAATATTGTAACCAGTTTCTGACAACTCCCAGGAGCAGGAGACCACAGAGAGACAGAACCAGTGAAATTAGCTACTTCTATAGTCTGGTTATTTCTGCAGCAATAACATAAATTGCCCAATAATTAAACTTTTTTGTTATATGCCATCTGGACAGGGAGATTGCAAGATTTCATCTATTGCCTTAGAGTGTTTCGCTACGTTAGTGATGCACCATCTCATATCCCACATGTCTCTAGAGTTCATCTGAGACATTACTGAGCTCAAATTCAGTGTTTTGCTATTTACCTGGAGAAATTAAAAACAAACAAACAACACTCTTTGATATCTAGTTACTATTCTCTTGCAGATGCTTAAACACTTTATTTAACCTACCATCTTACTATGTTTGGAGCATAATTTGTCATAGTCAACATAAAATCCCAGTATTAAAAAAGAGACATATTTTAAGACTTCCATGACATGTCTTCTAGGCCTTACCTAGTACCTGCCACTCTTAATATAGTGATAGCCAAATGTGAATATCCATTTTAACTAACATGCCATCATTACTGCCAGCTCTTTCATAAAACGTTTTATAAACGCATGCTGACTTGTGGTCTAACTATGAATTTCTCATTTAGGCATTCAGAACCTGAATTCTTTTACTTCCCATTATACAACTGGAGGAAATGAGCAATCTGCCCAAAGGCAGGAAAACTGTAGCAGAAAAGCTACTTCAAAGGATTACTACATCCTTAATATGGATGTTTACTTCTTATCAGATGAATCACACCCTATGCATTATGCTGACATAGGATCAGATTATGTCCTAGTCTCAAACCTAAACCAGAACCGGACCAAGAAAAAACTGCCAAAGTCTCCTTCTGTCTTAATCCCGTTTTCACCTAGGCTTGGAAGACGTATGTACAAAGACCTTTTAAGGTGCAAAGGAAAATATAATTTATAGCGTTGTATGTATTTAAATCTACAGCACACACTCTTACAGATTCTGTGTAGATTTTTTTCTATCTTAAGAGTGCAGTATTTTGCAATAGCTTATAACAGCTTTCTACTATTTATCAGACATTTCCTATATCTTATCATCACTGTGTATCTATGATAGGCACGGAACACAAGTGATCCCACTTTCCAGCACAGGCCTTTTTCTATCACAAGGCATAGTGCAATCTCAGCATCAAACCAATTTCTTCAAAATGGAGTTTCTGTTGACCTCTTTGGCATCATTGTGAAATCTTTGCAATTTAGTACCTGAAACATAAGGCTACAGCAAATCCAGTTAATACAATTTTGAAGTTGCTGTTGTGCCTACAATATTAAAATGACATATCTTAGACCACATAACCCAATATAAAAAGAAACAAAAAAAATAAACCAAATTATAGAAATACAATGCTAACAAGTATTGGCAAAATACTCGTTGGATTATACAGTGAATCTTGCAAGATTTTTTCACATTATAGTTGCATTTTAACCTATTAACAGGATATTTACTCTCTTTGCTGAGGTAGAAGAATCACGTGAAAAAATAAAAACAAAAGCATGTTTCAACATCAGCAGCACCAATCTTAATTCTACATTTTTAGAGCCATAGAAAAAACATTGTACTTCAGTATGAAATATTCAGATTATTCTAACAAACATACAGAACACAGAGGAAAAAACACCACAGGAAGTTTTCCATGAGCAAAATAAAGCTGCCCGTTTCCTTTCACCGGAGAGAACGTGAAGCTAAAAAGGGAAAAGGAGTCAAGACTGATGCTTGGATAAATGCATGGAGAAATGTTCTTTACATAGGAGGAAGAAAAACTTACCAATACTGCTCGCCCTTGGGAAATAAAGAAATGTCCAGACACAACAATGGTGACGATAAGATAGCCTGATTCTTCGTTTGACTCAAAAACCTTTTAAAACAAAGACCAAAAAAAACCCACATATATATAGCCTTATAAATGCACGTTTACAATGTTCAGAATTCACGTATTCCATTTCTGGTGTAAAACAAATTGTTTTAACTGGAGGTGCCTGAAATCAAACATACAGAATTACTTCTCAGAAAGGCAAATTGCCCTCCAATCCCAAATAAAGCAGGCACGTTCAAGTAGTTCTTATAAATTACAACTCCATATAAGAGTTCAGCTTCTTAAATCTAAGCAACCATATGAACTCTTCCAACTTAAGCCATAGATTTCAGCCATTTTTAATATCACAAGTCACTCCTAAAGAAGGAAGAAAATGGGCTACTACAACATAATTGAAGTGGTTGTTAGTAATTCATGAAGCAGAATCTCTTGGCTCCTGCATTTATTTCATATTTGCAGCCTGAATTGCAGCACAGAGCTAGCCCAGCCACCTCTACACAAGCTAGTTCAGAAGAAGGAAGATGCCTAGTATTTTCACAGATTATTCTACATTGATTTATCTACACTGTTTCACATCCAGCTTTATTGTAGCTTTAAAAAGTGTGGGTGACAGCTAGAAACCCACCAGCAATCCCACAATATCGGGTGCTAAGATCCAGGGACCGAGGCTATATAAGGCGCTAGACAATTTAATGAGCGTATGAGACTAAATAACAGTGTTGGGCAGCCAGGATTTATTTTTTTTTTTTTAAAAAAGGCACGTGCACAGCCCTCCTGCGGCCAGTTAGGGCAGAGACACCCACACACCGCTCTAGGGCAGGAAAACGGGAAAACTCAGCTGGACGGGAAGGGCCGTCAGGGGCCACCACAGGGAGAGGCGGCCATTGGGAAGCGGCCCTTAGCCTGCCCTCTCCGCCCCACCTTCCATGAGGTGCCTCTTTGCTCCTCGTCGTCGCCGTCCGATGGCGGTAAGAAGCGGCCGTAGCGCTTCAGGGGCCACGTTGTGGCGCTGCCAAGGAGAGAAGTAGTGTCGCTGCCGCCTGTGCGGCTGTTACCACGGGCAAACAGATGCCCCGGCTCCGAGCTGCGGTCCGGACACCCCGCACCCGCCGCCATCTCCGCGCCGAGGCGGCAACCCGGCCTCACGGGGAGCTGTCAATCAAGGTTTGGGCGGGAAGAGGGAGCCAATCGGCGGCAAGAGAAAGGGCGCCCGGGGAGCCGCTCACCAATCAGCGGGCGAGAGCGGCGCGAGAGTGGCGCGAGAGCCAATCCGGCTGCGCGCCGGGGTTCGCGCCCTTGTTCCTCAGGTGGCGGCGGCGCAGCCGTTTTTCAGCTCCGCAGCGTGTGGGGCCGCGCTTGGCCGCGGCGCCTCCTCTCGAGGCCGCCCTTGCCCGAAGGCACCGCGGCTCCGGTGTCCCTCTTCTGCCTTCTTATGGTGGTGTTCGAGGGCGCGGATGGGGCGGGAAATGCGGGCCGAGAGGCAGGCGCGATGCTATTTCTTGGAGCTGAGGAAGAGTGCTTATGGCTGTGTGTTGGGGGAGCTGCCTGGGGTGCCCATCTTGGTGAAACACCTGAGAAAGTTGGCGGTGGTGTCAAAATCTGCACGTCCTCGGCATCTCTGCGCAGGTGAACTAGCTCTGTATCCTGCAGAAAAGCTGTCCTAAGTTCCAGGGTGCCATTTGGGTTGTTGGTGCAGCAAGATGCTGTGTTTCCCTCAGTGCTCTGCTGTTTTGCAGTTTCTTCTGGATAGTGACTGTAAAGCACTTTGGAAAATCTGAATGGGCAGTATGTTAAATTAAAAAAAAAATACTTTTTGATTGCTCTGGTGTGTTGCCTGTCATTAGCCAAGCCAGGCTTGCATAGCTGGATAACAGATAGAAATCACACTTTTCTCTCCCTGCTTTGCTTCCTTTCTTATCACTATTATATAATCTTCAGAGCAACCTACATTTTCTCTAGAAAAAGAGTGATGGTGAGATGACTCATAATAAGGCTGCTGTTATGTATTCCATTAATAGTATGTGCCTTGGCTCATTAGCGATAAGAGCACATGTGTTGGCTAGCCAGGATCACTGGAGTGGGCACAAAAGAGCCTCTGGTCGTTCATAAAGATGTGAATGAGGGTTTGTACTAATTTGAGCTGACTTAAGGATGCCTGGTCACCATTAGCCCTTGTCAAACTACTCCTGCATTTGCATACTTGAGCCTGTCATGCCGTTAGCATTAATCCCAGGTCTGAACATTGCTTGTCACCAGCAGCACGTATGTGATCAAGAAGGGGCTTGGCTAAACAGTCACACTTGTAAATTAGATGAAACAGCAAAATTTATGCTAGCTTTTTTTGCTTTCCATCATCTTTATTATGGTTTGCCCTTATGCAGCTGTCATAGATCCTATGATGAACTACTACCTCTCATGATACAAAGTTTCTAGGTGAAGGATTGGCTCCTTGGTTATTTTTTAACAGTTTGAACCATTTCTGTATGCTAACGCGTGTTTTTGTTACATGGCCATTGTGTTTTTCATCCAGTGTTACAAGCTTGAAAGTCAGGTTATCTATTTGATGAACCTTTTCCATAATAAGCAACTTTATAGTGTTTCAAAAGGGTGAGCGGAATGCTCAAGTTTCTGTATTCATCAATAAGGGGGTTTCTCCACAGTTTGGCTGAAGAGCAGGACAAAGGGAGGGGAGACTGAGTGGAGCCATGACAAAAAGAGCCATCTGCAACGAGATGGGGGCCTTTACAAAGGAGAGAAATAGGGCAATTCCCCCACATTCTTCAACAAGGGGGACAAAGGAGTTGCTGAGCTCAGGTGAGAACAGATGGCGGGAGGCCGGAGTTCGGTGTAGGCGGCCGGGAAGGCCGTAACTTCTGAGTACCTTGGCCAATGGGGAAAAGGAGAGGGCGTCCCTCGGTCGGGAAATTAGGATAAAAGGGGGGCTGCGTCCCCCAGCAATTTGAGAGACCCCCACAGGGATATGCCCGGTGGACTCTCCCTTTATTCGAATAAAGTTTTAGGACTCCTGTGTCTCCTTTTTGGACATTCAGTTCTTGACAGCGAGATTTTCCGCACAGGGGGGAGGTGGTGGAAATCTGATTTTTGCCAATAAGGAAGCAGGCAGAAAGTAATTAAATGTCTTGACAAGATCGTTGAGAAAAATCAGTGTTGAAACAGGAAATACAGAGTGGGTGTCCTAGGCACCATTTGCTTTCTCTAATTGCTGCTTCCACAAGAGGAACTTGGAACTCGCCTGTCAACTTAGGGACTTTCTTGGAAACCACAAAAAAAGATAGCATAAATGCCAGAAAAAGAGATTTTGAGTATAATTCAACTGAATTTGTTATGGAAAATGGTTTATTTGCAGCATCTAGTGTTTGGTTTTTGCAAAAATGTTTTCTAACAAACATGCTCCTGCAGGAGAAAACAAAGCCAAGCTTTTAACCAAAGTAAGCTAACACTGTCTGATCCTCCCATCAAATCCTTTTTTTTTTTTTTTTTTTTTTTTTTTTAAAAAAAAAGCCTATTTTGAAATGGCCCATGAAAGGAAGAAATTATTGGCAGGCCATAAAGCTAGTTACAATGTGCAAAAGGCTATGCAAATTCAGCCAGATATACAATATCTGCGGTTAATGTAGACCTGAAGCTAAAGCAGTGCAGTTCAACCTTGTTACTGCAGTGTCTCTTGCTTTCCTTACCAAGAAGTGTTGTAGTCGCATTTAGCTCAGCTGCTGACCTTTAAACAGGATTCCTGTGCTGTTAATTTTCTGATCCTAGATTTTGCTTGAATGGGAAATGCTATTTTGCCTCTAGTTTTATGGTAAGAGTGAACTGTAGGAGGAGTATCCCTTTTTAAACTTTTATTTAAGCATTACAGAATAAGATTTGAAACAGGGAAAAGAGTGTTTCCTTAAGGCTGATCCTCAAGATATTGCTGATTTCGAGTTCCTGCAGGATGGTAGTGGGGTTTTTTTGTTTGTTTGTTTTTGTTTTTTCCTTCTTCTGTCAGATGAGCCTGACAGAGATTAAAATACGTCCCCTCAGAGATGAGATAGCAAATCTTGCATATGTGGCAAGGACAACCATTGTTATTGTGGAACACTCCGGATCTCCTTGAAACCTCACAGACAGTGATGGTAAAAGCTAATTCTAGTGCTGCAAAAAAAAATCATAGTCCTGTTACTAAGTCAGAGTATCCTTATTGGATATATAGTATCTGTCAAGCTAAGCAATTTTGTGTTTGTTCTGGAAAAGACAGTAGTATTAAAACAAACAAAACAATCCAGTCTCTCTTCTAAAATGACACTTTCCAAAAGTTTTATAAAGGGAAACAAGGGTGAAGGTAAAAGCAATATTTTGTGGCACGGGTAGGAAATTTTTAATTTACATAGTGTCTTAAAAAGACATTCTCATGAACAGATGAGGCTTCCTCCCCTCTTTTGTCACATCAGAGTGTGGCTTTATTCTTATTTCTCTCATTCTTTCAGAGGGTAAAGACTGTTTTGAGAGAAGGAGTGGTGAGGATTTAGTGTGTGTATGGGTTTTGTTTCGTTTTTGGAGATCTTTTGCCCAGATATTGGTTTGGTACTTATATGTCTGAGTGTTATCTTTCAATTAGCTAACAATATACTCATCACTTTCCAGAAGGAGAAAGCAGATAGATAGCACAACATGTTCTCTCCTAAAAAGAAAAAAAAAAAAAGTCAGTTATACATTGATACATTTTATAATCTAAGCAGTTACAACATCTCAGCGTTTGATTATTGCATAGCAGTTCTGCACACATCCACAAAGACTTGCCGTGTCCTCAGTGTTGAGGAAGATGAACTTAGAGGAATTCTTACACACCGGGGTTTGGAGGCAAGGAGCGTGTGGGGCTGTGGCCTGCTGTGAGATGGCCTCTTTCCCGAGGAGCGTCAGAAGGTCCCTTGGTGCATCTGTTAGCAGGGATATCTTCCCAGCAGTTAGACTTTAATCACTGAATTTTATTTATAGCTTTTATCCTGTTTCAGAGGCCAAAAAAAAAAATGTTGCTTTTCTGAATGGCTGTACTTCAAGCAGTGTTGTAAAGGCAGATGTGAAGTTTGATGACTCGTATTCGACATCAGGCTCAAATAATATCTTATGGATGTACTTCATAATTGGTCTTTTCTCTGTGATAGCCATGTTGAGATTAGGAATTGATTGAGAGACCTCCATTTAAGCATCACAGGAATTAAGGGGATTCTTTCTGTCTTGGGCTTTTCTAGAATTTTCTTCTAGAAGCAGTTGCTGCTTCTGTTTCTTGTAAGTAAAAGCACTTTTTTCCAATCAATTCTTCAATGCTCCCTGCTTTTCAGGAGTTATTAGCTGTCACTGCCATGGGACTTGCTGGTTTCATACCGAGTCAGAACCTTTGAGGAGGTGAGTGAATGTAGTTGTCCCACCTTGCAAAAGATGCATCTTCATGAGATTGCTTTGGCTGCCATGCAAGACGTAGAAGCCTCGGGTATATGTTCTTTCTGGACAGCGTCATTAGAAAGCAGAGCTTTCTATTCTGTGAGCAGGGAATAACAAAAGACATAGTCATTTTTCTTGACCCTTGACTTAATAGCAACTTTGGCTTTATCGTATGTTTTGACACTCTTATATAAAGCCTTGGTTTCTCTAGGAAAGGTTACATTTATTCAAAACATGATCTATTTACACTGCTTTTCTTTTAAATCTAACGTCAGCACTCATATGGCACAGATGAAAGAGCCTCTGCCTTACAAAATTTACATTTACATAAAAAAGCCTTCACTGGCAGTGCATCCATTTTGCTGAGTGCCTTTCATTTTCCATGACCTTGAAAGCATAAGGGCGTTTATTAATTAATTCAAATTTACAGCTGGGTGGAGGGGAGAATTGCAGATCAGAGATGAGCAATTTGTTGTATGCCCCTTATTTGATGAGGATTGTAGAAGGAGAAATAGTCCATGTCTTTGCCAAGATTTCTCATCCTAATCAACTGGGAAACTTCTAATTTAACCACTGGTTAAATAGTGATTCTGTCAGAAAGAGAATAATTGTTGTAAGCTAAATTCTTGACAGTCTTGGACATAAACAAAACCTTTGGTTATATCTGCTTTTTTAACTTTTCAACTGATTAAATGTGGATGTTTCCTAATGTCAGCCCACGCATGCTGATATAGACTCAGCAGCCATGAAAGGGACTTCTGAATTCCTGACTTTGACAAAGTTCCTTTCTGCAGAAATATATATCAGACCCTTGAAAAGGAGAAAGATTCTTATTTAAAATACACTGCCATTTAAACTAGAGGAAATCTTTCTGATTGTTGGTGACATGAAACTAAATTTGACATGCAACTGAGCAGCTGCTATGCCTTCCAATAAGTAAACTATATGATACACTTAAGCCCATCTTCCCAGGAGCTGCAGATGGTTTGTTAAAAGAAGCCAAGTATTTTATAAATCTGCCTCTGTCCTATCGCCTTCAAGCTGGGTCACTATATCCATGCTATTTGAAGCAAGGCTTATAGAAGGAAGTATTATGAGAAACAACAAACAGATAAACCTCTGGGCACACGGTTGCTTCTTCATGGATCTGGAAGCATACCAAAAGTGTGTCTGTTATCTGTAGGCTAGGCAAAATCTCTCTCTCTCTCTCTTTTTTTTTTTTTTTTTTTCCTCTTTCCTACATTCCTTACCCCTCTTAACAAACCACTTGGGAAATTCTTCCGTGGCAAAATTCCAGAATCTTCTGGGTAATCTATTCCCGTGCAGAACTACCTTTACCATTTGACAACCCTTGCTAATGGCTAAATAATCCTCACATGCTGCAGTGCAAAGTCATTCTTTTTTGCCCTAAACACCACAGATGCAGAGAACAGTCTCTAGGGCACCCCCTCTTTTATTCTGTGTGTTCATTGCACTATGTGCATACTCAGCATCCTCTTAGTCATTACGGTCAGTAACAGCATCAAAAATTGATTATATAGTGGCATTTCTTTGTGGGGAGTGGGAATGAGGGAAGAGTGGCAGCAACACAACAAGGTGTCAGCACAATTTACTCTTCCCAGACCAGATAGTCACTTCACTGTTACATGACGATATAGGTCATCCAAGGTATCCTCAGGATTGCAGAGGCACCAGGAGTTGAACACAGCACAGTGATAACGTGGCTACGTATCAGCGTAGCTGCCTGTCTGACACAGGAGCTGGGCTGTGTGCTCCAGCAGAGGGGCTTTCCAGTCCCATAAGATTCCACACTGTTTAGGAAGCAAGCAGCGGAGTGCTAATAAATTTAATTTACTTGCTTAATCTCCCCTGTGTTTTGTATTAATATGAGTAGCATTATAGCAGCAGGGATGTGCTTATATAACAAAATGTTCTCCTTCAGCTTAAGGTTAATGGAGTTGCTCATATTTACCATGTTCATAAAATGGAGGTCTTAAACTCCTGCAGCAGCCTATGAGTAACTTCCATGAGAGCTGGTTATAGCCTGGGAGCCAGGGATTGAAGTACTGGGTATTAGAAGTTGCTGCAAATCCCACAATATTAGGAGACAGTCCTATCTCACCAAACACGGCAGGATCAGCACATGGAGGAGAAGCGTATTGAGCAGGAGCATGTTACACATGAAATCTTTGTTTTTACTGGTATTGTAAAACAAAATCAGACCCGTTCCTTCTCCAGCACTCAGACTTTTTTCTTTGACATTGAATGGTGTATGGTGCAGTACAGAAATGGTATTATACTGTGTCTTTTCTTTCCCATGTGTGAAAACCTTTCTTATTTAGTGATTTCAAGCATGCCATATTTTGTATCTTGGGTAAGCATCTGATCATTTTCTTGTGTGTCCCTTTTGAAATGATTTTGCCAAAATAGTGCCAATGTTTTTCACTCTTGCACAGGAGTTTTTCTTTTCTGGTTCTGTTAATTAAAAATAGTGACTACTAAGGTGACATTTTCACAGAATCACCTAATATAACTGCATCTTCTTGTTCCTTATAGTAATTGTTTCTTGAAAGAACATCACTGTATAAATAAGGTGGGATTTTGGTTGCGTTTTTTGTTTGTTTGTTTGTTTTTCCATGCATATAGCTTTATAAACATTCAGTTGTTTCATATGCCATTTTACTGCCTAGCTGTGGAGAATCACTGTGTAGAAATCATTCCATTATGTTCAACTAGATCTCATAAGTTCTGTTCAACAGATAGAAATGTTTATATATGGGCTGAGATTCTCCAGGAAATCTGCCCATGGAGAGCTGGAGAGCAGAAGAAAGACTTGGTACCACCGATCTGTTTCCCTAAAGAGCAGCTTCCTGTGTAAAAGCAGCTGACCCTATAGCTGAAGGAACTAATGGTCTGCTAAAGGAAATTAAGAGAAGTTTTACCTTCTACTCCATGGCTCCCCTGCCTCCTCTTCCCTCTAGGCTTTGCAGCTGCACGTCATCTCCAGTAAGTTCCCAGAGGCCTAAGATGGGGGGGTTATACAACACACATAAGATATGTATTCAGTCCCTGAAATAGTAATTATGCAGAAGATATTACCTAGCAGTCTGTGATCTAGAAATGCTGTGATCTAGAAAATGTTCTTTGATGGTCACAGACACAAAATCTCTAATGCATCATTAGGGATAACATGTAAAAATCCCTAAAACAAACTAGACCCAATCAACCTGAGAGGCTTCCAAGGCTTATGTGCATGTATCAGTTTCTCCCGCTCCCTTATGCCAAAGAGGACAAAACGCAGCTCTCCTCCCTTGCCCCTAATTTCACTGGGGCTCATTGCCAGATAGGCAAGCGTGATTAAGCTTTGGATCGGTCTTTAGGAGATACTTTTATCTCTCAAAGATAAAATACATTGAGTTCTTTGTTGTCTCCATTAATACCTCTGGGAAAGAACTGTTTTTGTTTTTCGATGTTTATTGAGCCAAACATACTGACAGCAATTCATAAATATGGAATATCTCCTGTACTGTATTATATTTTAGTTAATCTTAATACAGAAGGCGGTTGCTTAATTCAGCCTAATGTAATGGCTGTCTGAAAACTGAGAGATATCTGTTATTCTTTGCAGAACCTGGGTATGATTCTGATCTCCCAGTAAATTTACAGCAGAACAGTTCTGCCAGCTTCAGCTGATTGCTTTGTGATATGCATTGACAGCAGGTAAGAAAGGGAACCTGTCTTCAGTCTTACTGCTGCTTGTTACACAGGACTTGAGCAGACAGGGACTCAAATGTAACCTGAGTTGTTATTCTCAGCAAAAAGATCAAGTATGATAGATTGAATAACAGCTGTGATATAAGATATTTTGCTTTCCTTATCTTAGCATTCCAGAGATAAGGTATTTGCTGTTGTCAGTGAAAACTAAGATGCCGTTTTACCTAAGCCTTCACGTTAATCAAGAAAAATGTAGTTTTTAAGAGACATTTCTCTTACCCAGATAGAGATGATGCTTCGGGTCAAAAGGAAATTGGAGATTATTCAAAAACTGTTCATTTCTCCCCAAGTGTTGCAAAACAGTGTTTTTCAAAATCAGCCCCTTTTCATAGTAATACATTCTGATGGTTCCGCTATGTTTTTGAAGAATAAAAATATATTGATTACAGCAGTCTTACTCACAAATAATTAGTATGTGTTTGTGTTCTAAGAGGCAGATAAAAGAACATTTTACACAAGAGTAAGTCAGTGGAAGGGGTTGGTTTTAAGTTGTGCTAAAAAATTTCAATGCCTCAGAATCCTTTCCACATTGTGTGGAGCTGTATGACTTCCCACCTGAAAGACACTTCTGCAGAAAATCGACAAACCACACTGACATTTCCTACCAGGAGGAGAAAAAAAAAAAGGAAAAGAAAAATATATATTATATATATATATATATAATTTATATAATGTTCCCTACTTAGCCTTCAACATTTTTTCATATTCTCTGGATAGTCAGGCAAAACTATGATGAGGAATGTACTGTGAGGGCTACTGCTTTGAATTGCACTCAGAATAGAGTGAAACTTGCTTGCAAGCTAGTGAGCTTTGCCTGTTTGTCTTGGCAGTAGCAGCTTGACTTTTTTAAGATTTGTACTCCTAACTATGAAAGTCCAGCTCAGCTCTATGTACTGAGGACAGTTTAATTCAACGGAGAGGACATTGGGCAAGATGGCCCTGATTATATCATGGCTGCTGTCCTTTCTACTTGCAGATATCTCACTCAAATAAACTCTGTCATAACAAAGAGCTTCAGTACTGAAAATAGTAACATAGCAATCTGAGAGTATTTGGCAATTCTTACAGCACTATTGGATAATGCAGAATAGAGAATGCTTCATTTTGCTTTTCAATGCAAGTGCAGGCTCATATGTTTGCAAATAAAGCTAAGGGCTCTCCATATTTAGAAGAAATGATCCTTTAAAGCTGTCTCTGATTTTCATTTATATTCAAAGCAGTATGGCAAGGTGATGCAATCTGCAGCTTTTCATTTCTTAAGGTTTAAAAAGGAAAGAAGTGTAGGATGTATTAATATGAGATCTTTCTATAAAACAAAGAAAGAAAACAGATTAAGTCACAAATTTAAAGGATTTATTCTTTTAAAGAAACATAAAGCTACAAAAATAAAATACACTTTATTGTACAGCACCCTTTTATTGGGGTGGGCCTTGTTGCCGTAGAGTGCGGAGGATGCCAAAAGTTTACATGGGTCTGAAAAGCAATTAGACAAATTCAGGAGAAAGACTTCACCACCAATGTACACATGTACAGCTCTCATTTTTACCTGCTTTAAGAATAAGTTTTCATGAAGCAGGAACACGTCTTGAAATTTCCTCTGGCAATTACTAAGTGACCTTTTCTAGACTGCCAAATCAGTCAAGTTTAAGCACCACTCATGAGTATTTAGTATATACCATGAAATGCTACTCAGTTTTCAGATACTCAGCTCTTGACTCAGCTCAGCTCCTCAGACAGCTTCTTCGCAGAGTATGCTTCTACTCTCCTTCAACCATACTTCTTTTAATGAAGAAGTATTTCCAAATTACTTCCTGTTATCATAATCGAAACAGGCAAAACTGGGTAAATCCATTGCTAAGTGACATGTGCCAGTAGAAAGCCATTAGAATCAGGACTTGGAATGTCTGATGAACACTGTCATTTACTTTAAACTCAGATTTTTGTATTGCCTTAAAACTATTGCAGTTCTGGGAGAATGGCCTTCTAAGTCAGGGTCATCTCCTGATTCAGCTAGTGGTGGGGGACACTCCTTGTGGTGTAGGACAGTGGGGAGGGGAAAAAGGTATGCAAAGGGCTGCAATTTTCGACAGCTCAGAAGAGGTTTTCCTGCAGTTCTGACTGATTTGTACTGTGTAGGCACAAGCTAGTCTCTCAGCAGTTGCCCATCACACACCAGCAATGTTTTAGGTAACCACCCCCCATAGACTGTGCCTGTGGAAAAGACAGCACACAACAGGCAACTTGGCTTGATTCAGAATGCAGGATTTTGTCACCTGCAGTATGAATTGTCCTGATTGCTGTAATAGGAAATAAAATAAGACGCACTTACTTTCATAGTGCTACCTGATCAACCTCAAATGCAAGCTCAATAAACTGTCAGAGAGAAAGCAGTATTTTTGTGACACATTATCTGTTCTGTTATCAATTTTTAAAAGTTCTATCATCTCTTCATAGATATGCAAATTAATAATATTTTCCACCTAACTGTCTCTCTGAGAAAACAGTCAAGAATAAGTAGGTGAGAGGTAAGAGTGCCCGTTTAGGGTGAATTATGCAATTTGTTGTGTCTGAACAGAATAATTTGCGTATTTCATGAACACTGCAGGATATTTTTATTATGAAATAATAATGAAACCAAAAGATTCTTTTCAACCTGGCTAAAAGTTGCTCTGGAATTAGTACTGGCAAACAACTACACCTTACCTCTTTACTCCATTAAAGCCATCTTGCTTGTACTTTATAGACACTGATGGGCAATCTGATGCTCACGATCCAGTTCATTGACTTTTTTTGTTGTTCTGAGGTGACTATAAACATTGTGTGTGCGCAACATTTCCAAGCTCCGGCTTGCAAACAGGAGGGCTGGGATATGACTCTTTTTTATGAGAAAGGTGATGTCATCTGTTAATGCTAAGAACCGAGGACCTGAGCCTTTATAACTTCTAAAGTTTGGTCTGGATCATGTGGCAGGAGGGTCATGAAACTTCTTATTGAAGTGCAATTAAAAGAATATAGAAGAATAGTCAAGAAAGAAATGTCTAAAAGTTGTTAAAGTCAAAGAAATAAAAGACAAAATATTACTCTATCCAGGAACTTGAAAGTGTCCTCTGAAACAGCGTGCAGATCCAAAAGCTGCTCTGGCAAGTCATTGTTGATTAAAGAGAACAAGCCAGAGAGTTCAGGTTCCAGCTGATGACATTTTTATATGAAAGTTTACAAATTCCATTACATTCATGCCAGCTTCAGAATTGCTCCTGCTAACTTTCTCCATTAAAGTGCATAGCTTGAAACTTGATAAAAGAGAAGAAGTAATTATAAATTTGGCTCAGAGTCAGACAGGAACTACGTCTTGTTGGATCTGTGGCTGTTCAATATTCATTTTTTCTTCTTCCTTTTGCACAGTGAAAGGGCACAGTTAATTTTTACAATTGTACTGAGATATTTGGTTGCTGCTCTCAGATGAATCCTTTAGTTGGAATCTTCTTACTCTACATAGAAAATGTCTTGGTAAACCCTTTTATTGATATGCATAGAATTCAGACCTCAGTGATAACAGAGGAAAAAAGAACAAGCTTCATAGGGTTGTCACATTGCTTAATATAAAAATTGGATGATAGAGGAGGAAGGCAATACTGGAATCTCTATAACACCAATGCAATGCACTAAGGAACACTAAGTGCAATTCAGGATACTGAAAATACTATAGTATTTTGTATTAAAAGACTCCATGAGGAGCATTTAGCCTGACCTTTATACCATAAGCAGTAGGATTTAACCCAGTGCCGCTTGGTGCAGTTTGTAGATGAACCAGTGCATTAAGAGCTCTGCAATTGTGATTTAAAGCTACCAGCTGATGCTCTGCCATTTCAGTGGTCCATACAGATGACACACTTTGCTATTGTCTAACCAAGTTCATGCTTACTTTCCAAATTGAGGAAAAAAAATGCTAGAGAACCTCAGAGACCTGACAGCAAACTTCTGGTCCCTGTTTGTCCTGCAGAGCATGTACAGTTCAAGCTATAGTAACATGAAAGTGTCTCAATCGCTAATGTGCACAACCTATTCTGGAGGAGATAGCACTGAGTGAGGGAATTTGTATGTGGACAGGAATAAAAGACCCCAGTTATGAGAGAGCAGTCCAGTGCTGAATGCACTCATTAGTTTAGCCTGGAAACAGTGGCTGCTGTTACAGCTACCTGTAGAAAGGCAGGTGGGAGGAGAACATGTCCATTCCTCCGTGAGGTCTTGGCATGAGATTCTGCAGGAACGTAGCTGCTGCAAACCACTCCAAGACAGAAACCTGCCACAGATGCCCTGTTGTGACTGGATCTGAAATCGTGATCAGGGCATCAATGGCATCTTAAAGAGCTGCGGGCTCTGCTCCTCCCATATCCTCCCTTCAATCCCCTGTTTGTGTCCCTCCCCATTGCCTGTATCCAGCTGTGAGCATACTCAGAAGAGTGAAGCTTCAGTGTTTGCTCCTGGCCTCTCAGGTAGGCTGCAGTTAGGCACTTGATCACTTCTCATCTGTCATAAAAGCACTGCTGACTCCTGCAGTAATTCAATGGGCCATTTCTACTGCAAAGGGCCTGTTCTGAAAAGGCCAACTTGTTCTGCCCCAGCTGGCAAAAGGAGCCGGCTGTGCCGCCTGGAGGGCCTCTCAGTTTAGGTCCTTTCCTCAGAGCAGTTGTAATTTGAATTGACATATTGTTGGCTAGACACATTCAGCAACGATTCCGCTGGAACTGCGCAAGCAGTTGATTAGCAACAGTGCTAGAAATAGGGGTTCCTGTGAGAGCCAATTTGCTTTTTCCAAGCAGGGAAACAAGAACAGGATTTTTGTTGGTGTTGCACTTGCTTTCAACAGCCAGGGCTCACCAGTCTTATGAAATCAGTTGCTCAAGAAGAGCTGGAGGATTAAGGGCACATTATTATTTTGTCTATCTGGGAGCGATGTAGACTGAGTCAGTTACCGGTTGCTTGTCACGCCACTACAAGTGGACACGTAACCCGAGGTACACTGTGGAAGTTAGATACCTAAAGCCTAATCTGTATGCCACATGTGTGCCTTTGGGCTAACACTGGTTTTCTTTAATAAATGTAATAAAACTAGTAGTCTTTTTGAATGTATTTAATTATGAAATGTTTTCTTCAGCATGTTCACATGCTTTATGTGAACTTGCTTTTGAACTTAATGTACATTAAATCATACGACTCTTTTGGGCATGATTAGGCTACCTGTACGTACTGATCATTTCCTCTGAATGGCTTCTTGCTTGGGCAGATGCTGGATTATACCCTGTGAAAGGCTTCTGTGTGTATGTACATTTGCCTCTCCAGAAAAGAGTGCGTGTTGCGCTGTAGTGTTTCCCTCAAAAGATAACATGCATTGTAAGCCTGCCCTAGATTCACAGAAGTGAAAAGCCCAGGGAACCATTTCATTCATCTGTTCCCTGCTGGAGTCAGTCTGGTGAAGGCTCCGGGAGGTCATCAGGTCCTAATATAAAGATATTAAGTGACAGATTTTGCTGCCGTCTTTGTCCATTTGCTCCAATAGTCAGCTTGCTGGGAAAATGTATTCCTTCTTATGTATCTCGCTCTTACTTTTAGGCGTTGTTATTTTTATGTGTTTCTGCTCTTGCTTATGAAGCTCTTCAGTTACTAGTATAATATGTCCTCATAAATAATTGCTTCACCTCTTGATCTCCCTTTATGATAAATTAAACATAATGAACTCTTCTCTTGCTTTAAGGGATTATTTTTCCAGATCTTTCCCACTTCCTGTCATTACGCTGCTGCTTATAGTCCAGAGGTCACATAAGCACAAAACGCTTAGACAAACGGTCCTTAACAGGGTCACTCCTGAGCGTTGTCAGGATACAGCCCCAGTCTGTAGCTACTCGTGTATTTTTGTTGGTACATATACAGCCTTGCATATTGTTGTGTTAATGCACATTTGGTTAAATCATCTCTGTTTACCAAAATGCTCTTTACTCTGTACTCGTTGATGAATCACTATCTATGTTACTTATATGAGTATCCTCGGGAAGTAAGTTTGTATGTGTTTTGTGTGCGTGTGCATTTCTGTTTGCTTTATCTTGTTTAAATGCTGGATCCAGAGCCAATATTTCTGTACCCTTTCTCACATATCCCTTTGACAACAACTCCACAAAGGGCGTTTTGCTTGGAAATTTCCATTTTCTGTTATTTCAGAAGGTAAGACTTATCTTTTAAGAATAGATAAGCCTGATTTCTGCCTCAAATTATAACTCTGCAAGTAGCCACTTCATGAAGTTTACTGAATGGAAGACTTCTGGATGCCCAGGAAAACGTTAGTGGATTTTGTGTGTCGCTTGTGCAACAAAGCCTTGAGCAAATGGATGCAGTGTTGGTGCTAGTTTTGTTAAGCTGTGAACAAAAGAGCATTTTGGCTCCATGCAGTTAATTGGAGCAGTGCTGCCTTGGTCTGAAATATTGTCAGAATCTCAGTGTTCTATATCCTGCCTCTAAGAAATGCATTCACTGAGATTAAAATGATTTCCAATTATTTCTGTGTTCAGAAGGCTGCAAACTTGTTTATTATTTAGCACCTTGAACAGATTGTAGTAGTATTCTTCTGTAATACAAGGCTATACCTGCAGCAGTACCAAGGTGAGTAAGTCAATAGAGTATTGGTGTGCTTGGGCTCAGACTTTTTGTTGAGCCAATGTGTTTGCCCCAAATGCACAATCATATCTAGACAATAGGTAGCCTAAGGCAGTTTATATCTGTTGAAATACAGAACTGTTCTTACAACACCGAGGGGAAATTATACGGTACTAATTTTGGTGCAGTTATTGGTATAAGGACAAGGGTAAGGATTGTAAATTCTGCTTATTGATATTGATCCTAGGCAGGACATCGTGACAGTCTTTGGGTCTTCTGTTCGGACCTCTACGATTCCAGCAAGTATTGCCTAGACCTTGTTGATGTGGAAGTGTAAAAACTAATAACAAATAAATGAGGATCCTGGAACACAGAGATGTCAGAAGCTAACAGTCATCTTCTGGTTTGCTCACCAACATTTTTTGCAGTAAATATATATGTATGGGTATGTGTGTATATATATATATATACACATATATATATATATGCGCATGTATATATGTGTATGTATATATACACATATATATATATGCAAGTATATATATATGCACACACATATTTATATATATATTCCCTAGTTTGTGCCTCAGTCCACTAGTCAGAAAATCATTATGTTGGCACACTATTTTATGGTTGTGAAGAGGAAAAAAGTAAGGCTAAAATGAATCATAGCTGGGATGCCTTAATAAGGCAAGAGGATGAGAGCAATGTGACTGGATGGATAAAGCTGTTTCCAAAGTAATGCTAACTTGTTTTGTTAGATGCTTATTGATTACAAAGAAATCCAGCTCCATTGTGATCCTAGGGAAGGTCAAGCACTTCCACCAATGTATTGCCACTAGAATATATGTGTTTCCAGATAATATAGCAAATAGTTCCAGTCAATCAGACACTGCTGCTGCATTTCAACTCACCAAATACTGCAGCTCTTCAGAGATCATGGGTAATTGTGGCATACACTTTGACCCTGCCTGTCAAAACAATCAGTAACTCAGAGGGAGGATATCTGCTAAGGCTGCAGCATATTCCTGTGGGATATGGAAACCTCTCCCCTGAGTAACGAAGGACATGATTAATTCTGACTGTGTTGACACAAGAAGGTTATTGAATAGGATTTCCTTATAAACGGGCAAATCCATTCCCAACAGAAAGCTATTACGGAGATGTCAAACATACACTCATTGTATTTTTTTTTTTTTAAGAAAAAAGGCAACAACACACCAGGGCTTCATAAAGTCGGCTCAGAGTGTGTGCAATTAAAAGTTGCAGAGAAGCATTTGTGAACGTGTGCATTTTGTACTATTACATAGTTAGAAAAAGTAGGAAGAAGGCTCATTCTTTTTAAGAAAAGTTTAGCTCTGCAGCCTCTATGTCTCCCTTGCTGAGTCTTCAGTGGCAGCTATCCATTAGACTCTAAAATTCTGCGATTTGGGTTAATATTCCTCTGCTTCCAGATGCCCTGGCTCCCAGTCAAGGCAATTCATGATGCCATTCAACATTTTAAGCACATTACCAGGTCACTGGACTCTGTCCATACTTCACCACATACTTCACTCCAGTCAGTGACTCAGCCTCAGAAAGCCCTCCTGGCAACGAGGGTCGGGTTCGTCTTCCTCAGCGGCAGATGATCACATGAAGCCTCGTCACAAATTAGCTGACTCTATAGCCAGATCAGAAAGGGTTTCTGTAGAGCATCCAGCCTGTTATAGAAGTACAGATATGCTCAAACTGTGCCTGGAAGTTCCTGTTTCTCTCCACCAATTATAATGGAAGACAAATAACTGACTTGGATCTGGACTGCAGACAGACACATTTAGCCAAACAAACCCCAGAGCTCCGTTGCTCATGTGCATATGTGTCTGTGTGCAGGTATGTGTGGGCGAGGGAAGAAGGGGAGCAGGGAACCCTGATGTTTCTGGCCGTGAGGTACCGTAGACCAGAGCTGCAAACAGCTTGTTTCCATCCTGGAAAGGCGGGATCGTGCCAACATTATTTGTGCCTTTGCCATCTCTTGGATGTCCTATAACCACAGTGAATTTTCTGTTGTTTCACCATCTCCAGCTGTCACGGGCTCAGGCTGGACGAGCAGTAATTGAGCCCAGTGGTACTGCAAGGAAAGGAAAGTGAGGACCTCCTATTCCCAGTCAAACCAAAAGAATGCTTAATAAAACGCTTCTGCAGGTGAACAATGGAGTGTCATTTAAACACTAAGTCAAGTTTAACATTTCATTTTTAGCTTGGGGAGTGTTATTTTAATCTTGTAATTAAAAGGGAATTAAGGAGTTATTCCTATTTTAATGAAACATTGTTTTGAATAGAAAAAGATACGTTATTTTTTGAAATGTAAAATATGAATTAGTGTTGCCAAATTGCCTTTTTTTAACTGAAAAAATATTTTATTTTCAAAGTTGTTCCAAATTCTACAAAAAATACTATCACATAGCTCCTTTGTAACCCTGCCTACTATGAATATGTCAGATCCATCCTCTGCTCCCTCCATAGGATTGGCTTAAAATGTTAAATCAGTTTCTGTGTCTTCAAGGCACAAAGGATATTGAAATAACCTTCCTAAGCTGTTCAGTGGGCTTTCTACAACAGCTGAAGTTCATCTGTGTAGGGCACAGAGTGCTTTTCCTGGAGTTTTCCAAAAATCTGAACATTTACTGCTTCAAATGCAAGTTGCACATCATCTTTGGCATTTGGCAACGTATCCGTGCACATCTACATGGGTAAGAGTTCAGCTGCGTGTACTTCTCCTGCGCAAAGACAGGACTGGAAGACAAGTGACAGATATTATTCATGGCACTTTAAGCACTGTTGGAAGATATCCTGGTGCCTGGTGATGAGTGCCATGTGGATGTGTAGAGCTCACGTCGAATTGAGCTTGAACGCTTCCCTGCAGAAGGTAAACTTCCCTTTGGTAGCTCTTGCCTTTCTGTTAACTTCCCTTCCATAATACTTGCCTTTCTGTTACTCTGTGGAGCTTGCTGAGGTCAGTAGAAAGACTTGCAGCTATTAAATGCCCCAGGGATAAACTGTTACCTCTCCCCGAAATTATAAAATCCTGCTTTAGCAACTGTTACAAACTCTGTCTATGACTTAAACAGATTTTTTTTTTAATGACAGTTTCTTGTAGGTATGTTTTCATGGACGCAGCTGGATGGTATAGGTAGCTGTGAAGGCATTAGATAATTTTCTCATGCCGCAAGAGGGCCCAGAACATCAGCACAAAATACTACATCAGTTAATGGCATTGGGTATAGTCACAGGCCCCCTTTTCCTCTCCATGGAAGAGTTTTCTTATGACTTATCACAGTCATAACATCAGAGATAGAGCACAGGAAGTTTAAAAATGTAATAGGAAAAAGAGTTAGACTATTCCTGTCATTTGAGTCATGTATTGGACATTTTCCTAAAGAAAAAATAATAAAGATGATCCTGTGAAGAATCAAGGAATTCTGCATGTTTTCTGATGATACGATGTGCTAGATGTGGTGGCCTTTGTAATTTATTTATTAACTGTCCCAAGCCCTACCACAACCTTGTGTAAGCAGCAAGTCTCTTAAAAGATTATCAGGAAAGACAGTGGGTGTTATTAGAAATCTCACTGTCACTGTTCAAGAATGCAATGCATAGGACCCTGTGAGGAGAACCAGTTCAGAATGTGTCTCCTGTTCTCCAAAAAGCAAATTAGGCTATGGGAGTTTGGAGATTCAGTACTAACTCTTATTTCATATACAGGACTGCCGGATATAACTTACATTTCACAAATGCTCCAGTAGCAACAAGTATATTAAAACCTGCAAATACATAAATCAACTAAATTGTATGTTGTTATTCATGCTCCTTTTAGTGTAGTACCTCTGAATCTGTGCAGGCCCTACTGACCAAGCAAGATTTGTGCTTGGGTAAATTCTACATGAAGATTTTATCCTTTGTTGAAGAGCAAAGAAGAGAGAAACAGATGCATCCATCAGTCTACAGCACTGTGCAGTTTTAAGTCATTGCACGAACACAACATTTTGTAATTCAGGCTGTAAGCAGTCCTTTAAAGCAGCATTTTTAGTGTTTAAGTGTCTAATATGTTATGTTATTAAATGTTATTTTCAGCATTTTACTTATTTTAAAATTTCATGAGACTCCAATTAGTTGCCTGATACTGTTGCTTTTATATTTTAACTGGTTATACCCTCTCTCCTGCTCCTGGGGACTGGAGGTGGAAACTTTATAGCTTAATTATTCGGTGCTTTTGCTATTTCTATTGCTAATGTGGGATTTGGAGTTGGTTAAAGGTTTTCTTTCTCTTCTTATCAGTGCTTGAACCCATTTATTTCCTGCCCTATGTGTACATAAGAAAAGACTGCAGGTCTAAACAACTTGATTTGTAGAGTCAGAGGAGACTAATGTTCTCAGAAGTGTAGGGATTAATAGTGTGATTTTGGAATGTATAATTTCTAAGCGTAGACTTCAAGTGTAATTAAAAGCACGTGTAAAGCCAAGCATGTGCTTAAATGCTATCCTGATATTGTATCATGAACCTGAATATCAAAATGTATGTTTTTGCATATTTAACTTATACTGAGTACATTAATGTCCAGATTAAATATATATATATATTTCTACAAAGCAAGCCTTGTGCAATTAGCTGTCTTAAGAGAAAGGTTTTGGTGGCTGCTTATTTAGAGTAAATATTTTCCAACGTGTGGACAGCTTTTGTTCAGGACATCTGGGTTTAGGCTCTGCTCTCATTCTTGCAGGGTAAACGCACGGGAATTTATCCCAATGTCATCAGTGGGTTACCCTAGAGTTTTCTGTATTGGATTAGCCTTTTTTTTTAGTTCATTGCTTTATGGTGTGTGGCACAAGGAATTCAAATTGCCTTTGCCATCTAGGGGAACTGCTGAATCATTTCTCTCACATAAATGGTAGAAATCTGATGCACTTTAAGTTGGCTGCTCTGGCTGCGCTTGTCAGTTGAGGCAGTTCAAGTACAGTCTCTTCAACAATGTAGCTAGATCTCTGCTTTTTCCTTTCTTTTTGTGTCTCCAAGCATGTGATCCCTTTCAATGCAACATCTTCCAAATTAGCAGTACAAGGCAAACATCACAGATTCCTTTTGTTAACTTCTGGTGTGTTGGTGGCGGAGGAGGGGAGAATGCCACTTGAATACGTGGAGAAACGCCAAAAGACTTTGTGGAGAGCCATTATTTCAAAGCAGATTTTGAGGGCCTCATTCAAAACCCATGAAGTGGTAATTCTAAAGCAGAGACTCTGAAGAGGTCGTGAGCTGTGAATTCGGTGCTGTGCAATGTATGTCCAAACACAAGGCGTTTGGACATGTACAGGTGTGGGAGGTGGCAGAGAAGCTGAAAGGCAGCATTTTTGATGATAACTGTAGAGTTTATTGCAGAAAGAGTAAATCCTTATCACAGGTGCCCAAAATAAGCAAATTCAAGTTTTAAGGACTGGGTACGTGGAGGCTGTATTCAACTGCTGAGTATATCTGTGTCAGAATAGCACTGGATGTGTTGGATGAATACCTGAGTAAGCTTTATTTTTAAGTACAAATATTTGCATTTGACACATTCTGAATAGGAAACTACTACTGATAGGTATTACTGTGTGGTCATTGCCTCTATACATGCACACATATATGAATTTTTGTAAACGTGCACACGTGCATGAGTACTGATATCTGATATACTGATAGTCTTTGGAAGTAAAACCTTGAGTTTGAACTTGTGCCTTGGTTGTGAATCTGCCTTTACTACTGGGAGAGGCAGGCCGATGCTTTGGATTGCTGCCAGAGGTGGATCATTCCTTGTTTTCCGAATGCTGCAATTTGTATAGTTCAGCATCGTCCCTTGGATTAAGTCTCATTCCCTTTCCAAGAACACACTTAGGTTGGGATGTTTTGTTCAGCCTCCTGAGATTACTCATTCCTAGTATTAATTAGGGGACTTGCTTCACCCCCAGTCAGTAGCTTTCTGAGAACTGCAAGGCAGCGTTTCATGTACTTCATGTGCCAACATCTGTGCGTTTGATTGCACATATTCCCAGGCTAGTGTAAATCTCAAAGTTGTAAGAACCCCAAAAGATCTGCTTCAGTGGGGAGAAAAGAGAGAAAATATATGGTGCAGAAAATGCCTTTTATCACAGCTTGATTACTAGTAGGATGCCTTTTTGTCCAAGACAATCCATCATCATCAATTACACCCTCTCTCCCCAGAGCTGTATACTGTAAAAATTTACTTCCAAACCTATATGTAGTAACAATAACAAGAAAATAAAAAAGGCAAAAGAAACCAACATTTTGCCCTTCAGATACAGAGAAAAGGGCTCTATTAGTGCGAGGGGATGCTATTTCAGAAGCGTTACCACTGTCCCATTTATTCACCAGTCTGATCAATCCATCTGCCTTTCAAAGCCCTTTAACAATGGCAGGAAAAAAAAAGGCTTTTGCAATATCCGTGTGTGTCTTCCTCCCGGTTAATCGGTGTGTTGGGTGCCTGAGCTCCAGAGAGCGGCTCTGGTGCTGGCGCCGGCCCTGCTGCTGTGCGAGGCCGTCCTGCCGCGTCCTGCCGCGCAGCACAGCAGCTGCCCAGGCCTGGAGGTCCCTCTGCTGTGGGCTGCCGTCACTGGCAGCACGAGGAGGACGAGCGCTGCTGCATGGCGTGCATCTACCTGCACACTGCTGCTCTGTAACTGCACTGCTGTACAGAGCGCATCTACCTGCACACTGCTGCTCTGTAACTGCGCTGCTGCGCGGCGTGCGTCTACCTGCACACTGCTGCTCTGTAACTGCGCTGCTGTGTGACGTGCATCTACTGCACACTGCCGTGTAACTGCGCTGCTGCGCAGCGCGCATCTACCTGCACACTGCCGTGTAACTGCACTTCTGTACAGAGTGCATGTACCTGCACACCGCTCTGTAACTGCGCTGCTGTGTAGCGTGCGTCTGCACAGGGCTGTGTAACTGCGCTGCTTCGTGGCGTGCATCTACATGGTGCTGTGTGTGCGCGGCATGCGTCTGCACCCTGCTCTGTAACTGCGCTGCTGCACGGCGAGCGTCTGCGCCCTCCTCCGTAACTCTGCCCAGAAAGTGCCTTTTATTTCCAGCCACACTGAAGAATTCAGGCACTTCAGGGGTACCGCAATCCCCCGTCTGCCCAAGCCGTGCTCAGCACAAACCTGCGGGGCTGCTGGCTGGTTGGGAGGCTCCTGGTGCTGGAGGCACCAAGTGCCAGCGCATCCCCTGCAGGGAGCCTGGGCAGCGTGACGCTCTCTCTGCTCCACACTGCCCATCCAGGAGCTCTAGAGCTGCAAGTCATTGGGGCTCACTGCACAAATCCCGGCCTTCCTTTTTTAAGTAAAGTTGGAGCAACAAAAGCAAATAGCTTATGAGTATGTGCATCACAGAATACTTACAGGATTAGATCTGCTCTGGGTTTAAGGCAGTTTTGTTTCTGGGTGTCTTCCCTAGTGTGGCAGTTACAACTGAAATGACCTTTGCTTGATACTTGCCTAGTGTTTGGACTAGAAATTGAGAAACAAGCATTCATTTCCTAGCTTGGACCAGTGAGTGCAATGTAGCCTTGGAAGTCCCTACGTTAACTCTGACCTTATTTGCAAATTTAGGAGAATAAGAAAGAAAAAGTATGTTTTGTTCATTTAAAAAAAGAAAAGGAGTTCCTGGGAGGATGACTGCTAAGACAAGGAGCATCATTGCAGTTCACATGTTTGAGTGAGATGTGACTGTAATTTGTTGCGAGCTCTTTAGCATTAGCAATATTTTTTTCTCATTCTTTTTTTAAGGAGACATTTAGTTTCCTTACTTTATAGCCGATGCAGTGTGAAGCCAAAGCACCCCATGGAATGGAAACACCGCAGCGCACGCGCTCCTCCTTTAATGCAGTTACATCCCCATGCAAGTAGTTTGTGCCAATGTTGTGAAAAGCTTAAAATTGGAAATTCAGGTAGAGAAGTCCTTCAGGTTACTCATCTGCCTCAAAGCTTGCCTTTATGTATATAAATATATATGTATGTGTATATATATAATATATGTATATGACACTTCCACTAAATGCATGTAACTTTCATATAGTAAATATCTACAGCTCTAAAGAACTTGGGCTTTTACCTGTCTGCCAAACGACTGAGGCAGAACAAACTCGTCCTGTGCTTGCACGGGCCTCCCTCCCAAGGGAGAGCGACGGTTTGGTTTCTGGGACTGACCCGCTTCCTGGTCAGCATGAGAGCTAGTCTGATCTGGCAACAAATGAAATGGATCTAGCAAAGCCAAGCTTGGCCTCAGCATTGCAAACAATTTATGGTAAAGCAATTCAATCGCTTTCCGAGCTATCATCACCAGCCAGTTTGAAATCCAGGTTTGTCTTCCCATTTTTTCAATTGCTCTTTCCTGCACAGTCATGTGAAAGAATTAATTAAGGTCAATAATAATAAATTACCGTGGCTGGGGCTTCCTAACGCCCCAAGCCCTGCAGCCAGAGTGAGGTGTCGCATCACAGCGGCGGTGGCGGTGCCCGGCAGCGCGGGATGATCCTGGCCCCGCCGCAGTCCTGGCGCTTCAGCTCTCGCAGCCGTCGGTCGTCACGCAGCAGCCGCGGAGTGTTTGGATCCATCCCCGCCACGTACAGAACGGCTACTGGCCACCCGTCTCAAAGAAAGAGGGCGATTTGTCTGTACCCCCCTTTATACATACCTCCACCTGACTCGTGGTTCTTCCTTGATTCCTAACCGTTTATTTCTGAGGCAACCAAACAACTGACTTATTCCTTAACCGCTGTAGTGTCTTCAGAGTTTGCAGGCTCTTCCGTGGGTTGCTGCTGAGCTCTCTGTAGACGTTGCATCTTGGCTTCTGCTTTGCAGGATACTGGGAACTAGAGCCCGTGCTGGAGGCAGCCCAGCTCTGCTGCTAACGTCTGCAAACAGAACTTACGTATTTCAATCAGGTACTGCAGCCCTTTGAGCCCCCTTACAGAAGCTGCTTGTTAAGGGAGAAGCTCTGTTCTCCTTCGGTGGTCTTGTTGCGAGGTGCTGTTTAGTCCTATGTCCTGAGCCCTGGGCCTGCCCGAGGCGCTGTGTCTACAAAGGCTCTAGCAAAACATACCTGAGAGCTAAAGACAATCCAACAAAATTTCCTGACATAATAGGTCTTCTTTGGTGTTCCTCTTAGCCGTTAGCAGTAAGAAGAGCTTTGTGCAATCCCTCCCCCATTCTGCAAAAACTCGTGGTTTTTTTTTAGTTGCCAGGCTGCAAGTTTTGTGGCCTGTAAGGGTGGGATTCTGGATATAAATGGACTCAAGAGCACTGTCTGCCTTTGGTCTGACAGGATCTTGCCAAGAACGTGCATTCTGATTTTCAACCTCCGCTTTCCACCCCATGTTTTTGGCCACCCAAAATTGGGCTTCTTCCACAGCTCAGCTAAGACCAAACTGTCAGCCTTTCTCCTGCTTTTTGGGAAGAAATAAGCCCTGCTTCTGCTTCCAGTTTGCTGATCAAAGAGAAGGCAACTGCTTGAGTTACAACTCACACATGGAAGCACCGGATGGATCTCTCAGCTGTATGATTCTCAGTGATGTAGAAATTAGCCTCCAAAATAAAGATGTGACAAATATTACAAGGCATATAGTTTGAAATCAATTGGAGGAATTGAAATGAAATAAAATGCAACCCAAAACTCAATTTAATACCAAAGGTTTCTTATTTTATTTTTTTCCCTGAGGCTCAGTAGAGTTTAGAAAAATTGGTTTAAGTGATCTGTCATTATCATGCTTCTCCCCACTGCTTGCTTATAACTCAAGCTGAAAGACCAGTAATATTGTGAAGGTTGGATTTTTAATACATATTTTTCCGCAGGCTACCAACCGAACATTCCTATGTAGGCTAATGCATTTAGTTCTTAGGAATATATCAGTCTGATCTAGGCTAGGACACGTGGCCCAAGATCAGAAATGCAGTATCTTCTTGTCCTATTAAGGCATCTCATTTCAGAGAAGGATAATTGCTGTTCTGATTAATCAAGGAACCTGTTTCCATTGTCCCAGACGGACATTGATTTCTGTAGAAATGCTACGATCTCAAGCTTGGAGAACAGGTCTGTCACTATGATCTACACTGGAATTTGGTCTTGAATGATTCATAAAAATCAGAAGGAAGTTGATCCCAAGTCTGATGGGAATTTTCCAATGGTATCAAGACCCTCATAGAGTTTCTTCCCTTTCAAAGAAGAACTCGGAGCTCCTCAGCCGCCCGTGTTCCTTTCTGGCTTGCCCACCCCCTTCTTGACTGAATGCAGCTAGCAGCAATTCTGTGGCTGTCTCTGTTCAGCTCACAGCACTCGTCCCTGAGCTGCTACATCAGCAGGGATTATGTGACAAGCAAATGAAGAACCAGTCAGATAACAGAGTTTTTAGAATGGGGATTACTGGTGCTGAAGATGTAATGGCCTCTTTGATGCTGTTACTATCTATAGCATAAATCCTCCTCAGACCCCGGACTATCGACCTGGCGCACTGAAAAGGCTCCTTTGCAGCTGACATTGTCCAAAGAAAGGCTCTGTGCTCTGGGCACAGACGTCTTCAAGGCAGAGGAAAAACACAAGGCCAAGAGATAAGCTTGGTAATTTGAGGGCATTTTATTGGTTTCAAGCACAATCCCAAAGTTTTAGCTGAAAGCGATACTCTGATTTTATCTGTTTTGCCTTTTCTCTAAGTTGTACTCAATACTTGGTAATTTCTAAAGATATCCTGAGCTGATCTCCTCAGCATCAGAGCAGAATCCTTGCGATCAGTGGATGTTGAAAAGAACTCTCTAATGAGATTTTTGGAAAAGCCCTTGTCCCTGGCTCCTCAGCCACAGTGTCTCTTTGACTAGGGTGACTAGTCTTGTTTGGGAGACGTAGGTTAATGGTCATGGAGAAAGATGAGATTTTTTTAGCCTTTTGTCCATAGCATAATACTAACACCCTACAAACCTGCTGGGGTAAAAAGATCCTTTTCTGAGATGTACCAATATGAACTGCTTGCACTTTCATCCTGAGATCTCCGAGTTCTTCACAAATAGTTTATCAGGTTCATAGTATTCTGTGGAAGGAAGGAAATGTAATTTTCCCTATTTTACACTTACAAGGCAAAGAATTTCTTTCCTGACTTAGGACAACTTTGTCTGGCTCCATTGCAGAGGTGTGAAAACTGCCCACAGGGTTGTAAGGAGCAGAGCTGATCTTCCCCCGTGTTCACACACACACACGTGCTCGTGCGCTCCCTGCCAGGTTCCTCTGATCCCTCTGGTTATCCTGGGAGCTCTGCCGAATCACTGCTGGTTAGAAGACATTCTACTAGTTTCAAGTTCCTCTAAGTTCACTGGGTCAAAGAAAACTAAGGTGTAGGGTAAAATGCTACACTCGTATGAATGGTGTCGACCTCTGTTTGCCTCTGCTCTTCAGCTGCACTCAAGGGCAGGCACGTGGGAACTAGGAATAGAGGGGCTCATTCATAATGATGCCTTCTCATTGCTTCCATAGTGATCCCTTCTCAGTGCTTCCATAACGACGCCTTCTCATCCCGTCCATAATGACACCTTCTCATCACTTTCATAACAATCCCTTCCCAGCCCTTCCATAACAATCCCTTCTCATCACGATGCCTTCTCATCCTGTTGCTAATGACGCCTTCTCATCCCATCTGTAACAACACCTTCTCACCCCATAACGACGCCTTCCCATCCCGTTCCTAATGACGCCTTCTCATTCCGTCCATAACGATCCCTCCTCATCCCGTCCATAATGATCCCTTCTCATCCCACCGTAACGATGCCTTCTCGTCCTGTCCGTAATGACGCCTTCTCATCCCATAACAATGCCTTCTCATCCCATTCCTAACGATGCCTTCTCATCCCATCTGCAATGATCCCTTCTCACCCCCTCCATAATGACGCCTTCTCATCCCGTCCGTAACGACGCCTTCTCATCCCGTAGCGACGCCTTCCCAGCGCTGCCGCCCGTGTCTCCACACAGAGCAGATGCTGTCGCTCAGCGCACGAACAGGCTCCCGCTGATGCGACACGTTTGTGGTGCTACGCTCCCCGTGCTCGCAGGGACGGGCGCTTCCTTTTCCCGGCTGCCCCGTTTTTGTCTGTTCATAGCCACAGCCTCGAAGCCGGCCGTGCAGCTGCTGCAGGTGAGGAGTTCCCCTGCGGGCCGGGAGCGGTTTCCAAGGCAATGGTGCCTTCCCTTGCTCGCTCCAGCTGGCCGTTCCGGAGCTGTGTTCGAGACCGTTGTTTCCCTGGGCTGAGCACACGTCTCTCCTCAGCTGTGTGGCCCATGCGGCAGCAGCATCTCGCTGTCAGGAAGCTCTCCTTGGGCTTCAGCCTGCACTGCCTTTTCTCCATTTCCTCTGCTTTTCTTCTCATTGCAGCATTTTGTAACATACTAAATACCCCTCCTTCTTTGCATGCAAACCTCCAGCTATTTGTAGCTAGTTATTATGGGCGCCCAGTCCTTGCTGAGCCAACCTATGCATACTTAATATTGTTAATTGAATCTTCATTCTCAAGTCAATTCCTTCAGCTCCCTAATGATTTGTGTTGCCTTTGTCTGAACTCCTTCCCAGATCTGCGAACGCCCTTGCGGAATGAGGAGCCCATCTCAGGACACTGTTGTAGCTGCAGCCTGACCACAGTGGGACAGAAGATGTTTGGCTGTTCCCTTGGTGCACAGCACAGCACTATTGCAGTTTCACCCTCAAAATTATTCGGTTTTCCTCTTTTGTGACATATTTCAGTGAAAACTTCTGATTTTCTGTTACCTTAAGATCTGCTTAGGGTCACACATAGTGTGTAAGACTTGTGGAATTTTTTAGGCCTAGATTATTTCTGAGAACCACCCGTCCTCTGTTGATATTGCACTTTGTCCCTGGTAAGAACTGCAGTCCTATTTTTCAGGGTGGAGAGCGCTAATGGCAGGAGTCCCTCAAGGCTACAGCGGTTCAGATTGAACTAAATTTGTGTAATGAGTCATTGACAGAGCTGAGAGCAGAAGCCAGAAATGGTGGTTACTAATTTTCTGCCTCAGCCTTTGGCCTTGCACTTTGGCTACTAAAGTACCTTCTAGGCTGAGAAATGACCCCTACCTGAAACCGCCTGCTTTTAATTGCCCATGGCAGACGAAACGGACTCAAATACAAATGTGTGTCTAGCGGGGAGCACGTGAGGGCCAAGCCCGGGAGAGGAGTCACAGCAATCGCTGCGCGCGGGTCAGACTGCGCTGTGCGAACTGAGCCATTTAGGTTGGGGCTGCTTTAGGTCTTATCCATTGCAGAGATAATGACAAAGTGAAACAGCGTGACTGGGAAACTGGTTTAAACATCAGAAGTGTCTTAAGAGAGAAACAACCCTGGGAGGTCGGGCTGAGTCGGTTCCCAGGGACCTTCGCCCTGCCCCTGCCTGAGCGGAGCTGCCACGGGAGCTTGCAGTTAGTCCCCAGTGTTTGTCCACTGAGGGCATCACCCATGGACAAATACATAGCTAGAAGTTGGCCACAAGTGAAATATAGCCTGAAAAGTAGGAAAAGGGTTTTCTGAGCACATAACCAGGGATGTTCTACAAGTCTCACATATAGTTGGAGGCAAAGGACTTAGCTTTTTAGTTGTTCAGTTTGTTTAATTGAGAGAGAGCTAGATGTATTAGTGGAAAGAACTGCATCCTGTGGTTGCACATTGCAAAGCTGAGGGGAATCCATGTGCTGTGAAATCCCTTACAGTTCTTTGTTCCTAACCACAAGTGCCCCCTTTAAAGTTCATTAGTAACAGGATTTGGGTCCGACTTAATCTTTCATTAAGGTATGAGCAAGTCATGAAATTAAGAGACAGGTTCCTATTCTTCCTCCTTTCCTGCAGCTATATCAAACCTGCTTCCCTCTCTATTCTTTTTAGCTTCATTTCGGACAATTAATTTCATAGAATCATAGAATCATGGAATGTTTAAGGTTGGAAGGGACCTCTAGAGGTCATCTAGTCCAACCCCCTGCACACGCAGGGTCACCTAGAGCACGTGGCACAGGACTGTGTCCAAGCGGGTTTGGAAGATCTCCAGAGAAGGAGACTCCACAACCTCTCTGGGCAGCCTGTTCCAGGGCTGTCACCCTCACTGTCAAGAAATTTTTCCTTAAGTTCCTGTGGAACTTTTGGTGTTTCAGTTTGTAGCCATTACCCCTAGTTCTGTTGGTGGCCACCACTGAAGAGAGGCCAGCCCCATCCTCCTCACTGCCTCCCTTGAGGTACTTCTAGACACTGCTCAGATCCCCTCTCAGCCTTCTCTTCTCCAGGCTGAACAGGCCCAGCTCCCTCAGCCTCTCCTCATAGGGCAGATGTTCCAGGCCTCTGATCATCCTCGTAGCCCTGCGCTGGACTCTCTCCAGCAGCTCCACATCCCTCTTGTCCTGTCAGTGTCTTGGGTTTCAGCACAGTCTGCTGATATAACCTGGTGGGAAAAGGACTTCTATGTGAGGAAATACTTTTGTGAAGCGACAAAGCAGAGAGGAATTTGAGTATCCTTCGAAGCAGGTGAGAAACTCTGCTTGGCATGTGTCTGCCTTTGTGTCCCTGACAGAGCATTTGCTCTGCAGTAAGTAGCAGAACAAGCCAGGATGTCCCTGCCTATAGAACCACAGGAATTCCACCTAAGCTGCTCGGTGTTGCTCCTGGGCCAGCACTGCTCCGTGTGTGCAGTCGAAGCCTGTGGAAACCCGGAGGCTCAAGGAACGTTTGCTTGTAGCAGCTGAGTTTCCAGCATTTCTTTATGGAGGGTATTTATTAACAATTTACAGATTGTGCAGCTGGCTGGCAGGCTGCTCAGCTGCACGCCATGTTCTGCTGTCCCTGAGCTTGGAGAATGAACACGACGTGCAGAAAGGGAAATACGGACTGGATCTGCTGTCCTGCCCTCTGAGGGCCTCCTCCAGTCCGTGATCTTGTGCTTTGTAAGCCCCAGGGACTACTGAAGGGAAGCAGAAGAGCACGAGCAGGTGGGTTGTGCAGGAGAGGACACGAGTGCTGCCGTGGAGCCCTTGGGACAGTCGGACATGGCCAGGTCACAGAGTGACCACGGAGGTGCCCTGTGTTTCGCCTTGTCAGATATAGGCAGACCTTCACAAATGGCTCTAGCCAAGGAGAGGTGTATATTAACTAGCTTATTTTGAGGAAACAAAACTTTGTCCTTTAAAAATGGGAGACTGAAACCCTCGGGTTGAACAGTAGCTCCTGGAAAATTGGCTCGTGGCTCTGAAGCCTGTCCCTTTCTCCCAGAGAGCTCTGGCAGCTACTGAGACGAGAGCCGAGAGACTCCGCTAAGGAGCTAACCAGCACTTCCAGGTCAGAGCCCAGGACAGAATGTTCTCCAGTGGTGCCGGCGCTTCTTTCCAAGGACATTTCAGCAATTTTCTGGCAAGGAATCCTTTCCTTGTGTTTGCCTCTACCTTAACCTGCTGTTTTATGTGTTACCGTGAACCTGATCCGAGGGGTCCGAGGGGAGTTTGATTCCTCCTTATTTTCTTAAACATTAGGAAAAATGAAAAACTGGAAGCAAATTTCATGGCTCAAGGAGGTCTCTCTACTGACTGTGCCAATGCAGAGGGTAATTATGACTGGCCACAAGGCACATGCGTTTCGTTTCCCTTGTGGTTCCTATCCTAGGCGCACGCTGGCAGAGCTCGGTGAGCATTCAGCTTGCAGGGAGTCTGGCCTGGAGTGTTTAGCTGTGTGGAGGTAGGTTGGGTTCCCACTCGCACACACACAGGTCCACCATCTATTCCTTTCTTGGGCTTCAGTTTTCCTGGGGCTACACTGTAGAAGCTCACTGAGAGATGAAATATATTTGGGTGATCAAACGTCAGCATTTATCCGGGCGCCTCCTCCTCACCATCCCGCGTTCCCTTTGCCCTCCCTCACGGCGTCCCGCAGCCCCGGTCCTCACGCCAGGACGCGTTTCCCCTCGCCACGCTCTGCCCCGCCGTGCTCCCTTCGCCCCAGGGCCTCCTTCCCATGCTGCTGCCCTCCCTGCAGCTTCCCTGGCCAGGCTGCCCTGTGTCCCGCTGCACGTCCCTGTGCCGCCCTACACAAGGCCCCTGCTCCAGGCCTGCTCCCCTGCATCCCTGTTGTCCGGCACCCCAGCACCCCTCAGCCCTGCCCTGGGGAGGAAGGCGGAGAGGGAGCCCCACGGATCCCTCACGGCACCGCCATAGAAACAGCCGCAGGTTCCCCAGCGCGCTCAGAGCCTGTTCTCTCTGATGGTGACTCTTCCTAAGGATCCAGCCACCTCTCTCCTTCCCCTTGTATTTCTCCCCTATGCTTTTTCGTTTGTTTTGGCAGAACCCACAGCTTTGCAGCACTCCCAGGGCTCAACAAGCCAGGCTGTACCTGGGAAAGTGGTTCCTGGAAGGATCTCGGAGGTGCGTGTTCTAAAGAGAACAACAGCAGCAAAACAAGCTGGCGTTAGCGCAGCTTAGGGCGGTGATTGCTAGTGTGCGCTTACTGCTGTCAGCGTCCTTAGCGCTCTGCTCTGGATGCAGGTGCCTCCTACGCAGCCTGGTTCCATCTAGCTGCAAAGGGCAACTGCAAGAGCCCTGGTCAACGGGCTGAGAGGCCGTGCAGCTTCACTGCGAGCGTGAGCTGCTGAATTCAGCGCTGTTGTGTAAGCAGCTCCAGGGTGACTCACAGCGGCGGCGCTGCCGGGGTGCCGAGCGGCTGGGAGAAGCCGCCTGCTCTCTAGCGGTGGAAACACCGAGCGGCCCCGGAGCCGCTGCACGGAGCTCGCCCCTGCGTTCGTGCATGATGCCCATGGTGCAGCCTGCAGGTGGCTGGCACAGTCTGGGAGGGCAGCTGGAAAATGGAAGAGTCCGAACTACCCCGAAAAGAACAAAAAATAGTTTAAGTTAGTACGTGTATATGTGTGGTGGTCCCTGAGGGTGTCAGCAGTCCTGGAAGCCTGAGGGATCTCTCGAAGCAAGAACTTTTTGCTTTCCTAGGGGCTACGCAGCAGTGATTTTGCAGAGCACCCGTTCTCACGAATCCGAGCGGCAGAGGGCCCGGGACATGCAGCCCGGATCGGTTCTGCCAGCGGGAGCAGCACAAAACGCCGCACGCCCCCACGGCCACGGAGTGCCAGGACAGCCAGAGCTGCACTTGGTGCAGCCAGGGGACCCGCTCCATGTCGAGGTGCAGCTCTGGGACGCGGTGGTCTCTAAGCAAGCGAGTATTTTCTTTGCAGAGCCCGCGGAGTGCTCAGCCTGCAGTGCTGAACCCTGGCCTGCGCAGGGTGACCTGTGTCACTGGTTTTGCACCGGGGAAGGGACTCGTGCCCTAGGAGCAGGGAGCCTGTAGAGGAGCTGCGAACCCTGTCCTATAGGCACATCCATAAAAACAGAACCGAGTCCCTGCTCCATTAGAGGTGGGTATTGATTTCAGACATGCAAACAGTAAAGAGCTGTGATGTGTGCTACTGCAGCCCTGTATAACAAAGTAAACAAAAAGCCACCTTTAAGGCTTGCTTTACTAATGGCAATTCAGAATAGATGAGTCAGTGAAGGAAAATCGCGGATTATTCCTTCCTCCCTCCTCATACATTCCCAGTCCCATCGAAACTGGAAAAGCAGGAAATCAAGCTTTTCCTATACCAAGCTGCTGACACGTGAATACTGCGTGGTGTGATCCACTGACAGGCAAACCTCAAGTTAGCAGCCTCAGCTGGTAGAAAATTATTTTAGTGAGGGTTGCACAGCACCCTCTTCTGCTGAGATGTGACAAGACGTGGAAATCCCCGGGCTGTCTCTTTTCCTGGCAGCGTTAGGCATTTATATCCCAAGAAACCGGGCAAGTATAAAAACTCCATTACCGCAAGTAGGGGAGAATCAATAACGGCGCGAGAAGCTGGCAGCCACACGGACGCCTTCACCCCAGCAGCACGGTCCTGCCACGCGGCGTTACAGGGGCGTGGAGTGCTCAGATGGGCTGTGAGGAATTGATATTTATGGGGATGACTTGCAATTGTGCTACTAAAAAAAAAAAAAACCCACCTATTTGTACTGAAAACCTGTTGGCAAGGTCAGATCACCAAGGTGAAATCACAGGAAGAGTAAAATAAGATCAGTAAATCAAATGCTTTAAATTATCTGCGTGGCACACTGCAACTAGGGCTGAATTCAAGAAGGCAGAGTTACCGGAATTGCAGAATAAATCCCTGCACGTGCTGTGATTTCTGCTGGGAAACGCGTGCCTACCCCTATCGTTTCCAGAGCCCCCTCTGCCAAGGACAAGGGGTAACAGCCCTGGCCTCGCGCCTGGTGCCCGCGCGGCTCTGGGAACCTCAGCTGCCCTTCCCGGAGGCAATTGCTATCAATGTGATGTGCAAAGCAACCTCGGAGCAGCAGCGTCTCCTTCCTTTCCTCACTACAAGCCGCATCTCTCATTTACCTCCACTTGCTCTGTTTGTCTCATGAAAACTTCCAGGTCCTAATAATACACATGTTGCTGCACAGTATCTACAACCCAGGAAGCCAAAGCGAGTGACGCCCTCTGAATAATGCAGTGTACAGGTCAAAACAGCCTTGAAGGAAGAAATACCACAGTGTCTGCTCACAGAGTAGCTGAGGTTTCTGCTCTGCTCTGAGATACCTGGTCAGCACATTCCCATCAGATGGAGATAGGAATGGGCCCGGCCAGTTTAGTGTTTGTGGCAGCTGGCAGGTCCTGCTCGACGGAGGAAGCTTAGTTTGGGTTTAGGAAGCAGCATTGAACAAGCACAACTGGAAAGAAATCCAGTTCAAATGGACTAATTGTGGGATGCAGTTAGTGTGTTCCAGCACCGTCTTTGCTGAGCGGCCTCGGTGCCATCCCCAAATCCTCCGTGGCGACATCCCGGTTGTGCCGTCCCGGGCAGCGTTAAAGCTCGTGGCGATGAGCAGTTGCGGAGGCTGTTACTGCACCAACGTACCCTGCTTTAGGAAATGGAGCAGTGCACCTGGTTTCCCTGTTCATTTTTAGTAGGGCCAAATACACTGCCATTCAGCACCATCCCCATAGTGCACATGGAAGCGGCAATATGTGGGAATTGCCCATTGTTGGTAGGGAAAAGGGGAAATCCAAGAGAACTTCTGGCTTGTTTTGCCCCGTGTGAGGAAATGCCCCCTCTCCTTGGTCCCTTAGCAAAGAACAACTAGGAAATAAGACCAGATTTATCCATTAAGATCCCCTCACACATTTGAATTCTGGGGGGTTGTTTCACCTTCCTCCCTAGTGCACGGCAGGATGGTGATGACCCGCTGGAAAATGGCAGCAAGACTGTTACAGGTTTTAAATTCTGGGTCTGACACGGCTGTTGTTGTGGAAAGCTGGGCAAGATACTTCCTCCTGCGCCTTCCCTTTCCCCACGTAAGAAACAGAGAAAAGGCTCTGAAATGACTTTGTGCACATGCAGCAAACAGCTTCTTTGGTACCAGGTAGACTTATTTTAGCAGCTTCATAATTTTCCTTCTTTGTATACAGAAGAACTGCTAGAGGGAACTTAGTAAATGATTAGTTAGTTATTCGGCCTTCAGAATGGCTTCATCCACTTCTTTAAAATGACAGTTTTTTGGTAATTTTTACTTAACTACAGGGCATTAGTAAAACATGAAAGACTAAAGCTGACTTCATCACACTCGGAAGTCCATGCGGTCTACTTGCAGAGACTGGGAAATCTGGATATATTGTGTTCATTTTCCTTGGGAAAATGACTATTATGCACCAGCAAAGTTGACCGTTTATGAATTTTGATTGGGATTCACCACTGAACGTCACTGCCATGCTCCCAGCAAGACATCTGTGAGACTCAACAAAGAAATTACTCCCAAAATCACTGTGATTTTTTTTAAAGTAAGTTCCTACTGAAACGGCGACTGTAATGGTCCCGTTTCAAAACAAGTGTCTGCAGGGACCCACTTAGAGCAAACACCATCAGTAATGTGAAAAATTAGAATCAGAACATTTCCGAACCTGACTGAGGAAACCAAAACCTGGTATCTGCCCCGACTTGGGGCAAGGGCACAATTTCTGGAATAACATTTTTTTCCAGTGTGTTTCTTCTCGTAGGCCCAATTCCCCTGTGGAAGGTGTTGACACAGTGACAGCGTCGAGGAGGGCAGAGGCTGCTGCGACCTGAGCGGGAGGCACGGGGCTTCCTCTCCGGCATTTGCGGCTCTGCGGCCCCTTGTCCCCGTTCCTGCGGCTGAGCAGTGCAAGGGCAGAGGGTATCGCCCGGTGTTGGGAGCTCCGACCCCCTTGGCCTGGGAGAGAAACCTCGGGAGCGGGAGGAGAGGTTTGGTCTCCGCTGCAGACACGTGTGACAAGCGGCTCCCCCGCGGGCTGATTTTAATCAGAATGCCAGAACCTGCACGGAAATTATCGGCATTGGAAGCGAAACACATAAAGAAGCACATGTAAAACTACACAGTTAAGGCTCGATATTAAGAAGCCTTGTGCTGTACGCTGAGCCAATAGCTCTGCATAGTCCAGCGTGTTCATCTTGACGGCACATCCTTGGAGCTGTAACCAGCGGACACACAGCGGCCGCGTGCACTGGAATCTACCCCATTGAATGTTCTGCTGTGGAGAGGCTCCACGGGCTCCGAGCGGGTGAGCGGCAGCGCTGCCAGCACCGCGTCGCCCCTGTGCTGCGAGCTCTGGGAAAGGAGGAGAGAGCCTGGTCCTGAGAAGGGACATGGGCAGCATTAGCTGCTGTTCTGTGCATGCACAGGATGAGAACATTTGAGAACGGCAGTTATTTTTCCCAGTGGAAAGATTCCTGAGTGGAAATCTTAAACAGCCAAACAGATCGCTAGGACCAAACCAGAATCTTCCAGAACAAGAACCTGGATAAAAATGGATTTTGTTCTACTTGGGAAATGGCATCATGGCTTCTGCGGAGGGAAGTCCTCTCTAGAAACCTCTCAGACTTCTTTGAAGGGTCACCAAGAATAAGAGCGAGCAGAAGAATCTGCTGGTTACTATCCCCTTGCTTTTCCAGGAGGTTCATACAAAATCCTCATCCAGGTTTTAAGAAGGTGCCAGTGTGGGTGGGTGGTTAGTTCAGCAGTAGGAACAGCGGGTCAAAGTAAATGCTCAAGGCTCACAGCAGGAGGAGAGGGTCAGTAGAGTTCCCTAGGATTCTCTGCTGGGATCTGGTCAGTTCTGCTTGTTCATAAATAACCCTGAAAAGGGTGTGAGCAGTCTGGGAACTATTATTGTTATTTGTTTTTCTAGTTTCTCGTAAAAGGGAACATTATTAACATTTTCTCAAGCCTTCTGTATGACACATAAGTTAGGACTTCCCTAAAGTAATCCCATATTCATGTCTAGCATCTGAGTTTGAGCTAAAGCAGGTTTTTTAGAAGAATATCCATTTTTTTTTAATAATTTCCTGGGATGGAGAATCTACCAAAAATTTTGTCGGGTTAATCTAGAGGTTAATTGCCCTCAACATTAAAAATGAATAACTTAATTCTGGCCTAAATGTGTGTAGCTTCAAATTTCAGGCAGCATCTCATTTCCAGCTGTGCCTGCTAGCGTGAGGAGCCCTCTGTCTCCATATCTCCACCTCTCCATGAGGTACTTAGAGATTGTTATCAAATAATTGCTTATCGTTCCTTTTGCTTAACTAAAAAAAAGATTGAGCTGCCAGGTTCTTTCCCATCAAGGCAAGTTTTCCAGTTCTTTTCCACCAAGCAAGGTGTCTGGCGTGGGTCTGGTTGCATTTTTTACCCCAGGCAGCCCAAGTCAGTCTGAAATACGTTTAACCACCTCTGGAGAGTCCAGTGCTGGGGAAGCCTCCCAAGAATCGGGGGAAAGCAGCATCCCCAGAGCAGCTCCGGCATCACCCTCCCGTGGGGCAGGGGTAAGTGAAGGGCTGAGGGTTGTATGGCCAGGGGCAGCCTCTTGTGAAAAGCCCAACAAGGCAGTGAGGTGCTCAGACTACTGCAGGCCGCAGAGCAGGTGATTCACCAGCTCTGATGAACCCTGGGCTGGGTGGGAGGATGGGGTCATTGACAATCTCTGTTCTTTTGATCTCACAGCAAGATTCGGGGTTCTCCATTTCTTCCACTCCAGAAAAAATTAACCATCCTCTAGTACTGAAGAGTGTGGGTGGCAAACACCTGATCCGAACCTCTTCCCCTGCTGAGAAGTTCCAATTTTAAAAAGCAACCAAAAAAAATTCTGAGCTTTTTCCCCCATTACTCATGAATGGGGCGGGGGGGAAATGTGTGTTTTTATCACCACAGATTTCTAAATAAATTCTGTCACCTAATTCTGTTAAGTGAAACCTGCAAATCCAAGGAAGTTGAATCCTATTGCTCTACTAAAACCGAGATTTATGCTGGGTTTTGCAAGATGGTGAGAAACAAAGACAGAATTAACAAGCACAGAAGTGGCTAATAACATGTAATTTGTCTTCTAGCAGGCGTTGAACAGCAGCCTCCAGCCATCCACCAGGACAGAGAGTTGCTCAGAAGGGCCAGGGTGGATCCTGCTGTTGCTGCTGTTGAACCTGAAGTGCTTCCCCGGGTGCAGCACCCGCACGGAGATGTCTCCACCTGGGAGATGCTGTTTGGTCTGACATCTCCACGTGTGAGATAAGACCTTTTTTTTGCCTTTACTGAAGCTGGTTTCCTAATGTCCCGCAGGAAGCTTCTCAGTGAGGTCGTCCCATTGAACAGGAGGAGGTTTCAGGTTGAGTGGCTCAGCAGAAGAGCACAAGAGGGGGAACCATTCTGTCATCTTGGGGTTCAGAGAGGAATCAGGAGGGCCTGGCTTCCTGTCCATGTTCCCAGGAATGTTTCTACAAATTGCATGGGAAAGGGCATTGACTAAAATAAGTGCAGGAAGCAGCATCTGTGGCCAGTTGCTCTATATTGTCATGCACTTGAGGTGAACCACACAGAGCTGCGGTATCGGATGCAGCGTGAGGATCTCCTATGGAGTGCGCTGGAAGAAACCTCAGCAACCACAGGAGAGCCACGTGAGTGGGATCCTTCCCCCTTGCACACACACACCAACAAAACCCTCCAGTGAGACAAATTTATACAGTGATGAACTGCTACTCTCAAGGCAAAGGCCTCAAGCGTCTGCAGAGCTTTATTTAAACCCTTACGCAAAGGTCAACAGAGCATTGAAAACAAATGGAAGCAGAAGCTGTGCAAATGAATCGGTGGGGAGTCCCCGGGCAGCTGCGGGGCGGCGGGACCATGCAGAGCCTGTTCTGCCGGGCTCGTTGCGCGGTGGCGCGCACGGCACCAATGGGCCGCACACCACGACGCCGGCCGGCTGCTGGGGATCCCTCAGCAGAGGAGCGCGCCGGCCACGCAGACACGTGGACAAGGAGCGTCTGGAAAGGGAGAGGCCTGCAGGAAAAAACTGGGAATGAACCTTGGGCCTCCACCCTTACGGGTTCACCGGGTATTCTGGCTTGGTGAAGCGTGGCAACACTTGCACTTCCTTTTATTAGAAACTCCAAATCTCGTTTTTATTCTTAGCCACTTGGGTGCTATGGCAGTTCCTTAAATAGCCTTAAAAAAAAAAAAAAGACAGGAGAGGAAAAGTGTGTCTTCCTCTTCTTCTGTTCTGCAAATATACCCTTCACGTTCTGCGAAAAAGTTGGCTTTGCTTTCAGTTCCTTTAGCTTGCAAAAAAGAAGAAAATTCACTTTACAGTTCAGATAAGGTCTTCAGAATGGCAGCAGACTTGCTGAGAACAAAAACGGCCTTAAAGAAGCTTAAAATGGAGGTTTGTGCCCTCCTTAACGGCAAAGCTGCAGCACAGCCTCAGCATGCAAACAGCAAACGCAAACCTCAGCAGGCCCTCGCTCCCTTTTCCCAGTGCCCACACTGGATCTGGTGCAGTTTTGATCCAGAGTTGAAGTACCAGATTGATCAGCACAAGCACACATCCGTGTAGACACAGACACGTGCCAATGCAGGAGGTAATCTCTGGTTTTAGGATGACCACCAGGTTCTTCTGTTGCGGAGGGCTGTGTACAATGCCCCCAAGTGCTGCTTTCAAACAGCCAAGCCGGGCAGAGGAGACCTTTATTTTCCGTCTCGCGGAGCTACGTGCAGCCTTATCAGCTGGAGCCTCTTCCCTTATCTCCCTCCTCACGCAGGCACGAGCTTGCTCACAGCGCAGACGCTGCTGCTGGCAGACAGACCTTTTGGTGGCACAAAAGGCACTGTTTTTTTCTTGGAAGATAATGGAGATGTCTTGAGGACTCAGGCTGGCCTGACCTGCTTGCTAGTTTCGAGACATTATTTTCATGCCAGTAAGAAATGAGACACAGGAGGGAATGTCGTATCCCCAGCGCCTGTGGCCGCGTTGGTATCGGCAGCGGAACTCGGCATCGCTCAAGCTCCTGAGCGGGCGGGTGGCTGCCGAAACGTGTCCATGTCCCTCCTTAGGCACCGCCGCAAGCATGAGGACGGATGGGAGGCAGCCTCTGCTTGCCGTCCCTTCCTGCCGTACTGCTGGCCAAGCTTCCTTGTGCTATTTTGCTATCTTCGAGAGATCAGAAATCACATATAAATGTGAAAACATCTTGAGTTTCCTCCTCAGAATCATGAGATGACTTTTGACAGGTTACCTACAGAAATGCAGCTTGCAGAGCTTGTCTTGTGCCTATCTGGCAGCTCCGGCCTGCTGACTTTTGAACCTGTTTGATGACTTAAATGAAATTTGCCTGAGGGCTCTTTGTCTCAAAGAGAGGACAGCTCTGTGAAGACAGGCAGTGGAGAGAGCAGAGTGTCCCACTGTTCCATGAGCACGAGAGCCACGGAATCATGGAATTATGGAATAATTTGCGTTGGGAGAGATGTCCAGAGGCGGTCTGGGTATCGGAGCAGGACAGTGCATTGCGTGCTGCAGATTGCTACAACCACATTAGTAAATGACCGGACAATTCCAGGTGAGGGCAGGAAAACAGCCAGCTCTCCATCTTTAGAAAGGAGTTCGGCATTTGGAAGGCTGCTCTTGCTGAATTCCAGTCCAAGATATAAGCTTAGTATGAGCGTTTCAATGGGAATATTAAAGAAAAATGTTGGAAGACTTTAGCCCACAATGTAAAATGTAGGCGCTCCATAAACTAAAAGTAATTGTAACTAATTTATAGTGTGGTATTAACCTCGGCTTGGGTATTTTTTTACAAGTAAGGACCAGCCCATTCTCCACATGGCTATGTGGTAATCAGCAGGAACAAGAGGTATAGTTTCTGTGTGATTTCTCTTTCTCATATACCCAGTTACCTGGCCCCACGTGGTGTACACCACTAGGGTGGATGCTCTGGCTATTTATTCTGTTTCCAGCTCTGAATCGCAGCTACTTGCTCCAGCGAGAATTGCCACCTTTTACAAAAAGACCAAACTTCCCGAAAACCACAGGGATTTATTTTCTGCATACTCTGTGTCTGATTTCCATAGATACCAACATGAATGATTTTTTTTCTAACATTTCCTAGTTTGTAGCCCACTGGGTAAGCTGTTTCTCAGTAACAAGAACATCCCTGCCAATGGCCTGGAAATAGGTGTGCTAGACAAAATATGCCCATGCTTCCAAGGGGCGGGATTGTGCCGGGTGTGTTTGCAGCAGAAGTGGGACAGCTCCTTTGGTTAGCAGAGGCGAGGGGAGGAGGATTTATGTGTTTAGGGTGATTATTCTTTATTCTAGGTATGGTATAAGCTGCAAGGCAGAGAGTGAAGTCTCTATCACCAAAGCCCTGGGATAAAATTTCCCTGTTTTTTAGTGTTTAATATTCCATGGATTTTAAAATGCTGTTTACGGGTTGGTAGCTGCCTGCTAGGAAAAACACACAGCCTTCAGAGGGCTTTGTCCAGTTCCTCCAGTCTCTACCTATGTCTATGGACTCTGCTGCTGTCGGAGCATCCAGGAGTTCATGGATGAGCGCTATGAAGTTCCCAAGCCAACAGAAGTGATCCTGACAGGCTGGTGTGCAGAGAGTTCTGCACATTCGCCAGGAATGTGATTTTTCACGTCTGCCTTGCAGCTCTCAGTTTGTATTAATTTTCATTAAAATAACATTACATATGTCTATACACACAGAGGTGCTGTCTCTGTGACCAGCTGGCAAAGCCCCTTAATAAACAAATGAAGCTTTGGCTGCCTCACCTCCATCCTCCCTACAAAATCCATTTTCTTTGCATCTCTGCCAAACCTTGCAGCGGCGTCTAATAAATATTGTTAAAAAATAAAATATCTCCCTCCAAACCTGCCCTCCGTTTCCTCGGCAGGTGAATGCTCCGAACGCTCCACGAAGGCCCCGCGCTGTCCATGGTGCCAAGGCTGAGGCCTCCTACAGCTGCAGCGTCTCTAAAACGCCCTAAATCGTGGCCAGAACGGCCGTGTGCTGATGAGTCTTTCCTTTTAGGAAACACTGCCTGTGTGGCCAAGCAAGGCAGCGCTCGCAGAACATCCGCAGGCAGCCGAGGAGATGCAGAGCGGGGGGATTTTCCCAGCGCCAGCCAGGAAGCCTGCAGCTGTAAGAAGAGCAGCCTGATTCCTTGAGCACGTCTTTTATTGCTCCGTCATTCTCCGGGAGCGCTAGGGACTGTAGTTAAGAAGCTGCACCAGTTTCAGGCATTACGCACCTCATTAATCAAAACATCCTTTTGGAAGGTGGTTGATTGCAGCTGAGACACAGGAGTGCTTCCACCTCAGCATCCCTAGTACCTTAAAAAAAAAAAAAAAAAAAAAAAAACCCAACCTTTAATGCTGCAGCTGGCTTAGTTTGCATTGTCCTGTCTCCAGGAGCATTTGAAAATTGAGATTAATTTCCCCCGAAAATCATGCTCCACCAGAGGTGCTGATGAAAATACTGATGTTTAATAACTGTCTCGCTGGGTAGCTTTGCTGTAGCGTATTTTAAATGAGTCATGGTCGGCCTGGGATGCGGTGGGAGGAGAAGGGAGCAGGCGAAGGCTCCGGGGAAGGACCCGGAGGGAGCAGCTCCCGGAGCCAGGAGTCCCGAGCAGCCGGAGGCGGCTGCAGCCGCTGCCGGGGGCTGCATTCCCTGGAGCGGGAGCGGGAGCGGCACCGCGCGGCTCCCAGCGCGGAACGGGAGCGGCGGGAAGCCGAGCGCGGGGCTCCCGCACCCCGCAGGGCTCCCGCGCTGCTCCGCGCCCCGCTCCCTGGGCTCCTTTTCGGTGCGGTTTGATTCGGGGTGTGCAAAACAGCAAACGCGCTGGAAAAACCTCGGGTATCAAATTGTGCGGAGAGCTGTGCGGCAGCCTCCGGTATTCTCACATGTGGCCAACGAGAGTGTAATTTGGCACCCCTGGCTACAGAGGCTTCTCGGGGACCAGTTTATCAGTCTGGGGGCGTCTCAGGCATAAGCAGCCATTCCCCAAAGGCGGCAGGGTCGGATTCCTCTCCCCACAAACTCCTGAAGAAAAAAAAAAGACAGGAAAAACCCGATTTTAGCCCCTTTTCACCGCGTCAGTCTCTCTCACAAGAGGCGGATGATAGCACGGAGCGGCGAGGAGGAGGATTCCCGCCTGGAGCTGCTGTGATCCCGGCGGCAGCCGCAGGGACACGGGGGCGGCGGGCTCGGGAGTCCCCGGGAGCGGCGGGGGAGCCCCGCATCCCGCACGCCCCCGCGCCGCGGGGCTCCGGGAGGCGCAGCCCGCCCTTCCCTGGAACGCGGACACGTGCGGCGGAGGCCGCAGCGCCCCGGCCCCGCGGGCAGCCGCGGGTTTCCCTGCAGGGCAGCCCGGAGGAGCCTCGGGGACCCGCGCGGCCCCTTTAAGGCGCCCGGGTGGCGGCTCAGGTGGGCAGAGCCCCGCGCAGCAGCCGCTCCCATGGCAACGGGGGGGCCGCGGTGATGTAACCCGCGGTGCCGCCCGCCCCGCGGCCCGGCCCGGCGCCCCGGAACCCCCGCGGCCCGGCCCGGCCCGGCCCGGCCCGGCCGCTCCGCAGCGGAGCAGACTGCGGTAGCAGCCGGCGGAGACAGCAGCGAGGAGCCGAGGACGAGGGAGGGGACGGGGCCTTTTCGCCTTCCCTCCTTCTCCCTTTTTTTTTTTTTTTTCTTTTCCCTCCCTCCCGTTCTGGAGGCAGAGCCCGCGCTGATGCAGAGCGTGCGGCTGCGGCGCGCGGAGGAGATGCAGGAGGTGCCGCGCCAGCCCCTGCTGCCTCCTGCCCCTTGAGGCGGGGACAGGGGCGCGGGGCAGCGCGGGGCCATCCCGCCCCCGGCAGCGGCCATGGACAAGCTGCCCCCCTCCATGCGCAAGCGGCTCTACAGCCTCCCCCAGCAGATCGGGACCAAGGCGTCGATCATGGACGAGGAGGAAGACAGCGACAAGGACACGCGGAGGAAGAGCATCAGGCTCAAGCCGCTGCCTTCGCCCTGCGCGGGGAGCACGCGGGCGCTCGCGGGAGACGCCGGCAGAGCGGGGGACCCCGGCCCGCCGGAGAGCGAGGCGGGCGGCAGGGCCGCCAAGAGCAGCACCAACGGGGACTGCCGCCGCTTCAGGGGGAGCCTGTCCTCGCTCGCCGGCCGGCAGCCGCACGACGCGGCCGAGGAGCGGCGGCTCATCGGCGGCGAGGGGGAGCCGGCCTCCCCCGGCGACGAGCGGAGCCCGCCCGGCCCCGCGGAGCTGGAGCCGGCGCCGCGGGAGCCGCCGGCCTCGCCGCCGCCCCGGGCCTGCTCCTCCACCTCCATCAAGGTGGAGGCGGGCGGCGGCGCCGACCAGATCACCCCGGACGAGGAGCAGAGGCTGGGCCAGGCCGGCTTCATGCAGCGGCAGTTCGGGGCCATGCTGCAGCCGGGGGTCAACAAATTCTCCTTGAGGATGTTTGGCAGCCAGAAGGCCGTGGAGAGGGAGCAGGAAAGGGTTAAGTCTGCCGGGTTCTGGATCATCCATCCCTACAGCGACTTCAGGTACTGCCGCCCCCTCCCCGGCCCTTTCCCTCCCCGGCCAGCTCAGCCCTTCCCGCATGGCACTCGCACCCGGGATAACTTTCCTGGCTAATTTTCTAGTCAGAGGAGCTGCAGGACAAAGCCGGTCAAACAATCTGCGGGGTATGCTCATATTAAGCTCAATTTTAGTGTTCTCGGACTAGTAGTGATTTTAAATTATAATTCTGAAGCAGCAAGCAGCTCCCCCTTAGGTTTTTGATGGAGGGAAGCCTCACCGTAGCCGAGTGTGAATGGGGAGAACCGTCCCCACCTGATGCTCAGCTCCAGACCGAAGCGGAGCGCGCAGAGCCTAACCGCGGCCCAGAGCCCGTGCTCGGCCTCGGCTCCCGTGGGCCGCCTCAGCCGCCGCGCTCTGCCCCTGCTCCGGCAGGGCTCGGGAAGGACGTTACCGCTGCGGGCGTAGGGCTGCTGCCTGCAGCATCCAGCGCCCGTCAGCGCCCGCTGCGCGCGGCCATCGCAGCCTCCCCTGATGGGCGCCTGAAACCCCTCTGTATCGTGCAGGGAAAGGCTGCATTTGGCATCTGCACGTATTTATTTGCAAAATTAATTAGAATGGAGACTTGTTAGCCTTGTCTTTGGGAAAAACGATGCCTTTTTTCCACTCATTTGGCAGTATTTCCGTGAAGGTTAATAGGGATATTAGCTTGTGAGCGGGAGCGCCAGCTCTTGTGCAGCTCCCAACCCCTGAGCAGGGGGTTGTGTCCAGGTATTTCAGAGTTAAGCTTTGTCTGCTGCACAGGTGACTTGTCCCCTGCAATATGTATGTAAAGTGCTGCAATCAATAATTAATTACTTAGTGCAATCAATGGGCAGGGTTTATTGCTTCAACTTTAATTACAACTGGCTCACATCTCATATAAAAGCACAGAGTGCAAGAACATCATTCAGACACATCTATCAAATTATATACTGATTTTATTAACATTTTGGACTCTTCTGGACGCCTTGCATTATTCCCTATAATGCAGTTAGTGAGAGTATTGCAGGAAGGAGTTGTAGGGTGGTCAGAAGCCTCTTGGTGCTACATTTAACAAGCAGTTCATAGGCTTAGAAGATTCAGATCTGGCACTGAACTGATTCCTTGATATTTGCTTGGATTAGGAAACGTTATTAGAAGGCTCCATTAATTGGAAGCTTGCACTGTCATTTAGATTCTGTGTGGTCCAGGATCCTGAGCGGGCAAGAGGTCCCAGGAGCTACAGCGCGATACTGAGTCCTTGCAAGGCTGGTCATATAGGAAAGGGGATAAAATTGCTTTTCAGTTGAGACCGATCAAGGGGTGGGAGTGGTTGCCTTTTTAAAAATTACCAGCAGTTTCGTACTCATGGCTACAGATTTGCTTGCCATGAGCCCGTTGTTGAAAACAAACAAATCACGGGGCTGTCCTGGGGCTCATCCGCATGTTGCGCCTGGGAGGAATGGGGATTTAGTCTCGTGTGGGTGGATTCATCCAAAAGTAGCCTTCAGCTTGCTTGTCTTTTACGCATATGTCTAGTGTGGATGTATTCCATCCCTTCCATCTCCATCACTGCATCTCGGCATCAAACCAGCCTGGCAAACTTCACTAAGAGGACTGTAACAGGAGCTGCTGTAGCCACCTTGTCCAAGGTGAGACGGTGCTAAAAGGTTGTTCTGCAGGGAGAGGGATTGAGGATTCCCTTATAAGGGCTCAATACATGATAAGTCCTTATTCCTGGGGTGCTTGACAGTAGGGCCCCTGCCAGCCTTGTGCAAAGGACTGAAATAAGCAGGACGTCAGACTGTGCCAAGCCCCGCGGTCACTGCCAGCACTCGGGTGCTCGCGTGCACGTATGTGACCTGTCGGCATTAATAATTAAAAGCTCCCGATTTATCTCTGCCTTTGTGCAGAGAAGGCAGCGCCAGGGGGGTGTCCGTGCCCGGCCGCTCCGTGTCTGCCCCTGGGTGGGCCCAGCTCCTGCTGCGCTGTGTCCCTTCCGAAGTGCTGCCGGAGCCGGCGTGCAGGCGCTGCGTGTTCGGCCTGCAGTTATGTGTCAGCATCAGGCGGGGCGGCGGCACTGCTGCCACCAGGGACACGTCCCGAGAGGCCGGGAGGAGCTGGGCTGCCGCCTGGTCGGGGTTTAGGGTGTTTTCTGGGGAACTTTGGTCCCCTCTTCTAGTTTCTAGGTCACTTGCAGCATATCTGTCTGATATGACTGCACTGAGGGAAAACGTGTGGACTTCCATGAAGAAATGACCCATGAACAAGGGCTGCGTTGAAGGAGAAGAGTGGGAGCTTTGCTGGGTTCTGGCAGTGTTCTGTATCCCTCCATTCGCTGAGTGCTGCTGGAGCATCTCCCTTGGGAACAACTCACATGAATATGAATAACAGTTTTTGACCTCTGAAATGCAGCAGATTGCACCAAACAGCAGGTCTTATCAAAATATTTAGAGAAGCTGTACATCCTTGACCCAAAGGACTTTATTTTCTCCTTTGCATATTATGCAATGCAGCACTGAGCACTCCCTGCTGAAGATGGGCACAGATTCGGGAGCGTCAGGACATTGTTGCAGGAGGCACAAGTCTTCCTTCTCCTGTGCTTTGCCTAGTCACTAAAGCCCTACATCTGGTACGATAGTTTCAAGTTGATGAATACCCAGACCCAGATCTTGTTTCTTGTCTTCAGGGGGGAAAGCAGTTTTGCCTCCGAGGGTGGCTCTAGCACCACCAGGCTTCTTGTAGGTCTCCAAAGCTGCTGACCGCTGTCCGGCCTCGCTCCAGATGCGCCTGCCCCTTTCGCTGGAGCTTGGTTCTGGTGTGGGCCTGGACGGGGCCGCTGCCCCGGTTCCTCCCAGCTGCTTTGGCTGTGGGCTGGTCCGGAGCGGGGCCTCGCTTAGAAGAGGTGCTTTCATCAGAGCGTCCTTAATTTACCACTTTAACATCACATATGGCTAAATCCCACGGTAAATCTATGACCCTCTAAGAATAAAGCGCGTTAATATGGACTTAGACTCCTGGTTTCTGCTTTTAGTCCATTGTGAGGGGGAAAGGCATGAAGTGACCTTTACAAAAGCCAGATGCGATGCCCTGGAGTGCTCATGCCTACTGCAGGGGGCTCATCCTGGAAGCCTTTCAGAGGTGCCCGAGTATGCTGTGGTGCGAGCAAGAGCAGAGTTTGATGCTCCGAGGTGCTGGGCACACGTGTGCGGCGGCTGGGCTGGTTCCCAGCCACGGCTCGTTGCGCACCAGGTCACAGGCACCGCGTGTTTCCTAGATCAAGATTTATCCGAGACGCTGAAAGCTTTTTCAGCGGGTAGACAGAATTGTAATTTATTACTTAGAGGAAGCATTGATCCAGGACAATTGGTTTAATAAAAAAATTCCAGACAAATACTGATCTGTCTGGTTTGTAGTCAGCTGGAGCGTGTTGGTGGTAGCTGCTGTCCAGATTTGCTCGCAAAAAATGTGTAGCGTGCTGCTTTTAGAAAGGCCTGAGAGCAGACCCACTATCTGAATGACCAAAATAGTCCAAACTGTGGATGTAAATAGAACTGCACATTATTCACTGCCCAATAACCTATTAACGTCTTCACAGGAAAGAGAATCCGGTGCTTCCTTGAAAACAATGGAAAATAACCTGTTCCGAAACAGTCTCGATTTCAGATTTGGGGTTCTTCCTTCATGTTGTTCTCTTTTACTTGGATGTTTGTCTGCAAGCAGAACCTCTGCTTCATTGGCTTCCTCTGCTTGCTCCCCATAGCTCCTTGAGAGCCTGAGCACAGCTGGGGGGCACCCAAAGGATTCAGGGGCCTGGGAATTCCTGAAAGAGGAAACCATTTCCTCTCCCGTGTGGATCTCCGCAGCGTCAGTCTGACGTCCTTCACGTGGAGAGCCGGGGGACCGCCTGGTCCTGCCTGTGAACTCTGCACCCGGTAGCTCTGCCGGGGTCGAGTGCGGCTGGGAAGGCTGCCCCATGGTGGGCACCGTGTCCGGCTCCCAGGCAATCCCAGTCCTGTGTCCCGGTGCCTCCCGGCCCTGCCTGGCTCCGGGCCCCTCCGCCTCCCGTGGCTGCCCACGACGGCCGGGTCTCGCGTTTGCCCCCGGCTCATGTCGACGCTGCTGCTTTACTGCACGTGACTTCCCTGCCCTTCCCAGGGCAGTTTTACTGCAGCAGGACTAGGGGATTGAGCAAATAGAATGTGAGGGATAATCCAGACCCCGCTGACCAGCACGGGTTACATTTCCCTGTCTCTGCTAGGCTGACAATCAGGCTGCAGGAGGAGAAACACAGTCTGGTGACCACGAGCTAAGGAGACCCAAGTGGCCCAGCCACAATTCCCATGTCCTTGGGCAAGTCACCACGTGCTCCATGCCCTGTGTTGCACTGTGGAGATGGGGGCTAAAACATCCTGCTCGACGGGATCACTGAGGCACTGTAGGCCTTCCCAGGTGACATGTTCAGGTGCCGCAAAAGGCAACACTTGAAGGCAAGAGCGCCCCCGTAAATAAAAGGCTTCCTCATATTGCTGCAAATATGTCTTACGGCCACAGTCACGTAATATTACAGTATTTTCATATATGTTCATGTGCAGAAATGAGGTAAGAGGGTATGAATAAGACGATGGAATATGAATAGGTACTAAATAGATGCTAGAGCAAACACTGACGTTTAAAGAAGAGCCGTTATTAAGGTTTCCTGCGCAGACTTAACTGCGGCCCTTGTGTGTGTCTCTGCCTGTGGAGGAGCAGGTCGTCCCTGCTGCTCAGCCCTGCTTCCGTCGGTGGGTGCGAGGGACGGTTATTCCTTTGGGAAAAGCCGTTTAACATTGTCCCCCCCCTCCCCATAAGGCGGCTTGCTCGGGTATTTATTTCATCTCATTCTGAAAAACAGGCTCATTTCTGCATGGCCCTTTTTCCTGTTTTTTGGCACTTACGAAACATTCAAATCTAAAAGCAATAAAGCCCCTATGGAAAATCTCTTCCCCGCAGGCGTCTGCCTCAGAACCTTCCTCTCGTTTTGAACGAGGCATCGGTTCTGCGGGAAGAGCTGGTTCGAGCCGTCTCATACCCCTCCCATCACACGCGCGCGGCTCCTCGAGCTCCGCTGCTCCCTACCCCGAGCAGTCTCACTTTGGATGCGGAGCTCCTGCTCGTTCTCGTGAGGATTCGGAAGGCGAGCGGTGCCTGTCGCGATGCCGATGCCGTTCTGCGCTCGGAGGCGCGTGGAGGCCGCTCTGCTCGGCCCCTCCACAGCGCCGCAACGTGGGCCTTCGGCCCCGCTCCGCTGCCTCATCCCTCCCTCCTGCGCTGTCCCGGTCCCATCTCCATTTCCCAGGCTTCTTGTGCAGCCAGTCCCAGGTCCCAGCACCCAGCCTGTTGTCTGACCTCCCATTTCCACCTTTTGGTGGCACTTTTCCTTCCCCCCAGCCATGGGCACTGCAGAGAACGGCGCTTCTCCCACCACAGCAGCCTCCCCCTTTGCCAGGCGCTGTCCTCCCTCTTCTGGTCTTTCCAGGCAGGTTTCCCCACATTTGTTCCCACTCCTTCTACACGTTCTTGGTTGCCATCCTCTTTCCAGAATCCTCTCCTTTTTCCAGTCCCTACTTTCCTTCCTAATCTAAGGAGCAAACATTTTGCCTAGCAATTTAAACCCTTCTACTTCATCCTTGTTTCCATCTTTGGATACTACCAGCGCAAAAATGTACAGGCAACCCTGCTCTATTATTTTTTTACTACTATTTTTTAAACTCAAAAATGTTTCTCTCCTTGGAGTGAAGCATTTCCAGTGCTGTGTTTGCATAGAAGCACAATCTCCATTGCATTTGTGTGAAACAGATTTTATTTGAGGGAAAACTATTTTAAAAAGTGTCTTTTGAGAATGCATGCGGGACTTTTCAGCACTGTTACCAGCTGGTAAACATGGGTTTGTCCCTTCATTCGCTTAGGGAGCTGCGCCCGCGGTTTCCACTGCGTGCAGCGTTTGCTGCTATAGAGTCAGTGCTGCTACATCGTGATCCATTTATTACACACATAAAAGAGTGATCTCTGTCTGGAGATAAGGTGGTGTCATTTCAGCTTGAAACCATTGAATTTTGTCTTTGTTTCTGATGCGTTTTGAGCATCTCATTAGCAAGCCCACGAATCCCTCCACCTGCTCTCAAAACCAGCTATCTGCGCTCTTATCTCTGCCAGAGCAGAGATTTCTCTTTTTCTCTTATTTTTGAGAGCTCTGTTGGTGCCAAGGCAGTTATAGGTCAATTGAGTTATTGTTGGCTCTAATTGGCGCTCTAACAAGCCATTAAATCAATTTACCTACACATGAATGTCACTCAAAGAGAAAGGTGCCAGCTCCTCTTCTGTCTTTCCCAAGTCCAACCAAAGCCCTTTTCCACGGCCGAGGGCAAGGCCAGGCCGCAGGGAAGAGGCGCTCGGAGCAGGAGATCTCCCTGTCCACCGGCTGCTTGAGCTGCCCCGTGCGCATGAGCTCCTGTGCGGGGACGGGTGACGGCTCCCCAAGCCCGAGGGGAAGGGTTGCAAAAATGACCAACCTTGACGACTTTTTGGTGTCCTTGGAAATGCTCTTAATCCCTTCCCTGGTTTGTAGCAGAGCCTGGGCTTGCTCCAGCGTGGAGAGTCCCAAGTTCCCTTCCTGTGGCTGCTGGTGGAGGTGGAGGAACCACGGCCCAAACCGGGCAGCACCTGCCCGGTGGCGCCGTCACCTCTTCGCGTGGGTGATGTGTGTCCTCAGGATGCCCATGTGCTCTGTGGGTGATGTGTGTCCTCAGGACGTCTATTTGCTCTGTGCTGTAGGAGACTCAGAGTTATTACAGTGCAGACGAGTGATTTAAGTTTTGTTCAGAAATGTTTAGGTAACCTCTTCCTCCAGCAGCAAGGCTTGTTCCCGTGATATCCAGGCTCTTCTCAGTGAGATGATTCATCTGTAAAACTCTCATTTTTCAGCCCATGTATGAGGACAAGGTCTCCAGACCAAACAGCGCAGTGACTTCTTCCTGGGCTCCCTGCTCCTTACCCAGGCTGAGCAGTTGCTGCCTGGGAAGCCCCTTTCCAAACCCAAATTCCCATTCCATGCACTATGTTTACAGTGGCTGGCATCCAGCCCGGTCACCCCGTGCAGGCGGGAGGAAAGCCGGGCTGGTTAACTCGGGACTCGGTAGGAGCCAAGCGGCTGTGGATGCGGTGGGAATGCCGAGGCCGGCACAAGGGCACACGCAAGTCCCGTCCCGTTTGCGGAGCCTCGTCCGGGTGTGCTGATGGCGGCGCTGACCCTCCGCGCCGCCGGGTGGAGAGGCCGCCCGCGTCCGGAGCGCTGGCGCGGAGCAGGCAGCTCCCGCCTGCTGCCCTGCTCCCTTCTCGGAGCTGCGTCGGGCAGCGCGAGCAGCCCGGCAGGGGCAGTTCGGACCAGCTCTCCCAATGGGAACAGGAACGATGCAGGCTACGGGCTCTGTGCTGCTTCTCCTTGCGCTGGAAAAGCCACGTTCTTTCAGCACAAGCGCTTGGCACTTAATTCTCCCACCTTATTTCCTTTTCGTTTTCCCGTCCTCATTTAGCAGCAGGTACTCTTTGAATCCCAAGCATCATGTAAAGGTTAAAGGACAGAACACACCCCTTGTGTCTCGGTTTCCTTAAGTCAGAAGCACCATGGTGCTCCTTCCTTAAGAGGAGGCACCATGGAAGATGCCACAGAACTCCGCATGGTTTTAAAGTAACAGAAGACGCCAGAGTAGGTGACAAAAAGGATATAGTTAATATTTACAAGGTAGTTTCATGAGAATTTCCTCATGATTGGTCTTATTTGCATGCTATGGTAGATTCGCTTACATCTGTTGCCATCTTTCTTTAGGGCCACAAAAATGAAGAGTTCCGTGAATGACTAACTGGTTCCTCTGTGTTCTTTAGTGCAGGAGCAGGTGGTCGACATGTGCATGGTCCCATGCGCGACGCTGCACCGAGCAGCACGTGCGGAACTAGACTGGGAGAAAAACATAGAAAAAAGGCAGCGCAGGGAGGAGACAAGATGGAGCTGATGCTTTGTGTCTAACTGCGCAGCACCCGCGTGGGGTTGGAGATGTCCGGCAAAGAGACAGCTCTGGACGGGTGTCGAGCGAGTTTCGCTGCCCTTTAATTTGGGGCAAAAAAGCAGCTTCTTGACTTTCATAACCGCTCTTGCCTTTTAGGCCTGGCCCGGGCGCTAGCAGAATGTTAGTGCCCATGTCCGCGGCAGCGATAGCCATGGGTGGTGGGAGCCGTGGGGTGGTTTGCTCCGATCGCGGGGCTTTAGTGCAACCCCAGGCATGCACCGTCCGCGCCAGGGCTAGAGACCAGCCAAGGGGCCCGTGCGCTGCCCGGCAGCTCCTGCGGCCGGCGCGCACGGGCAGGAACGGCTCTGCCGGCTGCATTCCTCGCTCTGCAGCGCAGATGGGAATTCTGCCTAGACCTGGCAGCTGTGGGCATGGCCGAGGGCGCCTGGTGTTTGAGCAGGGGATCCGGAAACCTCATCTGCAAGTAAATTCACACAGCAGAATCTGCACTGCAGACAAAAAAAAAAAAAGATTTGCCTTGACATCATCTGCCCTGCTCGGCGATCCGCAGCCAGCCGGGAGCCCAGCACACGGCGCCCAGTCTTGCTAGCTCGCTGGAATTAAGGCTAAGCTCCAGCGTGAGCTAATACAAGCTGTTCCACCCCGAATAATTGGCTGCTGGATGGTTTTGTGTTCTGTCTAAGCATTCCTGCATGTGGGTGGATGTGTTATGTGTGTGTGAATGAGTCTGCTTTGGAAATTAATCCATAACATGGAGAGTGTGTCTGTTAACACGGCACCTCGTGAGCGCCGTGCGCGGAGATGTGCGAAGCAGGGCCGAGCGCGTGGGCCTCGGGGCCGGGCTGCGTCCCCGCGAGCTGGTGACGATGCTGCCCGGGTCCAGACCTCCACCTCTATTTCCCCACTCCTGCCACCCCAAAGCACACAGGTGGCTTTTGAGCTGTCTCTTTCCCACGGCTGAAATTGCAGAAGCAAGAGCATAAAAAGCAGTGACATTTCCCAGAAACCCAGTCCCCGCTGCCAATCCGGAGCCCGTTGTGGGACATAGTCCCCCGTGGTGGGTGGGAAATGACAGGGCTGTCGGCTCCCCCTTCAATACTGTAAGATGCCACTTTTCCACGTGCATCCATGTAGGAAAGGCCGATGCCTGGAAGCCACGCGTGCCGTGGGGCTCAGGGGAGCTGCCCTCTGGAGTCTGGATTTTGGCAGCTGCTGTAGGGTTTTATTTTCACAAGGCTGAGCTTTCTTAAGCACTTCCCCAGCGCAATCACCACACACTTGCTCTCAGCAAGGGCCGCCCAGCAGCATTTTTTCCAAGTCCTTCTAGATAAGATGAACAGGGACAAGCTGTGAAAGAGCCAGGCCAGCTGCCTTGACACTAGCCATTCATGTTCCCTTCAGCTTGGCCAATAAACAGACCTTAAGCTTTGCTTTCTGTACATATCCTAATTGCTGAGTTTCTGCAGGGAAGCAGTAACTTTTTCAAGTAAAAACTGGTGAGGAGAAACTTGTACCTGTCCCAAATGCGGCCTCTGAGGTGTGTTGTCCTTTAGAGAAAGAGATATTCGGTTGGCCATAGCACAGCCTCTTTGGTAGCTGTTCTTCAAAGGGAAAATATGTAAGGGAAGGTATTTCCGATGGATTTGCAAGAATACAAGCAGCAGTCTTAGGCGGTTCTGCTGTGCACGGCGCTGGCTGAAGTTCCTCTGTCCGCTGGGTTCTTGTGGCTACAGAAGGAGAAGTCGTCGTTCCTTTGGAATGAGTTTTTCCTAGCAGACACGAGGCTCCTCGGTGGGTGCCCGGTGCGGGGTGGCAGGAGGGCCATGCATGGCTGCTCGTCGCTGCTCCCGGCGCGTCCCCGGCGCTTGCGTGTCTCTGAGGCACATATGGTCACTGCGTCTAGCACCGACTGGGACCTGCTAACACTGCGCCACAGCGCTCGATGCGAGATTGTGCCCCTGTTTGGATGTTGTGGAATAGATCTACAAAGCAGGTCTCGGGGAGGCTGCCTCTCCCCTGCTGCTGTGGGAGTGTTTTAGAGCGCAAGTCAACATTGTCTTTCATAAAGGAGACCGTAACTTGGATTCTGAGCATCTAAAGGACTCAAGTGCCCTGGCACTTCGGTGAGAGCAGGGCTAATCTGCTCCCTGCCTTTCCCAGACACCAGCCATGGACTTTCCGCTCTTGTGTCTGAGCACAGGGCAACAGAATCAAGGAAAGGCTGGGAACTGGGGGTGCGGGTTAGGCCTGAGCATTGACCCTCTGAAACATCTTCTCCGGGCGCTGCTGTTTTACTCCGGTCGGGCCCTATGGGGGCAGCTGAACTGAGAGATTCCAGAGCAGGGTGAGAGATTCTCAGTGCGCACGGGTGCCCCGCTCAAGATCCCGTCCCAGCGTCTCCGCGGGGCCCCTCCTGCTGCCGGGTCAGCTCCATTCACCCCATCCCTGCTGCCCCTGGGAGCACGTTGAGCTCTGCCTGGCAGAGCAGCAAGCAGGGAGCGACGCTCCAGGCTGCGGTTCCTGCTGCCCAGGGAAGCAGGGAGCAACAGAAGGCAGGAGCCGCAGCCCGGAGCGAGCGCAGGGATGTTGGCCCGAGCGGCTGCGGAGCATCCCCACTCCGAGTCTGCCTGTCACTCCTCTTTCCAGCTCAGCCTTTCTGGGACCTGCTGAGTGCCAGCTGGGGAGCTGAGTCACATCGACTGTATTCCTAAGGGCAAGGATTTAGGAGAACAGGGAGGAAAACACTAGCTTTTGCTTTACTTATTACCAAGCTATTTTTAAACAGAGGGAGTAGATTAGCTAATAATTAAAAGAGCAACCATTGGAATCACCTAGTTGGGCATTATTGAAGGATACAAGTTCCCAGCTGATTGCCATAACGTCACAGCGTGTCCCCGCTCGGCTGAAATCAAAGGCTACGTCAGTGTCTGCTACAGTGGCTTTGGGGCAGGCTCCCATATAAGCAGAAGTAAAAACCTCTAAGTATGTTCCAGGATTTAGAGCATATGGCCTTGGAGAGTTTGCACCAGGAAAAAGGCAGAGGTTTGCTCTGATGGCAAACCTCACTTGGTAGCCATCCTGTGCCATAGGAAAGAGGATTTAGTCCTGATTACGGTCTGGAAAACTAACACGGAGAGGAAGTTAGAGCTGCTCCCGGAATCCGGACGTCAGCGGTGCAGTTCCCAAGTGTCCGAGCTGCCCTCCCGTCCCTACCGTGTCCCTCTGCCCTGCATGGGCAACGGGCACCGGTGGCAAAGGGGCTGCATCAATCCGAATGTATTTCTGAAACAACTTGTTTCTGGCAAGTTGTTCATTCTAAAAATATATTTATTTCTAATTGCTGAGCTGAATACCTAATGAATTCTTCCTTCCCAAGAACAATTAATCAAAGCAATGACTTAGGGCTGGCACTTGCTCCCCCAGGGCTCAGTGGCTGAGTTCCATTGACTTAAATAGAGCAGATCAGGCCCAGCCCATACTGGAAAAGATTTATCTGAGTGCTTCCTAATGGTGCCCATCACTATTTGTCTGGATGCCTCTGGCGGAAACGTGCTATATATATTGGAGGAACAGCACTGCGTGCTCTGATATAGTTCAAGCGAGCAGCTGCTGTGTTTTGCAACCAGTGTTGCAAAACAGCAGTGTTATATGTATAAGTATATATATATATATATAAAGAGAGATATATTATGCAAACTCCAGTAGGGATTCCGAATGGTCAGGAAAGAAGAGAGCTGAGTAGGAACTTGCTTGGGAAGTTCGATTAACTGGAGCAAAGAGCTGGAAGGGGGGATGTGGGTCACGGAGGCCCAGCGATGTGGGTTAGAGGTTGGCTGCAGGAGAATTCCCTGCACATCCCCAGCACGGCACTAAGATGGGCCCTGTGTATGGAAGATCCAAAACTAGAGGAATCCGCAGGAGCCAGAGGGATCCGTCCGTGCCCCGAGTGCTGGCAGAAGCCACAGATGTGTTACGGGAAGGAGCCCAGGGCATCCCCCGGGCACCTCGTGCCCCCGCTGCCAGCTGCTCCGAGCCCCGCGGCCGGGATCTCTGCGGGCTGCCCATCGTGCTCCTCTGCGCAGTGATTTATTCAGCCACCGATGTTTGGAAGGGATTCACGTGGATGCCTTAGATAAGCGTAGCCTTAGCACAATGTGTTTCTTCTGAGGCCTAAAATAGTCCGCGGGGACTGGATGGTTTTTTCCTTCCCTAATTGCTGCATTTTTTGGAAGGTGATTCATCCGCGTCTGGGGCCTGAGGCACCTGCGCGGCCCCAGGTGCCAGCAGCTTTAGGCTGCGGGATTCATCGTGCTCCAGTCCAGCCTGCGAATCGAGGTGAACATGAGGCTGGTAGCAGCCTGCAGAAGTGCAGGGACAGAGGCATTTTCTGCCTTTGCAGCAGAAACGCACATAGTCCCTGCGCGGGTCAAGCTCGGGTGTCTTATTCCTCCCTCTCCCGCCATCCACATCCCTCTTCGCTGCCCGCAGAGGGATGCAGAGGTTTATGGCTGGCACTTCTTGTTGCTGCTTGTCAGGAACAGGGATCCAGCGTTAACATTTCCCACTGGGGCTGAAAGTGCCGCAGTAAATCAGGGTTGCTCTGCTCATTTTCATGGAGTAACCCCGACAGGCAGGAGACAAGGACTTTCGTCTTTCCATCAGACTATTGAAAAGAACAGCTTTCCATTGCCTGTCTCCCGAGGCTTTCTGGATTCCCACCCTGCTGTCAAGCAGGAAAAGGTCAAGCTCTTTCTTCCCCCTACCTGGTACTTCTGGGGCTGGAGCAGAGGGTCAGACTAAACACGGCCTGGCAGAGACATAAATCCTCGCAACTGTGAAATGGTTTAATCTTCTTTCACTGATTTATTCTTGAAACATTTTAGCTTTAGAAGTTGAAAAGAGTAGGTGAGACCTCATGGGTGCCTCATCCTGCAAGCCGGCGGAGAGCGCGCAGCTTCGGATGGGAGCTGGATCAGGCTCCATCCTCAGGTTTGGAGAACAGCTGGACCAGGTTCCATCCTCGGGTTTGATCCATCCCGAGGCTCAGGAAGGCTCTAGGGCCCTTCCCCAGTTTGTTGGTCTTCCAGTTAGTAGCAAGAGGAGGTAACTGCCAGCCTCTTGCCTAAGCAAACTAGTTGTTCAGGGGGCTGATACGCGTTGCAGACACTTGTGCTGGTGGTGCTGGCTCAGAGGTTGTGGTGGTTCCCAAACCTTTCTGGCCCTAGGACCCTGTACAAGGGCTTGGCAGTGTTGTAAGAAGAGACCTTCTGTTTCCGCTCCCTCTCCATGTGGGCAGTCTGGCACCCTGATTCCCCATCAACACCAAGCTGGGGCTCCGCACTATCCCTGAGGAACATTTTAGCATCTCCTATGGCCAGAGGTCCTTGCTCACCCCGCGGGAGCTTCTCTGTGACTTAAGATATCTCGGCCCTTCGTGGACGAGTGCAGAGAAGAGGGCAGGGATCAGCGGCTCCCAAGCGAAGCTCCGGCGAGCGGAGCGCGGAGTGGTCTCCTCCGCTGCACTCCACCGTCTCCGCTGTGATTCTTATCTCCCATCCATGTGACAATACATCGGTGTGTGACTCACGTCATCCCTCTGCCCTATTTTACCGTTTAATTTTAGTAAATGTGGGATCCTGGTGAAGAGGCTCTCATCCCCGTCTCGGGTAAACTTGTATGCTGTCAACAGAGCCGTGTCAGGGCAAAATAACCAAGAATCCAGCCTGCACCAGCCTGGGTGCAAATCGCAATGTTAGCGCAAATATCCCTGCATTTTGGGACAATTCAGAGCGCCCTCGTGCAAATCCACCTGTGTAACAGACTGCCCAGGTGTTTGAATCTGAGTCATGCTGGATGCTGGATTCAGGCCAGGGCCTGAACTTCATAATGTCACAACTTATCCAAGTCCCCATGCCTCAGTCCTTTGCATTCCACAACATATTCCTGGTGACTTGGAAGCTGCAGCCTTTATTGATCTCTTCATTCTCGACAAGAACAACATATGGCAAGTTGCCATGGCAATAAGTCCCTTAAAGGGGCTTCCTTCCTTCCTTCCTTCCCTCGGTGTGTTGGTCTTTTTCATTATTAAATCATCAGAGATAAACGCACACACAGAAGGGTCAAAGTCTGGATCAATGAGCAGCAAACAAAGAGGAACTCTTCCATATTCATACAAGCGAGAGCCTTCAGAAGATCAAACAATGCAGATTGCCAGGCCCTTAGCATGTCAATCTTATGCATAATGTATGCTGGGAGCTCTCTTAAATCAATACACATCCACCACCTTGAAAACCCTTGGCATTAAGCACAGGAGGCAGCGGGGGCAGGCGTCAGGCTGTATTTATCAGTGCAGGGATGTGAGGAAGCAGTTAAGCTTTGCAGCGCGAGCACAGGGGTTCCTGCTAAAATAGGGCAAATGGCAAGTTCTTGGTAAGTTCTTATGCTGGATGATGCGACATTGGTGTGCGGAGGGAGGCCCCAGAGCGGACCCACAGGAGAGCAGAGGGAGTTCAGCACCGTGAGCCCTACATGAGCCCTCCATGGCATGGGGTCCAGTGGGACTTTCCTCATCCATGGGGCAAATTGGTGTCTTGTCACTCCTTGAAGTGGAACACGGAGCACCTTGGTTTTGAGTGACACAAGGACAACGTAAAGTGTTGCAAAACATTTGCACTGACTGAGTGGCAGATTGCACCAAAAAGAGCTTAAAAATGCTTATGCAATCTCTATCGAACACGCTGCAGGATGAGGTGACAGAAGTTGACTTTAGCTGTCCAGAACTCCAATTACCCCGGCCAGGTGCCCGGCAGGCAGCAGCACTGTGGTCTGCAGCACCTCTGGCCCATCCTGCCTCCCGCGCAGGGATGCAGCAGCCGGAGAGGAGAGACCTGGGGAGCAGCCGAGGGGCCTCCTCCATGGCGGTGCCCATGGGCTCCGTGCTGCAGCTTGCGTCCCGCTCATGCAGGAACGGCTGCCACGGGACACGCGTGGGAGCTGGCGCTGCCTGCTGGTCCCGGCGGCGTGGCCAAGCGACCCGAGTTCTGCCGTCAGCTCCGTGCTCTGTGTGCCAGCCGGGCACATGTGCAAGAGGAGCCTCCCTGGGGGAGGCCCCGCGCTTCGTCATGCTTGGAGGGCGCTTCGCGGCGTTTGGGTTCCTCCCGGCGCGCTTCGCGCCCAGCCAGCACAGCGCGCTTTGAGCTCCCGAGGCAGGAAAGCAGCAGGGAGGAGGGAGCTGCTCTGGCCGCGGCTCCCGCCGTCGCAGCTGTCGGCCTTGCCCAGCTGCAGGGGTGATTTTAAACCCGCTGGTCTGAACGGCAGGGAGGCCGCGGCAGCGAGTCTGCCTTGGAGCTTGCCACTGAGGCCTGGGCTTGGCGGCTCCACTGGCTGCCGAGCTCTGACATCCAGCAAGTGCCGGGGGCAGCTGCGTTTGGATGAGCCCCGTCCTGGCGTGCAACATCTCCCTTAGGAAGCCTCAGTTCCCACCTGGGAACGTCGCTGTCCTGAAAATCTCCGTCTCTGCAAGAAGGCTGCAAGCGGAGCGGGAGTATCGTAGGGAGCGTCAATGAACTAATCATTTAAAGGGCTTCCTATTGCTACTAGGCATTCCCTAATCTGACTTAAAGAAAGGCCATAAATCATAATGTGCTCTGATATAGTAGGGTAAATGCATCAATGCCTCCACTGTGTTGTTTGCAAATTGTCAGGTATTAGAGTTGGAATGAGAATACCACCATGTGAGCGGTGTATTTATATTTTTACAGTGAAATAGGATGGAAATTTTCCCCTCAGTGCTGCTACTCAAATTACAGTACAGAACATGGCTGGGAACCGCTTTGGGAAGTAGGAACCCACGTTTTCTGGTTTGTCCGACCTCCAACGAAGTCACTTAAACCTTTTGTATATCAAAGTCTTCCTACGTGTAAGACGGGACAATAGGGCCTCCTTACTGGGGTCTGTGGGGCTTGTTACTGGCCAGGCTTCACTTTGCGAAGGGCCTGGTGCTGAGTGGTGGTTATTGTGGTTAAAAAACGGGCGGCAAAAGCCATGGGAAGCCAATGTGCCACCTTGCTCAGGCTGCAAATGCCCCTGCCAGCTCTTACGTAACCGCCGGCTTTGCTAATTTTCCACTCATCACACTTGGTGGATATTATGTTTTTTAAAGAATAATGTGAGCATATGCATTAAACTGCAAACACAGCACGGAAGTCGGCACTGTTCAGAGGGGATTAGGTGAGCAATTATGTAGCCTGCAGATAATCGAAGCAAAAGGCTAAATAGAGACCGTAGAAAATAGCTTGCCTCGAGTAAAACTGACAGCTGAATTCAGAGAAAATGTTCTCAAAGACAAAACAGGAGTTTTAAGCTGTGGCCATGCAATGAGAGTGCGCGTGCTGTGCCGGAGAGCTGCAAGGGCAGCTCCGGAGCGGGACGGAGCCTCCTGCGCCCCTCTGCGCCCCACTCCGGCCCGGCGCCCTGCGGTGCGGGCGGGTTTGCGCTATGTTTGCGCTGGCAAGATGCGTTCACCAAAGAACTGCTCTTGCAGGGCCAGGGCACTCAGCTCCGGTGCTGGGAGAGGAGCCGCATGCCCGGACACCCTCCGTGAGGAGTCGCTTTGTCTTGCGTCCTCTCCGTGCGGCTCTGCCGAAACTGCTGGAAACATGCAGCGAGCTTTGTCACTTCAGGGCTGGGGTTGCTCCACTCTGTTTTCTCTTGGTAGTGCAAACACTGCTGAGCAAGAAGAACAGAAGTTAAGGCCACAAATGTGCCACGCTCAGGGACAGTCTTGGAATGCTGCGGTGACACAGGAACGCCAACCAGCCCAACCTCGGCCCTTCCTTATTTTCAGGCCAGCAATCACGCGACCTCCTGAGCTCCTGCACTCTAAATGGTTTTACTGTATCAAGATTTTTGGAAAAGAGAAATTTATTTCATAAGAAAAGACATCTGAAAGCAGGATTCGCAGCCTGCTCTTACATTATGTGTTAGATAAAACCAAAAGCTGATGGAACTTTTTGGTCAAAACCACAAACCAATACCTTGTGTTATATGCACCTATTCCCATGCAGTGTCCGTGCCACCCCAGCTCACTCTCTGCTCCAGCCCAGTAGTGCCTCAGGAATGAGCAGCTCCAAGGCAGAGGCGCACATGGCACCGAGCCCTTCAGCCCTGCAACGTGTGCGCAGGGTGCGAATGTGGTGTGAAAAACACGATGGTAGAACAGGGTGCCAGGGTTATGTCGTGCTGGCTGTTCCTGTGCATGAGCTGCTCTCAAAGTCAACTACAATAAAGCTGTACATTCATACTTATTAATTTTTTATTTGGTTGGAAAACAGGAAGAGAAGTGTGAGAAGCAAGACAGGGCATCAGAGGGAGATGCCTGAGAGACGAATCTCTGCTAGACTCTTGCTCGAGACAGATGACAGGTTTCAGGTTTGCTCAGACTCGAGGATCAAGTTCAGATCTTAATGTTTGTTTTGCCTTGGACTGAGGTGGGCAGATGCCGTTCTCTCCACTTCGCCATGTGGCTTCTCTAGCTGTTAGACAGGGATAACAGCTCCGTCTGCCTGTCGTGGGTGCCGGGGAGCCAATTTCATCACTGTCAGCTCTGTGGAATCCCTGGGTGAAAGGAACAGCAAAAATGCAGAAAACACGGGTTATTAATAGCCGGTGCTCGCCCTTACATACATCACATGGACCGTTACTCACTCTGGCCAATAATTTACAGACAGTGAGAAGATGTTCCTCAGTGTAAATACACAATGACACACGGCTGGTATCAGACCTCTGCAGTGTTGCAGAGCTGGGGGTCTGTTTGCTCTGCATGCACCCTGAGCACATCGTGCTTAACCTGCCAGTAGCATTAAAATGTGCAGGAGCTGTGGGACTGGCTAAATTTGGCTTTCGAGGGAGCTTACCTTCCAGTCCAGCGTGGGTTTGTTATGCTAGGGTAGTGCATAGACTGAATTCTTGGTGATTTTCAGCTTTTTTGACTTCTTTCCTAGAGCCTGATGGTTGTCTCCTCCCTGTCACTTTTATTAGTCAGAGCACTGGATACAAAGGTTTATCATCATCTCTGGTTTGTAAGTGAAAGCCTCTAAATATCAAAAGCAAAGGAAGTTGGTGACAATACTCAAGTCTCTAGTAGACTCTTGAGGGAAACAGTGGTTTAAGAAACACCTGTAAGAAGTGAATTTTAGCACCTCATCTCTGCTTGTCCCCGTTGCAAACCTTGACTCTGGGTGGACAGCCAGCAGTAGTGCCCCTGGAAGCTGTAGATGGGACTGCAAAGCCTCTGGGAAATGACTTAGAGGCTCCCAGAGTTGGGATAGAAGGAAATGCTGTAGGTGAGGGTGCAGGATAACTGACCGTGGTGTGACAGTCCGGAGGGCATTCACTTTTGTAATTATACACACACTGCTTCCAGGCTTCCTGCTCTTGTGCTGCTACCGAGATTAATTGACTAGGAAAGCTGCAGTGTCATCTCAGGCCCTTAATGAGGAAAACCGCAGCTTGAATTTACACTTATCCCTGCGTCACGCCTTGCTGACCGACATGGCCCTGCTCCTGGAAGTGCACGGGGCAGCCCCGTGTCGCTCCCGCGCCGCGAGGGGCTGCCCGGGCCTCTCCGCAGGCCGCGCGCCTGCCAGGCCACGCGGAGGGAGCCGGGGCCGCTTGCGACACCGTGCCTGGAGCCTGGCTGTGCTCCTGGGGCTCCTCAGCACCCGCTGCTGAAAGCTCTGCGCGGGCTGGTTTGGGACCCTGGCTCTACCTGTGTAATGGTTGGGGTCTTAAATATGCCTTATGGACGCTTCAAAGTGATATGTTCTTATCATGGCAAGATAACCTCTACAGGAAGGGCTTTTGAGGCATGTTCTGCCCTTTCGATTTTACTTTTATGAGTTTGACAGGTTGAGGATGAGAAGCCACATCCTTATTTGACCTGGCTGGTTGTCGTGCCGTGGCCTCACTAATGCCGCCTTGTTCTGCGGGTCCTCAGGGTCTGCTCCAAAGCCGGGCTCAAGCTGAACTATTCTGACCGAATCCAGGTTCTGAGGATTCCCGTTTGCCCTAGGGTGTTTTCCTGGCTTTGCTGTCCACACATGGGCCCCTCCTCCTGCAGATGCCCCAGTTGCCTTCAGAGCGTCATCGTGGCTCCAGCAGCACCGGGGATTTCGCGGGTAGAGAGGGCTGCAGCTTCACAGGGCCCCACTCTCCCTGGGCTCGAGCCCTGTGCTCCTGCCACCTCGGTGTCCCCTCCTTTATGCCCTGTAGGCTTCTGTGGGGCTCAGGAGGGTGAGAACGATAAAAACCCCTGCTGGGTCATTTGACTAATGGAGCCACTGCTGTTTTCCAGATGTTGCATCTCAAGATTTAAGCAACCCACCCAAATAATCAGTTGCTCTTTACTTTGTTCATTTACTGTGACAAGTGCATCGTGATTTAAATAATTTACGATACCTCATGGTGTAATAGTAACTGCCCTATAGTCTACAAGGTAGAAATGATGGAATCTTGGCAATGTGATGCTACAGCACATTGGTATCACCATCTGGGAAACAACTGGAGAGGACTGGAGCAGTGCTCTGCTAGGCAAAGGGGCTGCTTTGTGAAAGTCCTCAGCAAAATATGAAACTGAGAAAAGTTTTCAGCGCTCACTCAGGAGCATTGCAGCAACATCACGTGATTGTGGATTTTTACACTAAGACCTGGGGAAAATCTTACAAGTAAATAAATAAATAAATAAATAGGGACTATACACAGACCGTGTATCCCTTCAAAGTCAAAACGTACTTGTAAGGGCCACAGAATAACATTGACTTGCCCCTGAAGAGAATATAGGCCTCTTGGAGACTATATTTTCATGGCACAGTAGTACAATGTTGTCCGTGCTTGCTTTTCAAATGAAAGATGTCCATGACTGTGAGCTTTAGTGATCCTTTCTGTATGACATGGAGGTCTCTAGAGCGATGCCTCAGGGTAATTTTGCCTCAGCAAGAAATCTGCTCCAGCACTGTGGATCGCAGCAGGGTCTCCAGCTGCATCCTGCTCCCTAAGCTGGCAGCATTAGCTGCTTCTGACGGACCAGACAGTAGGAGCAAGCTGGACAGTGGGAACAAGTGGTTGTTCTGGCACACTAACTTTGTGCCCTTCCAAAAACCTGTTCTCTGTTTTTGCAAGACTCACTGTGGTAGCTGTGTGGTCCTTATCACGGTGTAAATACTTAAGTCTCCCCTCGAGTTGCCCTGAAGTCTCAGTCAGAGTTTTGAAGCGACTGTGTCCAGTCCTGCACCTGATTCTTCTCTGTACTCGCCGAGACAGAGTATGAGTGAAGAATGATACTCCCATGGAGAGTGAGAATATGAGTGTCCCTGTGATATTAAGCGCTTAATTACATTAGCAGCTTGTGCACTGGGAATACCTGTGGCAGACTAGCACAGCCTAGGAAGCAAGTGGCAATAGAGCAGCATAAAGCAGATCAGTTCCATTGAGCTGTCCTCCCACTCCCTGGCTAATCTCACGTGTCTCTGTCTTGCTGTCCAGGTTTTACTGGGACTTGACCATGCTGCTCCTGATGGTAGGGAACCTGATCATCATACCTGTGGGCATTACATTCTTCAAGGACGAAAACACCACGCCGTGGATTGTCTTCAATGTGGTGTCGGACACGTTCTTCCTCATTGACCTTGTCCTCAACTTCCGGACAGGCATTGTGGTGGAGGACAACACAGAGATCATCCTTGACCCACAGAGGATCAAGATGAAGTACCTGAAGAGCTGGTTTGTGGTGGATTTTATCTCCTCCATCCCTGTGGACTACATCTTCCTGATCGTGGAAACGCGCATCGATTCCGAGGTGTACAAGACGGCGCGGGCTCTGCGCATCGTGCGCTTCACCAAGATCCTCAGCCTCCTGCGGCTCCTGCGGCTCTCCCGGCTCATCCGCTACATCCACCAGTGGGAGGAGGTGAGCAGAGGTTTGCTACACGGGCAGCCTTCATCTCTTCTCCACAAAGGCCCATTCTCCTGCTTTATCATGCTGTGGATGCTAAAGCAGCACATCTTGAGAGTAATGTTTTACTTTTAGCAGCTGCCCAAGGGCCTTCAGTGTGTTGTTGTTTAGTCACGTGAGGCTCTACGGTCTCCTTCAGGGTCATTGTACAATCTGGGATGTTGACGAGGTGTGAGCGGTGAGTGAGTACCGGGGGGTCCCCTGAAGGAGTGTGAAGTTGTGCAGCTCTAGAGATGCGAGGGGAGCGCCTGGGCAGATGGAGGGTCTAGAGGCAGCTGATCTGCAGGAACCTGTGGTGTTTACCCACACAGCTTCCTCGGTTACGTGCCCATCTCTTGCGGAAAGGGCTTGCTAGTGTTTTTATAACCATCTTGCTTTCTAAATGACACCACATTTAGGGGAAAAGGACAGGAAGGGCAGTCTGCAGGCAGGTGCTTTTTGCTTAAAGATGCAGCAGCCTGGTGTAAAGAAAGAGCAACCCCCACCCCAGCTCCTGGGCTAGTCCCAGCGAGTTCCTGTGCGCAGGACAAATCGTCAGGCTTAATGTGAGTGGAGCCACTGTCTTACTAAAAGAATGAGTTACTTTGTCAAACCTTCGTGCTCTCCGAAGCAGAGAACTTTCCGCAGCCTTGTTCACATCAAAAACATATCCCCAGGACAAGGAAAGCTGGTCGAGGCACCTTTGTGTTCTTCCGCAGACTTTCTCCCCTGCTTTGGAGCTCAGCCTGCCCGGCAGCATGAGCTAAAGTCATGGCTGCTCCTGGGACACGTTGCCCTTTTGCAGGCGGCCGTGGGTGCTCTCTGAGGCTGCCTCCAGGATCCCTGGAGGGACAGTGCCACACGTGGGGTGGCAGACGGTGCCACCTCATGGGCCTTTTTCTCAAGCAGGGCTTGACCGGGCACCCGTTTCCCAGAAGGAGTAGGAAACGAGAAAGTTTTTCCCCTTGGGGAGGCAGGCAGCAGAGGGAAGGGGCAAGCCCTCGTCCCTGGTGCAGCGCCTGCCTCGGAGCAGCAAGCAGGCAGGGAGGGAAGTGCTTCGGAAGGTCCTTTCCAACCGTGATGATTCTGTGCTTCAGTCTCTGCATGGCAGTAATCTGTGGAGCTCAGTGGAATGCTGCTGGTCGTTTCATCTTCCTCTTGCTCTGAAGTGTCTACCCATGGACACCAAGTTCACATTGGCTTTTCCTCACTGCCCAGATCAGTGACACAATTCGCGGTGATGATTTGGAAGTGTTAATTGCTGCAGGATGGAGCAGGATTGGCCTGGGCTTGCCCGGAGTGTTTGTGAAGGGCAGATTGATGTGCAGAGCGAAGACAGACTGTTGCGAGGAGATGTTGCAGAAGGGAGATGTTTATATACCCTGCTTTGCTCCCCTGACCTATCCCGCTGCATGTCTCATCTGCCGGGGGGTATCGTTCTCACCCAGGACCCCCACAAAGAAGGTGGTGAGCTGAGAAAAGCCGCAGGCCGGCCCAAAAGCGGGTGCCGAAACGGTGCGAGCAGCTCCGCTGCGGTCGAGGTTAGCGCAGGACCATGGGCTGCTCCGAGCGGGAGGGCTCTGCGCCGTGGCCAGCGCAGCCTTCCCAGAGCTCCAGCAAGGGCTCTGGGCTCTACAGCTGGGCAAACACCCTCCAGAAGGAGCAGAAAGCAACCCAGCGTGCTAATATTCACCGGAGTACAAAAATAAGCTGAATTCCAAATGTAGCAGTTTCATTTGCATTATCCATTTTGCATGAGTGGTCTAACGAACAAATTTAGCAGTAGGACAGAATATAAATAGGATGTTTTGGAAGTGCCCGCCCATGTCAACCCTGCAGCGGGAAGTCAGTGAGCCCTGCCTTACGGAGCCCAGCGAGGCAGCGGGAGGCGTTCGGAGCATCCCCAGGGCTGCTCAAGCCGGGCACACAGAGAGCCAGGAGCTGGGCCCGCACAGCGCCCGCTTGGAGAAAATGCTCAAGAAAAAACAGACCACACGGGAACACCCTCCAAAGCCCAGCTCAAGGGCAGGCGGCAGAAGCAATAAAAGCGGAATAAAGCCATGTAGCCCATACATCCCATCAAAATGGAGCAAGGCAGCTCAGACTGTGAGCGCTGAGCAAAAAAATCCCTTTAGGTTTTTATAGGCAAAATTGATTGAAACAGTTGTTTTCTAAGACCAATTTGCTGAGCTTTCCCTATTTTTTTTGCAGCATCTATACCATCTTTTGCAGCGTCTGGTTTGGTGCCAGAATACGGTAACCTGTATTTAAGCCCAGACTATTGTGACTTGCAGTCAAGGAGCATTTGCTAGGACAACATTAAAATCCTATCCCTATAAATCTGTTTCCAAACAGCAGATGGGCTAAACTAACCAAAATATTTTGATTTTAAAATCTGTGTATGTGAAGGAATATGGGGGTAAGGAAAAGATTTAATTGGTTTTGGTATTTATCATGAGAGATGATGACCCCCAGTGAGGGATCTTTTCCATTTTTTGTTGGAAAAAGATTACAGTTTTTTGCTCTAGGCACCAAACCCTGAAGGAAAGGACAATTTGGCAATTTTCCGAGTGCCATTTAAACGAAAACTTGAAAAGGCCGCCTTTTTCCCCTGCAGAGGCTGCGTATTGCACGGGAGCATTAGGATGAGGGAGATGCATCTTCGCAGGGTCCCCTCCTGACCACCCGTGATGTCAGCTGGAAGATGATGTCACATCTGAATGATGACGTCACTTCTGAGAAGATTCGGAGGTATCCAGACAACTTGATGCCAAGGATAGAAGGCTGTCTGCAAAAAACATGAGAGGGCTTGCACAACCCATGAGAATGTAGCTCCCAGTTGGTTTTCATTTGGATTTGAACGGCTCCCTTAGGTCCTTCTGACATATTTGTAGCCTTCCTTAAATTTAAGCGGCTGGTGGCTAGGGATGCAATTTTAGGCTCAACACTTACCTGGCTCCTGGGAGTGGGGAGTTGAGCACAATTCCTGCAGCCAAGTTGCACGGCCGGCTCTGTTTCGTGAGGAGCTCCGTGTGTATCCATGAAAACCTTTGCTCATGGGTAAGTTCTGGTTCAGCAAACACTGGGGATGTGGCAAGGAAGGGAGGAAGGGGTCGAATTTCAAGCACTTGTCTTTAATGTCATTCAAGGGGCTCGTTGTAGCCATAATGCAAGGTACAGCGATTGCACCTGCACTGCCGAAGTGACCCCAGACCTGAGCATCTTTCAGAGAAAATCCCAGCTGCAGCTGCTGGCACCAAGCTCTTGCTGACATGTTGCAAGAGGGTCGTTCGGGATTTTACCACAGCCTTTTAGATGAAACTGTTTTCTCTTGTGCAGCAAAATATCCTTGCAGAGACAGGGCAGGCAGCAGCAGGGAAAGAGCTGCTCCTCATTCAAGCCACGGTTTGTGCCCTGCAGCCACGGGCAGCTCGAGACCCAGCCCCTGCTGCCCTTCAGGAGGAAGAAGCCCAGCGTGGGGTTTGCTGGAGCGGCTCTTCAGCAGGAAGCTCTGCTGCTACCGTGCAAACTGCGCCCTGCACCCGGGCAGCGGGCACGCACAGCCTTGAAGAGAGTATCGTAAAAAACGGGTTGTAATGAATTCTAAGGAGCAAGGCAAATATTTGAGTAGCTGCGTGGTAGAAAGGAAGGAGCCAGGGTTTTGCAGGCACCTCCTGGCAATGCTTAATGCATCTTGTGTCAGCAAGGGGGCACGACACAGGGACAGGGTGGCCCGAGGGGACACAGAGACAGGGTGGCCCGGGTCCGACACAGGGACAGGGTGGCCCGAGGGGACACAGAGACAGGGTGGCCCGGGTCCGTAGCTCACGTGCAGCCTGGCAGCCAGTGAAAAGCATTCGCTGTCTCCAGGCGTTTTTGTCTCAGATCTGCTCCCGGGGGGCAGCATCACCCCAGGGCTGGCCCAAGTGGCCCCAGCTCCCTGGGGCGGCAGAAAGGGGCTGCAGATCCCCTCGCTTGGAGGAGGGATCCCCAGCTCGGGGGCGAGCGGTGCCCAGAGGCTCCTGCCCGCACCGGCTTCGCACTCTCGGTGTCACCGGGCTTTTACATGCGCACAAAACGATGGAAGCTCTCAGGGGAGGAAGGCTGCTCTTCAACTGCCCCTACTCACCCTGAGAGCTCCTTGCTGCTCCAGCCTTTCGTTCCGCTCTTCCCAGGCTCCTCCCAGCCCGCTCCTTACATCCCTTCCTTGGACCCTGCCTCTTGGAGAGCTCCCACACGGGAGCTCCCACAATCCGTTAAGGTCGCTGTGTCCAGCCCGTTGGCCTTGGCGAGTGGCAGCAATGGGACTGCATCTGTCCACGAAGTTCTTTTCCAGGAGGACCCTCTTGAATGCACCTATATCAAGTGCAAAACCTTGAGGAGCAGCATTTCCTCACCTCTCTTTTACTATTTAACAAGACAGGGATGAGGAGGAACATGCCAAATCTGTCAGTTATGTGAATGAAGCAGGAGCTTGGCCCAAATAAGACCCTGAAGCCCCCCTGCCCTGGGGATGGGTCTGTGCTCCCCCTCTTTTCTCGCTGGCTAATGCAGCACAAGGCTGCCTGGCTTTGGCCAGGGCTTTGAGGTAAAATGAGGAGATGTCTTTGTGGGAAAGACAGGCTCAGTCCTGAGACAGACACGGGAAGGGCGCCGCTTCCATGAGCAAGAGCCTTATTGATGAAGTTATTTTCTGAGCACCGCTGTGAAAAGAGCTGTTTCGAAGACAGTTTCAGGACATGCAATTATCCAGTTTGCCAGCTTAATGCATTCAACTTAACCTCATTCTTATGAAGCAGAAATCAATGTGGTAACTTTTTCAGAGCTGAGAGATGACATTTTATTCTTGTGCCTCTCATAAGGATGAATATTTCTAAGGTTCCTCTTCTGCTTTAACTCCTCCCTCTCCCAGTTTTGATTAAGCTGAAATAGCCCATGGGCAAGAGGAAAGGACAAGCCAATTTCCACGTTCCCAAATCCACATTAGAATGGAAAATGCTTCCGAAATCTCTTTGCAATGCATTTCAAAATTTTCCTTATTGCCTTCTTGGAAAAAAAGAAAGCTTGAAAATAGACTTAGTCCTCAGTGCAAGAAGCTTTTCATTCGTTCCTGTCCAGAGCCACTTAACCAGAACACATTGTGAGCTTGGTTGATGGTACTAATCTTCATCCCAGTTGTTTGTTCCAAGGAATGCTTGGCCTTTTTCCCTGCTTTTTGTGTCTTTCACCTTCTCCAGAAGTTCCTCACTGAGATTCTGCCAGAGCCTGGGAGGGAGCAGGGGTCATTCCCTGCTTTCGGTGAATCTGCCTGAGGGACTTTGTTTTCCAAATCTGAAGGGAAAATTGTTTTCCTGGGAGTGTTAAATGGGAAAGCTCCGTCTGCCTTGGCAGAGTCATGTGGCAAGGGCCACCACTGACTTGCTGGTGATGAGATCTTTGCCACTGGGAGGACCTGATCATTCTGGCAGCAGGAAAAAATAAAAATAGTAAGAGATGTGCTTCGAAAACAAATCTCAGTTCTTCTAGCTTGCTTTTGGGTTTAGCATAAGCCATGTGTATGGTGATGGTGCTTTCTGTAAACGATGTACAGTCATGCAACAACCTCACAGGAGCTCTCAAACAGTTGCCACTTTTCCAGCCTTGTGAGTTCCATTAGGGTTGGGATCTGTCCTCACGGAGACCTTGAGCCGATAGAAACCATATCTCTGTTGAGATATGACTTAAAAACACACTTCTCTGCTAAGTACCCTTTGGCAAGGTTCCCAGCTCCTGCTCTGTCTGGAAGCAGAGCCCTAACTCAAATGACACCAACATGTTTTCATATTTGCATAGCCTGATGCCTCAGAGTTGGGGAATGTGCTTCTCAGGCTTGGATCCAGCCCACACAGGTCATCCAGAAAGGAGGATGCTCTTTGTAGTGACACGTAGGGCTTGGAGCAGAGGGACACGGCGGGCTGAGGGGAAACCGTGAGGAGAGGAATGACTGAGGCCAAGTACCATCCACGTGCTGAAGATACCTGGGCAGAACCTGGAAAAGAAGTGACCCGGTGAGAGGCTGGTGGGAGAGGGCAGTGTCCCCATGGAAGTCACACACCAGGATGCTCCCCAGCTTGATCCCTGCGGATGGATCAAGTGGTGGAGACTGTGGAGGGTGAACTGAGAGGCACCTCTCCCTGCACTGCCAGCAACAAGGACCCAAACAGCAGCCTTGTGAACACTGCGGGGAAGCCGTGAGGATGATGTCCCTTAACGCAGCTGACAGGGCCGCTCTTCCCACTTCCCTGGAGGGGTGGAGAGCAGTTAAGACGGAGCAGCTGTGTTTGTTGGGGTTTTTTTTTTCTTTATTTTCATTTATATTTTTTTATTCGCTCAGCAAACTGCCGGGTGTTAATTCCTCTTGATTTGCTGTGTCTCCGTGCAGCCCGGTTTGGAGAGGCCGTCCCTCGAATAGGGTTGATTAGACTCCTCTCCAGCGTGCGTCACCCAAGCATCCACTAATTCCACTTTATCCCAACAGTGTGTCGGGCTTTGCTGATGCTACAAAGAATTAGGCTGAAATTGTCAAGTTAATTATATAAACTCAGCGCAGCCCAAGCCACAGAGCAGCAGTGATGGCGGGGGAAGGACCTGAGCAGAGAAGGACGTTCCAGCGCTCCCCACGGCCGCACGCAAACGCAGCCGCGTGTCCTGCTGCGAGTGCGTGGCGACGAGGGCAGAGCCCCCCATCCCGGTGCTCATGCCGGGGCTCATCCCGGTGCTCATCCCGCCCTCGGGGCACGCGGGATGCCCGCCTGCAGTGCCTCGCGCCCGCGGCAGCGCCGCTGCTGGAGGCGTCACCACTCGAGGCTGCGGCTTCTCTGAGGCAGATTGTTGCCCCTTTCCTTGCCCTCCTCAAGGTCATTCCGACAGCTCGCAGGGCAGGAACAACACAACCCGTTTTAGGAAGCTGGAAAAAGCCCGTGCCCTCTCCAAGGCGCCTCTCTGGGAGCGCTGGCAACGCGGGAGATGAGTGTGGAGCCAAGCCCGCTCCCTGCGGCCCGTCCCCACTCTCTGCCGTCAGAGGGGCTCCTACCCTCCGAGCTGCTCCCTAGGGAGCTCCTCCTGCTTCCTCTGCCCCGGCAGCCGCTGTGGGGAGGGAAGGGCAAGAAGGGAGCGGGTCTGTCCATGGCGCCAAGCCATGGCTGCCCGTTTGGTGCCATCTGGAGGGAAGAGGGATCCTCCTCCCTAGGGGAGGTGGGCGCTGCACGGGTCCCCCAGGCTTCCTACAGTCTGGGGAGGGAGGAGGAAGTCCTGTTGTTTTGGAGCTTCTGATGCCCCCGGGATGACAGAAGTCTGAGGAGCAGCCAAGGTTTCGTCTGCAGCTGAGTTTCCAAGGGGCACTTCCCGCCCAGCCTCTCCTGCCCTCAACTCCTGCAGTTTAACTGCCCCCGCAAAGGCAAAGGAAGAAACGCGCAGGGTTGTTTAACAGAGGGAATCCTTCAGGACTGCAGCCAGGAGCAGGTTCCCAAGCCCAGCGCTCCTCAGGGCAGCGTGGGCACCTTGATGTGGCACTTACAGCCCCGGCTGGGCACGGGGCCGGGGGACTCTCACACTTGCTGGGAGCCCATTTGCCCCTTGCTGGTCAGACACAGCCCGTATGTGCGGGGTCTACAGCGTGTGTAGGCATTGCCGGTGGGGATGCAGCTCTTGGAATACTGCGTCTGTGACAGAGGTAAAGCGGATGGTGCCTGGGACTGCATTTCTCAGAATAAATATCCAGAGGCATTGGCGGGGGAGGCCCTGCTGCAGCAGGGAGCTGCTCTGGAATTGGAAGGAAGGATCAGGGCTGTCATTCTGATGTGCCTCATTTCCCCGGTGGTTTTTCAGCGCTGCCACCATCACCTCTTCCCACTCCTCCCTACGCTGACGGGGGCAGTTTTCCCGCTGCTGCAGCGGGGCTCTCGCAGCACCGAGGTGACACTAAACCCGACACTAAATCCAGCCTCCCAAGGGCAATGCAGGAGGGGCTGAACGAGTACAGTCTGAAGCGAGTTCCCCATGCGCTCGATTTCCTTTAAACAGAGCAGGAGATCACACCGGAGCAAGGAGGAGCGTGCCAGGAGGTAAAATGGTAGAACTGGGGCTGGGGGAGCCCAGGGTGAACAGTGTTAAAAAATGTAAAAATCACTGCTGATACAAATATCCCAATTCTAGGCACTTCAGCTACCTCGACATTGTAGGAGTGAAGGGAATTCAGAGGATCCTGATGAGGACGATTGAGAACAACCTGCCAAAAAATCAAAAGTTTCAAATTCTTTCCTTTAAGGGGATGAGATTAAAGAAAAAAAAAACATGTAATTAGTGGGCTAGAGAAAGAAGATGAGGGCCATATATTCGTCCTGCCTTATCCAGAGCAGATATGGAGCAGTCAAAGAAATTGAAAAGGCAGCAAATTCCAAATGAATTTCAGACCTCGTGTGTTCAGACCTTGGTGCTTCTTCCACAGTGAGCACAAGTCAAGGGCAATTTGGATGTTTGCGTGAGTTATGAGAACACCCAGAGTTACAAGATAGGCAAGTGCTTTGGAAGGTTAAAAAACACTCCTGCTTCCAAGCTGAAATCAATCTCTCACTATTGCGCATGCAGGTGAGGTCTTCCGAGGAGGTGGGACGTCTTCCCTCTGCCCCACGGGAGCTTCCTTCTGCCTTGTCCCCACGGCCTGTCCCCACGGCCTGATTTTGGTCAAGGAGAGCTTCCCGCAGCTACCGTCTCCACGCGCTGTGCTTGGCCCCTTGGCCCTGGGGGAACCTTTGGCCACAGGGGGACGGTGCCTCCCATCCCTTTCAGGACTAGCTGGGAATTTGGAATGGGAGCAGCAGCAAAGCCCCTGCAAAAGGAAAAGAGCAAAAGTGGTGCTAAAGAAAACAATAGTTTGATACCTTCTGGTCACAAGAAAAAGCTTCCATTAGGATTTTGGTAACATTCGTGCGAGGCTCTTGCTGTGCCGGGCAGTATCTGGTCGCCCAGCTCTGACGGCCGAGGAGCTCGTACCTAGCGTTACCGCTGCCTTCTGGGGACAAGAGCTGGAGGAGGCGGGTAAAAACTCCACCAGCTGCATGACCTGCCCTGGTCCTCGGCCTTGGCGCACAGCTAGGAGCCAGGGACAGCAGCAGGTTTGGACACCCCGGGCATTTGCTTGAATCTGCCACATCCCTATCAAACCATCATCATCATCATCATCATCATTATTATTATATCCCTAGAAGAGCTGTGCAAACCCCTGTCTGCTCGGGGCGTTTTTGCCTGAATAACCTATCGGCAGACAGCGTGTCCTGACGGGAGGCTGATTAAAACGGCAGCCTGGAGGGCCCTGCTCCTGCCCAGCGCGTGTCAGTGGCAGCTCAGGGACATTTCAGGTAGCATTTAAATACTGCTTGTAAGCATCTTTGTTCCGATCCAGTTCATTTGTCTGTTATTGCTCCCAGCATCTGTATTCAAGCACAGCAGGAACTAACCGGCCGTGTTCTCGGAGTCCAGCCTGCTGCTCGGTGCTTGGCAGGAGTGAAGCTCCCTTCCTGCTGCTCGAAACAACCCCGCAAGGCGCCTGGCCGCGGCTCCGCATGGGCCCCTCCTTCCGGAGCCTCCCTGCTCCGTCGGCTCCGGTTTCCCTATGCATCCTGCCTCCGGGAAGGTTACTCGCAGGCACGGGTTTGCTGAGGTTTCTGTCACCCAAGGAGGTATTTCCAAGCCCTTGTTCTCTTCAGAGGTGCCCTCTCTAAGGTGCCCGTTGAGGGCTAAGATTGTGTTACTGAGGCTGCTCGAAGAGCACAAAGGCTCCATAGGAATGAAGTCCGCCCGGCCTCGCAAGGAGATGTCTTGTTGCTCCACTGATAAACTCAGTCACCAAAGGATGATTCAGATCCATGCTGGAAATACTCAGCAGGCGGCATGGCAGAAAATCCCCATGTGGGAAGTTGGTACTGCCGGGGAGCAAACAAAAAAAAACGTTAAGTGGCATTCCTGGAACTTCTTAAATCTGTTCGGAATCCCAGACTGGAAAATTGAAATGTGACAGGAAAAAATAGGAAGGCGAAGGCTGCTGCTGAAGTGCTTTGTGGCAGCCTCCCTGCAGCCTGTGAGCCGTGGCCGCTCTCCTGTCGGGTCTGGGTGTTAAAAAGCCGCTTTTCTTCGTTTGGAGGTTCTCACCTGTTGGTCTGGTTGTCATTTTCCTGCATTCTGGTTGTGGTTCTGCCTAGAAACACAGGTGACAGGTGACAGTTGCACAGGTCAGACCCTTCCTGCACATAGATGGTGACAGACCGGCAGGGCCTTGAGCCCGTAGCCCCATCTTGATGGTGGCACATGCTGCGTGTCCCTTCCCACACACCCACGGCTACAGGTCCCTGGCCCCTGGCTGGAGCAGGGCCTCGCGCTGGCCCTGGCCTCGCTATAAGCAGGACGTGCTCCTTGCTGCCGTGTTATGATGTCTCCTTGCAAGCTCTAATTGGCTTTGTGCCCAAGAACACGGTGCACTCAAGGGGTGTCTCCAGTTAGCGGAGTGCGTTTGTGCTCCGATCACTGCTGAGGTCCTGCTGCCAGGCTGAGCGCCCCTCCAGCATGCGAGTCCCTCATCGTGCCGCCCGGCCCAGCCGCAATCAGGGTCTCACAAGACTCCTAAAACGCTGGAGACTCAGTGCCAAGCAGGGCTGGTGGACTCGGGAGGGCAGGAAGCACGAGCACGTGGGCTCTGTACATGCCTGCAAACACCTGCCGTCCCCGCGTGCCCGTTAGTCCTGCTCTTACCCCTTTCCCAGTCGTAAGGTGTTCCGGGAGCCACAAGCCGCCCTGCTATTCCTGCGTGCCGCTGCAGGCATTTCTGTGCCGGCGGGAGCAGCGGGTGGAGGCTGGCGGAGCCCCCCAAGGCCCCCAGACCAAACCCGCCGCGGCAGCACAGCGGATTGTGATTATTCAGAGTGTGAAGTGTGCTCGGGTGTCTCGCGGCACTGGCACTCGGCGCGCGTCCCTGCAGCTCCGCTTCCCAGACAGCCCCGAGACGCTCCAAGCATTAAACCCAGGGAATCGCGTGCCTGGTTCTGCTCGAGGCGGCACGAGCAGCTGCACTGACATTGGTTGTGCCACTGGTGCAAAGCAAGCATAAAAAGAGAAGCACCCCCGGCCTCTTGCTTCCATCTACAACTTGATCTTCGGGCTACAGTTTTCCTTCCTGGCATAGCAAAAAAAAAAGAAACAAAAAAAACCCACACACAAATCCCAAATCATCACAAACTGTCAGGAGTCTCCGTGAGCCCACACTAGTCTCTCGAATAATATTTTAGGCTCAGGAAGGCTCTTCACGAACAACACCCACCTCCAGTATGTTGAGAGAGACCTTAAACCTCGGTTTAAGAGCAGCTAGTGCCACGGAGAGGAAAGCTGTTTTCCCTGCCGCTGTTTACAGAAGGCAGGTGAGGAAGGAAGGCTGCAGAGCATCCCCAGCTGCTTCTGCAGCACCAGCCAGTGCTGTTCCCAACGTAGGGAAAGGCGCGACGGCCGCGCGGGGCTGGTGTGGCTGTGCCTGCGACGCTCAGCGCGCAGCTTCACCTCCGCTGCTAGTTCTGTGTCGCCTCCGAGGGCCTTTGGGGTCCATGAGCTACCAGATCCCCATCTCTCTTAGGATGTCCTTAATTTCTTCCAGCTCAAGCGGGATCCTGCAGCAAGACAGCGCCGGCTGCAGAGCACTCAGCAGATTGTTGGGACTCACAGGATTTACACTCGTACTGTCAAGATCCTGATAGATGAGCAAGTACAAGGGGATTCCAAAGCAGGGCCTGTATAGGGCTAGAGACTGGTTTGTTGATGAAGATTTGGTCCTCCCCCTTCTCCCCATGCTGAAAGCATCGCCAGGACCCTTTGGCTAGAAACTCTGGCCTTGTAACCAGGATTCCCAAGGTACCGCTTTGGGAGAGTCAAAAAATGGGAGCATTAAGTCACTTGAACCTGTGTTTCCTCCTTCTCCTCCTCTCCTCGTGAACCAGCTATTCCAGCAGGATTCCTCCCCGTCTGTCCCGGGCGAGCTAGCGGCAGCTCAAGGTGCTGCAGTACTGGCTAAAACCCTCTGCAGCCAGAGCTGTCCCCTTCCCTGCTACACGGGGACCGTTTGTGGGAGCTTCTCCTCGAGGTCCAGCCTTGGCCTTCACTTCTGCACCGTGGGGGTGAGCGTTTCTGCTCCTGCATTCCTGGAATGCAAATGCATTCCAAGGAGTGGGCATGACCTGCTCGCTCCTTACGCTGCCAGTTGGACTTGGGTTTGTCTCCCCTCCCGTTCAGATGGCTGTAGCTGCCGTTCGTTATCCCGGCTCCCTGTGCGGTGAGCACGGAGAGCTGGGAATTCCTGCCACCAAGGGAATCCTCTTGCCAGTTAAATAGATGTTTAGGTGTCTCCGTTTCCATCCAACGCCTCCAGTGACATGTAGATATTAACTGGGAGTCTGGACATCCAGAGCAGTCAGCTGAATCCATCCTTTCCATCTGCAGAGCAGATACAGCCTCTTCCCACATGGGAAGTGCATGGCAGCCCTAGGACAATTCCAGGCAGCTCTGGAGGGCAATTCCCAACAGCCTCTCAGCTCTTGGCCTGTCCAGACTCTGTGATGGGAACATCCGTGGGCTACAAGGGCAGATGCAGCCTTCAGCAGTGGCTCCTGCATTTACAGGTGGGAGCACTCAAAGCTCCCTTTTGCCTGGGTTTTGGAGAAGGCTTTGTGCTCTAAATGACCACAATAGATCCCAGTCACCACAGATGAGGCTCCATATCCCTTTAGTTTTTCCCCAAAAGCAGCCATTCCCTCACTCTCTACTACAATCCTAAATCCAGCTGGGTTTCTGTCAGGAGATGCCCAGGTTACAGGAGGGCCGGATCTCTTTGAACAGTCCAGGTGGGTAGCAGAGGAGAAGTCATTAGTGCAGTAAACGTTGGCGTCGAGCAGGTCCCCACACTGATCCCTGGGCAAACTGCTGCTCCATTAGGAGCGTAGCCCGTGGCTGCCGGGATGTAGGCGGAATTCACTTTGGGTTATCTGAATGGGGATGAGCACTTCTGCAGCGGGAAAGAAAAGAAAAAGAGGAAACCGGCAGGAATTATTCTGCATGAATTATGTGCTCCGCTTTCACACTGACCTATTGAGTCAGCAATGAGAGCCGGATTTCCTAGAACAGCTTTTCATGCCGGATTTTGGATATTTTTCCTCTTTTCAGCCCCGAAATACTGTGAGAATGGCCTTTGTCACAGCAAGTGACACTGTGGACTCCAGCTGTACCGTGGACACGGAGAAAATAATAGGGTTCAGATGCAGTTATCCAAATCCCTCATCTTCCTGCGGCCCGGCCTCCTCCGCTGGCTGCCGCGCAGCGGGACGTCCCGCTCGGGCAGGGAAGCGTCAGCGCTGGAGGGGAAGGGAGGGATCCGCGCGGGAGCCGAGCGGGAGCTGCCGGGGCCTCCACTCCTTGCCTGCCTTAGTGCGAGACTGGAAGACACTGAGCATCTCCTGCAAGAAATGGGTGCGTCCGACCCTCTCCTCCCAGTCTGCACGAGTTTGAGGCCGTGTTTCCTGCCGCCGAGACGTGCGGAGCCGCGTCCAACACCCAGCACCGAGCAGTGCAGCTTTAAACATAAATTAAAACGCAAAATCAAAGAGCAGGAGGGCCGAATGACTGTGATTTTGTGTCTTTTTAAATTTATTTCGCAGCTAGTTCTGCCTGCATGCAGGGACGAGCCGGGCTGCCTCGGCCTCCCCGGCTCCCGCAGCGCCTTGGCCCGATCCCGCACTTCGCCTGTCCGGGGAGCCGCAGCTTAACCCGCTCCTGTTGCCCCTGCAGATCTTCCACATGACGTACGACCTGGCGAGCGCCGTGGTGCGCATCGTGAACCTCATCGGCATGATGCTGCTGCTCTGCCACTGGGACGGCTGCCTCCAGTTCCTCGTGCCCATGCTGCAGGACTTCCCCGAGGACTGTTGGGTCTCCCTCAACCGCATGGTGGTGAGTGTCCGCCCGGCCCCCGCGGAGAACGCGAGCGACCTCGCGGGGCTCCCAGCCATCTCACGGACAGGCCACGAGCTTCTATTCTGAGGGACAGCATCCATCTGATTAGGCAGGAAAGAACTGACAAACCTTAGAAAATTGCCTCTCACTGCAACTCAACCTCCAGATTCCCCAACCAGTTTCTCCTTAAAATAAATAAATAAATAAATAAATAAAACCAGGCGCTCAGGCAGAACAGAGCAAATGTAAAATATAAAAAAATCTGCCCGCTGTCTCAGGCTCCCACATGCGGGCACGCGCCTGAGAGGAGCGCACAGCCACAAGGACGTCGTTATGTTGGGACTTATTTCTTCACTTCTTCACCCTGCAACAGTCACTCATTTCCTGCAGCTGAGAGGTGCCAGTCCTTTACTTGCCTACAGCAGAAGCACAGCCTGTGCAGCAGCTGCCGGGTCTTCCCCCACGCTGCCTTTTTCTTATTTCCATGGCAGGAACGAGGAATGCTCTGGGCCCCATTGTGCTTCCCTTACTCAGGTGTGAAAGCGCAGAGAGCAGCTGGTCCTGGTGCGCTCAGACACGTAGCCACAGGCCCTGCCATCCGCTGAAGTGCCCTGGCCCTGCTGCTCCTGCAGGTCAGTGTCCGGGCTGCAGAGCTGCAGACACTGAGAGCGGAGCTCCGCGAGGAGAGAGGTGAATCTGTACGGTGCAGGAAAGAGTCCGCTGGGCCAGAGCACCATCGCAGGCCAAAGATTGCCTTCAAGGTAACTGTGTAATGAAGGAAAAGTGAATTTTTCTTACACAGTCTACAGTCTTGCAATACAGTCTGCCCCTGATAATGGGGCAGAGGGAGCAGAGATTCAGCCTGGGCCCCCTTCTTGGCAGCAAAAGCAAGGCGAGGTGGGAAGGAAGCAGCCCATGGGCAGGAGGCTCCAGAAGCAGCATGAGGGCAAGTTTCCATGCGGAGCAGAGCCTCGCTAGGCCAGGACTCACACGGCGGCACTTGTCTGCTCAGCCTGGAGAGCCTGCGAAGCTGGGAATTAAACTTCCCATGTGTGATCTTTTTGGCCGCTTCTCCTCTGCAGCAAGATCACCTCCACTTTTTCCATTTAACAAAAGTGAAAAAAAAAAAATGATCGTCTTAGTGCTTGTATCAGATAATGGAGTCTCAGGAAAGCTGGACGCAGAATTGGAGGGATGGTAAAAGCCTCAACTATCGTCTAAGTGGCTTCAGCTCCAGAGCTTAACAGGAATGCAGAGGCCCCAAACAGCTTATATTTGCAGCATTAATGTGGAGAATAATTAATGGCTCTAGACCAAGCCCGTGTCTTCTTACAGTAAGATTCTGCCTCTGCCCTCCTGAGGTTTCTGGATGTACCATTTGGAGTCTGTGAACCAGTATGGAAGGTGAATGCTTAGCACAAATATTTACTTGTGTTCAGTAATAAAGTAATAGGAGAGGTCACCAAGTTGGGGAGTGACAAAAAAAGAGACGTGTTCTCGCACGTGGGGCAATGGCTCTGTTGGAGAGCCGTGATGGACAGGGTGGGAGGTGACAGGTTAGGACAGCATCCAGCTTTGGCAGAGTCCATAGGCTGGATGGTGGGACCTTCTGTACTGACCTCATCACAGACCCGAGGAGGTAAATGCACCCGGGTTTAGAGCACCCTGCTACACACCGGAGTTTAAACGCGGGGACAGAAGCGCTGGACAAGAAAGAGGAACCTTTGGAAGCAGCAGCCTGCACAGGGAGCAGGGAGACAGGTGCCCAGTGCCTTGGAGGTGCTAGGGAAATTTATGAAATGACTGTCCCTGAGCAGAGTGCTGCTGCTCTTCCCGAAAATCCCACCTGGAAAGCAGAGCAACCTGGAGTGGCTACTTGGCAATTCCTGAAACCAGCTCTGCCTCTGACCCAGCAGGGAGAGAAGATTCATCACTTCTCATCTGCTTCTTAAAGGCTTGATCCTCTTCCAAGGTATCTGTGAAGGGTCTAGTGTTGCCAAAATCCTATCAGGGGCTTGGTGAGCCCCTGGGTCCAATTCGTCTTGGCAATTTCTCAGTGCTCCATGTTTTGCCTTCAGCAACTGTAGAAGGATTCTCTGCAGGCCTTCTGTTAGACCTGGCTCTGAAGTGGCAGGGAAGGATGTTTCCAGCATTAATTGCTCAGCTCTAGTCTCGGGAGCTTCAGCGTCAGAATCCCTGCGGAGCCCCTTATTAAGGAGGAAAACGCCGGTGAGGCGGCAGCTGCGTGGGCAGTGGCAGCTCCTGGGACCCTGGCCTGGCAGCCCCTCCTCAGAGGAGCCTGAGCTCTGCGGAGAGCTTTGGAAACACGTGGCTGCTCCTCGGGGATTTTGCCAGACTGACAAACCCTACCAGGAAGGCAAATACTCCCCGTGTGAAATGCAGCAGCCTTGCATAAGCAATACTGATCGTCTTCCTTGCACCAAGGAAGGAGAGCGGCTCCCCACGGAAGGGAGGAAGAGAAGCTGACCCAGCCCGGGTTGTGGTGGACCATGGAGCAATCCTAACCGGATCTGTGTTCTGCCCAGCACTTGGTGGTGTCCAGGGGAGGGCAGTGACATGCAGCGGCATTAACCTAATGCCCCTGTAACAGCTCGGCCAACGTGAGACAACTGCTGACACTGGGGGAGTTCACACAACAAATTCCTGCCCTGCGTGGCCAGGTGGGCGGGCTGGGCCGTGGCAGCTCTGCCGGCTGCAGTCCTAGCTCATCCCATGAAGATTCCTTCCCTGGGGAATGGGATGCTGGACAAAATGCACCTTACCCTGCAGGCAGGCTCTGCGTAGCAGCAGTGCTGGCGGCCTGGCACAGTGCTGTGCCCGCGCGTGCCTCTCCCACCCCAAGGATTTTCCAGCCCCTCTCCGTGTCTGCTCCGTGCAGCGCTCTGCTGCAGGGATGTGGTCATGCAGAGCTGCCTGGCGCTGCCCCGGGGCAGGGAAGCCTTGGGGAGGCACCTCCGGGTGCGTCTGAGCAGAGAGACTGCGATCCAGACACTAAGCCTGGAGCCTCACAGTCCTGCCAGGGCAGATGCTAAAAACAAGCTAGCTTCAGAAACCACTTCAAAGTCATTCTGACTCCTTTTTGCAGGTGTTCTTAGTGCCTGCCATGGGTTTGAGCCGACATTCCTCTCAACTGTATACCAGCACAGATTTGCAGCTCCATTTCAGCTGCTTTGAGACTTCCTTAGCGAGGGATCATTTTCTTTGGGTAGTTTAAGGCCTCATTTACCTACCCTAATGGACTGTTTTAGCCACCCCTCTGTACTTGAACTAATAACACCCTCCCCTGAGGGGCTGCTGTGCTGGTGCATTGAGCACAGCAGGATGACTGCTAAGGGGACCAAGATCTATCGGTATAAAGCACCATGATGCCTATCCTTGGCTCTTCCTCTGCTCTAAGGGCAACTTTTTCCAGTGCAGGAGGTGCCTGCGTTGTCCCTTTGCCCGGGAGGGGACAAGCCAGACAGGCTGGCGCCTGTCACGCTCCTGGGCTCTGAATGGGCTGTGCCCCTTCGCTGTCCCCGCCGTGGCTTTGCCCTTCTTGTTGACAGCAGGAAGCGGCCTGTCCTGCATCATGTAACCGCAGGGGGACAGGGTGACGCCGTGGCCGCCTTTGTGCGCGTCCTTATCTCCTCAGCGAGCGCTGACGCTCTCCAGGCTTGGCCCCATCTCACAGGCACCACCAGCCCGTGCTGGCTCTGCTCCCTGCTTCCCAGCTCATTCCCGGGCTCCTGCCTTTGCTCCTGCCTGGTGCTGCATGGGGCCTGCACGACGGTCCTGCACGGGGACCTTCGGGGCGGCTGTGGCGCAGACCTTGGCTCTATCCATACGTTAGCACCTTCCTGGGGCCGGCAAGAAGGCTGATGAGTGTCCAGATTAGGTACTGCAGCGAAGGTCCCTGCAGCAGAGGTATTTTCTCACATACCTTGTAATAGGGAATATGTGATGACAGTGCATTTACCTTACACGGTTTTGTGGCAAGGGCTTTCTATCATATAGTACCCACAGGATAGCAAAGGGACCTTGAGCTGTGCCACAAACTCAGGCTGATCAGAAAAGTCAGCCAACTTTGGGGGTTCTTTCCTCCCCATCCCATGATGCGGTTGCTGAGGTTCCAGTGGGAAAGTGCAGGATGTCCCCGAGAAGCCAGTGATTCCAGCTGGTTTCTCACTGTGGTTTATTACAGCTCTCACATTAGACCATTTCTGGTCCGCTCAGCTCCTCGTAAAGAGCCCTGTTTTACACTGAAAAGACACCCTGCCTGGACATTATTGTCTTAATTTTCTTCCATCCCATCCCTTCACTTAATGACCAGAGTTCCTGAACATTTCACAAATTGCTGGAGAATAAACGATTTTCCTCACATTAAAATCTTGCTGCTGACAGCCTTGTTTGGGCTGTCTTGTACCAGTTCTCTGTTAAACTCCATTTCCCAACACATAATCATTTGCTTCGGGTCCTTCTCTTGCATGTGGGTCATTTTGGAAATATGCCAGCACATCATCTCTGTTTGTCCCCTCTTGGTTTGCCCCAACGTGTCGGTCTTGCTGGCTTCCTTTGGGGAAGGTTTCACTGGAAAGAGCACCTGGAACCTGTGAAAACCTGGAAACCCAGCCCACACTGGGCATTGTCACTTTTTTAAGTTATAGGAGTGCTTTAAACAAAGACTTGGGGCCCAATGCTACGAGTCCGTCTCTGGAGCATGTTGGTGGCAGCCGGAGGCCCTGTCCCACGCTGATGCTCTGTTGTGTCCTCTCTGCAGAACGACTCCTGGGGGAAGCAGTATTCCTACGCGCTCTTCAAGGCCATGAGCCACATGCTGTGCATCGGCTACGGGCAGCAGGCGCCCGTGGGCATGTCGGATGTGTGGCTCACCATGCTCAGCATGATCGTGGGCGCCACCTGCTACGCCATGTTCATCGGCCACGCCACCGCGCTCATCCAGTCGCTGGACTCCTCCCGGCGCCAGTACCAGGAGAAGGTAAGGAACAGCCCTGCATGTCCCCACGGCACCGTGGCTGGAGGCACTCTGGGCTGGGAGGGACCTGTGGGAGAGGCCACGGGTGTCATGGATTTGTCACCATGGCAGCCATTCATAACTCAGGCCATTCAGTCAGTCTGCAAGACCCTCAGGAAGAAATAGATGCAAGATCAGATGGACAATATAGGGCAAGCGGGTAATTCTTGTTATCTCCAACTGTCTTTCTAGATCAACGTTCTCAATGCCACTATCATCTAAGATTGTCACTCCCTTTTTCCTAAGATTTTGTTTCAAATTCCAAGTGAACATGCCAGAATGGGCAGCTTTTGTTTAGCAAGTGCTTTCTTTAACATTATTCAGGTTAAACACTGCAGTGCTCCTGAGCAAACCTACGGATCAACCCCACCGCACAGATCAAGGCTCAGGAGCACCAAGCAGGTTCCCCAGGCAGCTATCAAATCAACTACATTGTAGACTCATGTAGACGCATGGCCAGAAAGCACAGGTGTAAGGGCTGTGAGTTAGAATAATGCTTAAGAGGTTCAGTTGTTGCATGAGAGGAAGTGGGAGGACAGTGGAAACGTCACCGTGCTGGGGTTGCCACTGCAGCTGCAGTAACGATGGCGTTCGGGTGACGCTGGGCGACTGTGCGGTTGACAGGTGCTGACGGGGCCAGCTTGTGAGAGGAGCTCTCCGAGGTGCATGAGCCTCGCCGTCAGTTAGGATCTTCCCATGCCAGAGCATGTTGCTCTCTATGCAGTCGTATTTGGCCACCGAAACCACACATCAGCACAAGCAATGGCCTCAGGCAGCAGGACCAAGGGGGCCTAGGGAAGAAGGTGCCATGTCAGGGCCAAAGCGATGCGTTTGGTCGGAAGACTAAGACAGGAAGAAGTCTGTGCTCATGTTGACCTTGCCTGGTGCATTGGATGAGGTGAGAGGGGTCCTGTTGTCGCAGTGGGTTGAGTATGGCCAGCAAGCACAGGTGTAAGGGCTGTGAGTTAGAATAATGCTTAAGAGGTTCAGTTGTTGCATGAGAGGAAGTGGGAGGACAGATTTGTCAGGTGGTTCCAGGAATTGGCATCAGACACAGAAATCCCAAAGCTCCCCCGTGAAGAGAGTTTGCAGGAGTGCAGAGAGTAAACACGAAAAAAGACCAGGGGGTGAATCATGCTTTGAGGTTATGGAGTGCTCAAGCCAGAGCTAGAGCCAAAGAGAGAAAAAGGCCAGGAGAGGAGGCCTGGGAGGCAAGCAGAGCACTGGGCGTCCTAGCGAGCCGTGCCACTGCTCCCGCAGCGAGAAGGACACTGCAGCACGCCGAGGCAGCTGGCCCAGCCTGGGCATGCACAGCGCTCACTCCAACGTGCTGCAAGCGGCCTAGGAGTCAAGGACTGATTTGCAAGTTCAGCCAGCTGGCCATCGCAGCAGCGGCCAAGTTTTCACCTGCATGTCTGGGCACTGTGATTTCTTTCCCCAGCCGGGTCTGAAGATAAAGGCAGAACTTGAGCCTGGGAGTTTGATTCCCAATAGGATTCAGGGAAACTGGGCACCGCCAGGTAGGAGGAGTGTGAGGTGTTAAAGCCTGATGTGAATGAGAGGGTTAATAGATCCAGCAGAAAAGCTTCATGACAAAAGCAGTGGGTAAAATCTTTAACAAAGGATGTGTTTCATGTGGTTATTGCAGGTTCATTTCCCCAGGTATTCTCCTAGGAACAAAGCCTCAGGGATCGAATACATTCAATTTCCTCTTGCAAATGGGACAAGTGATGGTCTAAAACAAATATGTATTTACTTCGTGCATTCCTTAGCACTTGAATAGCCCTGATTAAAATGAGGCTGCTTCGTGCTTTGCAGCCCTGCAACTCAATTTAGCTCAGTCCTCATGGGACAATGTGCCTGTTGAAGCATATTGGAAGCAGAATCTCCGCAGGTTCGCGGGGTGGCGGGCGGAAGCAGGCGGCAGTTTGGGGGCTGCGCCGAGGGCGCCTCCAGGTGCTCCGCAGCCAGGGCTGCAGAGACCCTCGCGGTTCCTTGTGGGAGCGGGGAGACCCTGGGGACGACGGAGCTGCCGGCGTGCACACAGCAGCAGCGCAGACACCTCAGCAGCCGCCTGTGCTCTGCAGAGCCCTCAGGATGTGCTTCGGGAGGGAGTCTGTAGTGGAATTTCAGACTGGTCCACGTCTCTGCCAAACCAGCTTGTTCTTCCCTTGTACTAACAGCTTCTGAGACAAGAGGAAAAGCCAAGATCTGCTGTGGTTTGGCTTCCAGAGCAGGCTTCTCTGTAAACAGTGCTTGATTTGGCCCCGTCTTTCATTCTGGGCTGGATTCATTGAACACTTGGACACTCCATCCCTGTCCTCCAAGTATTCTTTTGCTGCAGCACCTGAATTTCATATTCTGCTGGTTTCTGCAAGACAAGGAAGCCTGCAGGGCAGATGGGCTGCTAAGAAACAGAGATGTGGAGGAGGAAGCTGTGTCCTCCCAGACCGTGTGGTGCAGAGGTTCCTCGGGACGTGGGACATTTCCCGCATTGCTGAGGAGTACAGTGCGCTCGTACCAGCTCAGGTTGTGGAAGTGGCACGGCCACCACGTGTGACAGCTCTGTGTCCCCTCAGAAAGCTCTGCGGCACAAGAGCTCTGGCACTATGAGGTGCTTTATTTCCAGGCCCAGAGGCCAGGTTGGAAGGGACTTCTCTGTCCTGTCCTGCCTTGCAGGGTGTCCCCTGCCTCCAGACAACTTGCCCGTGGCCAGGGGCTGACCACCACCCAGAGCTCGGCCTAGTGACTGACCCCGCAGCGGCTCTGCAGGCAGGACTGGTTTCCTGTGTGTGGGCACAGTATCCCCACAGGTCCAAAGCTCTGCTGGGAAACACTCCCGGTTTGGGTGGTGGGAAGCTGCGTGTTGTAACTTGTCTGATTTAGCAGCTCCAGCCAAAAGGGACCTCGCGCAGCCCTTCTCCTGCAGTGCTCCTCCTGGCTGCGGTTTCATCTCACGTATTCCATCTCTCCCATCTCCCAGGCCTTTCCCGAGCTGCCGGGTCCCTGGCCTGGCAGAAGGCTGTTCGCTTCCTTTATTTGAGGGTTAACTCTCTGCCAGATTAGTGGCTTGAATCATCTTACTGCAGGGTCCAGTGAGGGCCACAGCTGGTGCTGGATGATGGAGGAGGAGGTTTATAAGCAAGAGCAGGGGCATCATTCCTCATTCAGCTATTCTTCGGTTTCCTCAGGCCCTAAAACTCAAGTTTATCTTAGATGGGGAGTGTGACTATCCCGCAGCCTGCAGTAACTGTGGCTCTTAAGACAGGGAAGTGTTCCCCGTTCCGAAGACAAGTGAACTAGATAGATATGCAAATTATTTCCATACTGTCTTCATGTTCCCCTATTAATTTCTTTTTTCCTGGTGCATTAAGGCTCAGCTGGATTAATATTTGTGTCGAGTCACCGCACATCCCCCCCACGCATCCTCCTCGAGAGCTCGGTCACCTTGAGCCCGAGGAGCCGCGGTCACGCCGCCCGCGGCAGCCGCGCTCTGGGAGGAGAGCGGAGCTCCCTGTCCTGGTGGGATCCTGCGGAGCGCCCCGGCCCTGCTGGGATGTCTCCCTAGTGCATCCCGAAGAGGGGCTGATGAGGAGCTGCTGCACTCAGCAGTGCGGAGCCCAGCAGAGCCGCAGTCTCTCCAGGTTCGCATCTCTCCTCAGGATCTGTCTGCTACAGTGGTATCCTCTCAAACTCTGATCTCCCCCTGCTCCCCATTCCCCCTGAACAGCCTATTCAGTCCCTTTTGTTCTAAAAATACATTATTGATGCTGGGTAGATACTTGCATATTCATTTGTCGTTATGCTGAAGAAGCACCTGCTGCAGCACAGTGGCAAGGGGGCAAGGAGGTAGCATTACAGTTGTAAAAATAAATCCCTCTACAAAAGCACAAATGATGTCACCTCTCAGTTCCTGAAACAGCCCTGCTTAACCATCAGGACAGTTCTTGCTGCCACAGCTTTATCGTGTACACTGAGGTCTGGTTATCCAAAGGAAAAGGTTCAGCGCTGTGAGGAGCCCTGTTCAGCGCTCCTCATTTCAGCCTGTCCATCATTGCCCTGACTTTAGCAAAGAGAATTTAGACATTAGGTACTGGGGAAGACTTAGTAACCGTAAAGGCTGAAGCGTGTTACCTGGAGAAAGCAGTATCTGCTGGAGGTCAAGGCAGGTGTTAGACCAATATTCACTAGCGAGAAGGTGGGAGATTGGGTGTTCAGCAAGGGTTTGGAGCACGTGAGGTGACCTTGTGTGGTCCTTTCCACTGTGTCTCTGCGGAACGGTTGGTGTCAAGGTGAACTTTTCAACAGAATAGCTTGGTATCAGTGGTCAAAGATGAAGGTCTTCATCCCTCAGCCTCTCAACCACCTCCTACATCTTCCGCCGTAGCCACATGAAATCCACAGAATGAGGAAATTCCCACGAAAAGGGAGACAGATTGGTGCTGTCTCCCTCGGAGCACCCGGTTCAGTGCCAGGAGAAGAGCAGAGCTCGCTGCCGTGCACCCGGGCTGCCGTGGTGAGGGCTCAGGTGCCTTCTCCCAGGCTCCTGCGCCTTTCTTGGAGTCCAGCAGTCCAGTCTTCTTAGGCAGCGGGTTTAAGGAGAGCTTTTTCCTTGCTGTACGTAGTGAAACTGTGGAGCTCACTGTTACAGATGCTTTGGAGGCCCAAGGTTTAATGAGCCTTACTGTATTTAGACAAGTTCCCTGCAGGGCAATCTTTCACCAGCCACTTAGTGCTGAGGTGCAGATATAACCTCTTCCTGGGGATGTCCCTGATCTGCTCTTTGTCAGAAGGGGGGCCCAGGAGCTCGGTTGCGCTGTGGCTCTTTTCTTCTTCTTCCCCAAAGCAACTAAAACTGCCAGAGACACAAACCCAGCTGAGAAAAGCCCATCACCTGACGCTTTAGGGTTGCCCTTATGTTTTCACGCGGTTCCCCATCCTAGCAGTGACAGGGCTCCAAACACCTGAGGGCAGAGCGCAGGGATCCCCACCGGGCCCTGGCTCAGCGCAGTGCCCCCAGCCTGGCAGCGGGCCTGGCTGCTTGGCCCGAGGTGGCGTCGGGCTGCCCCAGTCCCTGTGGCTCCCTGGCCAGGCTGCCTGCGGCATCTCCCGTGCAACAGAGGCATTTTGAGATAACTGGCGTGAGCCGCTCAACGCGAGCGTGGAGTCGGACCAAGACTATGGGTATTCCCCCGCCCGCTGTGTTGGAGATAGCAGCTGAGAGAGTTGGTGTTTATTCCCAGCCTGGACAGCATTTGAAGCGCTTTTCCCCAGGTGATCTGTCTCCAGGGTCTGCAGGTCCCCGGGTGGCCTGTCCAGACACTCAGAGGCCCAGGTGGGTTAGGGAGGAGTCCTCTTCTGAAGGCAACGCCGCAGCCTTGGCGGGAGCTCCGGCCTCTCCTCGGCGTGTGCGTGCCCGGAGGAGAGGGCCAGGAGTGCACAGCATGCCAGAAACTAGAAGTGCCTGGGAAATGTAATCACATGCAAAATTCAATCAAATTTCCTAATTTGATTTTTTTTCCTAATTGGAAAATTTCCTAATTTTTTTTCCTAATTGGAAAAGAATTGGGAGCCTTGCTTTATCCAGTTATGGCTACATTAATTGTGTACTAACTGGATCTGTAAGAAATGGGTCTGAGAACTATTATGCCCCATGTTGCTGTTAATCAAAGCATGTGGAGCTGTCAACAAGATGTGTAAGTGGCACATTTGTCATTTGTGTCTAGCTGCAAGGGCTGCCCATGGGCGCTGGCCTCAGTGTCTTGGGCACAGGGTTCTTCTGTTGTCTGGGCTGTGTTTTCTGGCTGGCCCCAGGCGCGATTTGGCTCAAGATCACAGGAGGGTGATCTGCAAGGGTGTCCCATGGCCCTCAAGCCCACCCACTCTTCATATCACCCGTGGGCAGAGAATCAGTCCAAGGAGATTGTCAGAAAATGCAATGTTCTGCTCTGATGTCCTGCTCTGAGCAGGGCCTTGGAGGCGCCGGTCCCTTCCAGCTTAAAGAGTTCCATGAGTCACCTCTCTCCAGAAAGTGAGAAGCAAAGCCTGGTCAGGACTATGCTCCTACATGACGTCTACTCCTCTGGAGAAGAACGTTAGCAAGACATAGGTGATAGAGTTGGGCAAAGAATGGCTGGCTCTCCCCAGAAATTTCGGTCAGCTGTTTTCAGGTTGCTCAGTCCTTTCCATAAAGGAATACAGGGCGGACTATGCAATGAAAATTGATTGAAAACTTCATGGTTTCCTTTTAAAACACCTTGCTTTGGAATTAGCCTTTCCTTCATGGCTGCAACTGAACTGGGGTCAACTCCTGTTTGTTCTTGCAAGAAGAATATCTCCCTGCTGAACTTGCTATTTCCTTTACCGATGACTATTAAGAAAACCCCATCCGTGGAGGTGTAAACTTGCCTTCTCTATATCTCTTACCTATCTGCAGCGGGGTCGGGCAGCCCCTGGAGCAAACAGCTCAGTGACAGCACAGTGACTTTGTTGTGCATCTTCACCATGGGAGACAGGTCTGGGGTGGCTCCATCAGGGATATGGTGATTAAAACTGAGGTTTTGGCACTTTTTGTGATGAAAAGCAAAGCCAAACAAGTGGGATGGATGGCAGGGGGACAGGCTGTGCTGGCGCCGAGAGGAAGGGTTGTGATGCTGTCTCCAAACTGCCCCATCCCTGCGCCCCTCGGCTGGCAGGCTGATGGAAACTGCCCTCTGCTTTACCCATCCACACCTCCGGATTTGCAAAGCGCTGGGGCTCAGGCTAGCATCTCCAAACCATCTTGTGATCTGGGTTTCACAGCACTTAATGAATCAAAAATGATGCACTGACCCGATGGAAAAGTCCCTTGGGCTGGACTGCTGACCCAGGCCAGGATCAGACCTGTAAAGCCAAGCAAGGAGTTCTCCCGGGGTGCCTCTCTCTCGTAGGTGGGAGTTAGTTGGGAAGAACCAGCTCTTTGGGTGACCTTGTCCTTGCTCGGACACAGGCCTAGCACAGTCCTAGCATGGAGCGACCACCTGTAGGAACAGAGCAGGGGCACTGCTCACAGCTCCTGATGCAGACAGGCCTGCTGTGGGCCGCACTGCCCAGGGCTGCCAGCCCAGCAGCCATCGGGAGCGCTCGCAGCGAGCTGAGCAGCAGCGAGCCCCGCGCATGGGCGAGGGCAGCAGCGAGCCTCGCGTGTGTGTGAGCGCAGGAGCGAGCCCTGAGTGTGTGCGAGGGCAGGAGCAAGCGTCGTGTGTGTGCAAGGGCAGCAGCGAGCTCTGTGCATGTGCGAGTGCAGCAGCAATCCCTGTGCATCTGTGAGGGCAGCAGCAATCCCTGTGCATGTGCAAGGGCAGCAGCGAGCCTCGTGCGTGTGCAAGGGCAGCAGCAAGCCCTGTGTGTGTACGAGTGCAGGAGCGAGCCCCACGCGTTTGCAAGGGCAGCAGCGAGCCCCCTGCGTGTGCGAGGGCAGGAGCAAGGGAGCCCCACGTGTGTGTGAGGCCAGGAGTGAGCCCTGCACATATGCAAGGCCAGCGCGTGTGTGTGAGTCCCTGCGCACGGCGCCCTTCCCGTCGGCCTCCCGGCTCGTGCCGCCCCAATGCACCTGCTCCAGCACTGGAAACGCGTCCCTACATGCTCACGGGTATCCGCTCCGGCTGCCAACGCCTCCCGCTCTGTAATGGGGCTGTTGGCAGCACCATCCTGGCCTGAATGGCTCTCAGTAGCAGCAGAGACCTCCCAGGGTTTTGCAGCCATCCGCACTTTAAGGACTGGTGCATAGGAAGAGCGAGAACAAAGCTCCAAGGGTTTTCGGCTAGTGCCGGCAGTATTTAGAGCAGGCACGAAGAGACGGTTTCTTCTTAAGGTAATTTCTGAAGGTGTCATTGGAGCTGCTGAGGTGAGGGCAAAAGTGTCCCAAGTATTTCAGTGTGTGACATGTGACTATTGAAAATCATCCTACAAACACAGCTAGTGCCAAGCTGCAAAAACTAAACCAGATCTGAACCCTGGTGTTTATAAAAGAACTCAGAACCAGGACATTATGTAGAGCCTTTTTTCATAATGAAAATCGGATCAAGAGTTAACTGTTAGGTACCTTCCAAAGGTGAAGAGTGGATGGTGGGCATAAATTTAGTCCAAAAGACAAAAGCAGTACAGATAAAGTTGAGCCTCTGCCAGATGCAGGTTGGACAGTGCTGCTTGAGGTGGCATTGAAACAACCACTGTTCCTACACACTAAAATCTTTGCCTTAACTGAAAATGCCTCACTCTGCTTGACTCTCCTGTTTCTTGCACTAGATGTTGGCATCCATGGAGTCCAGATTTAAACTGTCGTGACCAGGATGAGATTCTGACCCGCAGTCATTTCAGCCCGTTTCTGCCAGGCTGTAGGCGATGTGTTTCTATATGCGAAACGCGTATTTGGTTAGAGGGCAACACTACCATCTCTGCACATCCTCAGTGCCCTCATGCAGTGGGTACGTGTGCGGGGACGTATCGCCAGGCACTGCGTGAAACCCTGTAGATAAGTTTGCATTGAGAGAGCGGCCCGAATGGCAATCAGCATTTCTGTGGAGCTCCGATTGCTCGGGCCGAGAGAGACGGACGAGGTGCCAGTGCCAGGGCTGGGATAGGAGCCAGCTCCTAACAGCTCCTATCAGGGGCTGGGCTAGGAAATAGCGGAGCCTTTTCTGTCCATGACATCACTGGCAAAGACAGCAGGAGTCAGGATAGAGAGTGAAGTTATGAGAACAGGGCTTCAGTGGAAGAGGATGGGACAACTCGGAAAAGTGACTTGTTCTACAAGGAGAAATACCCAATGAAACGGCCCCCTTTTGATATATTAATGCCTCCTTCAAGGGCTTATGTGGGGAAAAACAGACTTAAAGGAGATGAATTAGGATTTAAGTGGACTTGATTGTCTTCATAGAGATTTAAATAATTCCTCAGTGAGTCTTTGAGGTAGAACCCAGAGATGCCACCAGTGTCTGCAGGTTTCTGGAGCACAGGGCAGCTGGAGGACATAGGCAGAAGTGCAGAGGCTGAACAGAGGAGTGCAAGGGAGGACGGAGGCAAAGGGCTGTGGCCAAACTAGGCCTGGCCCCATCTGAAGGAGATGATATTTTGCTTGTTCTTTAGCAAGTGCTTTTGGCACCCTTCATCCATCTGCAAGCTATGACTCTTGTGGGCATTCCATGGGCTTTCTTCTACCAAAACCAGAGGTACTGCCTGAGACACCCGAGCAGGTGGCTTTCAGCACTTCACAGTCATAATCAAACAAGTGTGGGACGAGCCAGCGTGGATCGTCGGCACCCTCGGGGATCCTTCTGCCACAGCAGGTGGATGGCACTGTGCAATAGCACAAGGAACCATGGGAAAGAGGAAACGGCCAGAAACTGAAGCATCAAAAGTTCCACAGCAACTTAAGGAAAAAATTCTTAACAGTGAGGGTGACAGAGCGCTGGAACAGGCTGCCCAGAGAGGCTGTGGAGTCTCCTTCTCTGGAGATCTTCAAAACCCGCTCGGACGCAGTCCTGTGCCTAGGTGACCCTGCGTGTGCAGGGGGTTGGACTAGGTGATCCCTAGAGGTCCCTTCCAACCTTAAGCATTCTGTGATTCTATGATTCTATGAAAGAGTTGAGTTTAAGATTTTATGAGGAACGAAGAGACCTAAGGGCTGGATAGGGACAGATTCTGATGCTTGTGTGGACAGTCATGTCCCGGTGGCCTTCGCTTGGTGGTGGGTGGCCCGGGGAGGCCAGGCCGCTCGGCTGAGCTTGCCCTGGAGAAGCGGCTCAGCTGGGTCTGCACCAGCGGCTGACTCGAGCGGCCGCAGCGAGTGGCTGCAGTGAAGCAGGAAGAGCTGTTAGTTCAGGATTAGCTGGCAAAGCCTCCCATCCTTGCGCCCTGCTGCTGATGTGCCCCACGCAGTCACCCTGGGCCCTTGGTTTCGTGCCCTGGTTTGGCCTCACTGGCGACCTCAGAAACGATCCCTCTTCAGAGCTGAGAGCTGAGAGGAGGCAAGCACTGCCCGTAGTCCTTGCAAAGTGCCCTCCCTCTTGCAGCATTTAATACTGTGGCCTTTGGTTTAGCGGGTGCTGCTGCTGAACACTGCCAGCCTGGCTGGGCAGCCTCTAAGGAGAGGGGAGAAAGCCCCCAGGATCATTCATTTGTTGACTGTACAGAGAGGGGCTCCTGCTTTCACCGCTGGGCTCCTCTTCAGGGCTTCATCTGGAGGTGAGAGAGACAAAAGCCACAAAACCGTCCCTAGCCGGCAGGGCAGGTAGCGCTAGCAAAGACAGGAGAGCCAAGATGTGTCCCTGTTAAATATGGGGAAGAATTATGGTTTCTTATTTCATAATTTTTGCTTTGTAACCATGTTTTTAATTTGTAATCAGGAGCAGAACCTTTCTTTCTGCTGAAATAAATTTTACCTCCTTTTACTCTGAGCCATATCTGGAGACAGCGATGAAGGGGGAATCTTGCAAGCCCTAGGGATTTTGCAGAGCAGCAATTTATTGCTCTCTGTTGCGAAGCACTAAATCTCTGAACAGCAGCAAACAAGCAAGGAGTCCGAGTCCCTCCACCCGAGCTGCGCCTGTGAGCCCTAGGAGTTGGGGGGATTTCGCCCAGGAAGCAAAGGTCACTTGAATATTGTTCATAGCAAGCTGGGCAGTAGTGAGAAGTGGTGATGAGATCTGGGCAATGCTGCCCTCCAGCCCCGCGCGCCGGCTCCTTCGTGAGCCGCAGACGCTGCTAAAGCAGATCCTTGGCAATCAAGCACGGTGCAGCTCTCCTAATGCAGAAACTCAGCAACCCAAGGCGCAACTCTCCAAAAGCAGAAACTCAGCAACCCAAATAAGGGGCAGCTCTCGTTGCCCATTCACCGGCTGGCTCCCCGTGGGGAGGTGGCGACTCGCTTGACTTTGACCATGGTGCTTCACTTTGGTCATGAATATTTACAGACAGCTCCTCTGCTGCTTGCTACAGGCAACCACCTCTGGAAATGCCAGGAGATCCCGAGCGTCCCCTCTGCCACCTTGGCCTCATAGGGTGACTTCTTCCCCGCCAGCGCAGAGCGAGTTGTTAGCATGCAAGGCAGCGCCAGCACACGCTGTGCTGAGAGCTGGGTGGCATGGGGCTGTGCAGGGAGAGCTCGGTAATGAGCAGCAGTCGGTAATTAGGCACTTCAGAATGAGCGGCGGCATCGGGACATTCAGGGACAGGTTTACTGGGGAGAAGAGGGAAGAGGAGGAAAGCAGAGGGGCACACGGGCCTCCTGTCAGTGTTACTTCCATGGGACCCAGGCAGGATCAGCCTTCTGCTGGGCAGGGGGACGTGGCTGCTGTGCTCACGCCCTGCTCCTGCAGCACTCCCAGGGCATGGGAACTTGCAGCGCTGTGTCCTTGAGGAAATGTCATTTACTCACAGAAAGTGCCATTCCTCTCCAGATACTGCTCTGGCATCCGTTAAGTGCCTCTGTATTCCCCTCTAAGTGACAGGATGGAAATGCAAATCATTAGGCAGAAATACAGACTGCAAAATATACGCAGCCAAAGTGCATGGGGCAAGAGGGACACAGCAAAAAAAGGAAGAAAATGGGGATGTGCCCAGCCCTAGGTGCGAAAGCAAAGGTGCAAAGCATTGCTGGATGAGAGGAGATGCCCGGCTTGGGCTGGGGGGAACGGGACCCCGGGCTGCTCCGCACCTGGGCAGTGAGGAGAGGTCTTCCCAGCGCGCTTGGCTGCTTAACACACAGGGCAGCCCTGTAGGAAATACAGAAGAGGTGTTTGCAGCCCCTCGTATGTTCAGGTTGTTGGTTTGTCCTGTGCTGAATCGCCGGGCTGCTGAGCGGAGGCAGGCGCAGGTGCGGGGCTATGGGTGCTCACGGGCAGCGCGAGCGGCGGCCGCACAGGGCCCTGCGCTGAACGTCCTGCTCCTCCTCCTGTCTCCCCGTGCAGTACAAGCAGGTGGAGCAGTACATGTCCTTCCACAAGCTCCCGGCGGACATGCGGCAGCGCATCCACGACTACTACGAGCACCGCTACCAGGGCAAGATGTTCGACGAGGAGAGCATCCTGGGCGAGCTGAGCGAGCCCTTGCGCGAGGTGAGGAGGGCACCTGTGTGGGCGGGCTGGGTTCCTAGCATCTTCGACAGCTTTGGAGCCCCGGGATGCAGCAGTGTATCCCTACGGAGGAGGGCCAGGGCAGTGGAGGGAGGCCAGCTCTCTTGGAAGCAGCAGCCGGAAGCACCGGCTCCAGTGTCCTGCCCAGCGGAGACTTCATCCATTCAGGGCCCCCCTTCTTTTTGGAGATCTACCTGCTCCTGGGCTTTGCTCCTTGCTCACGGCTCGGCTGTGTCTGAATCTTAGACAGGCTCATTCAGAGAGTGGCAGATGTTGTAGGCGCTGCTGCTTGGCTGCCATTCCCTTGCCCTGGTCACGGCAGAAGTCACTGCTGTGGAGCAGGGAAGTCCAGGCCTTTGGCTCCTGCCTGAGTCTTTGGCCACTGCAGCACAAGTGACGTGGGGCATCAAGGTGACCTCACCACGTGTTGGGGATCCCTGCAGGAAAGCCTTTGCCTTCCTGAGCCTGGTCAGCCCCCTGCAGCACCACGGCACACAGAGGTGTCCGTTGCCTGTTCTCTTTAGGGCACTAATAGACCTCTCAAGCAGCTGCTGAGGGGAATGTGGAGAAGAATTCCCCTTCACACTTCCTGACTCTCTAATCTGCCCTTTTTCTCAATACAACAGAAATACACATCTTCATCTGACTGAGCTCCTCCTCCGCCAGTTATTCCTGTTCTTTATCTATGTGTGCTTGAAAGCTCCTTTACCTGCATGGCATTGGAGAGCCCATACCTTTGGGAAACAGCTCTGTCCATTGAGGCAAGGATGTCACATCACACGAGGCCACAGCTCACCAAGAAGCTCAACCTTGATGGTCTGTGCTTCTTCTGCCAGTAGAAGGTCCTGAATCGAGGGGCTAGGGCCGAGCTTCATCCTAGGTTCATCCCTGTATGTTGCTCTGAGAAAATACAGGGCAGGACAGTTTGGTTTGGAATGGATTCCCCCAGTGCTGCCAAACATGAGAGATGCTCCAGAAACAAGCCTGCCATGGCTGAGGAATGGGGATTATTGATACATTATTATTTCCCACAATAAATCCTGCCTACCTCCCCCTTCGAGATAAAACTTTGCCAGCAAGCAAAGAGCCTGGGGTTGGAGATGGCAGCTGCTGCCTTTCTGACAACCTCTGCCCTGGCCCTGCTCCTTGACCTGGACAAACTGGGCAGTGACCAGACAGCAGGAAGAGGCTGAGAAAAGAAGAGGGGAAAAGATCCCAGGTGACAAAATGCCAGGATTTTTTTGCTTGGAGATCTCACCAGTTTTGCTTCCCCTTGGGGCCCACTCTGCTCACAGCTCTTGCTGCACCAGTCCTGGATTTTACGAGGTAGTCCCCGGGACAGCGCGTTCTGTGCGGGCCTCGGCACGTCCGCACGTGCAGCCGCTCGCTGTCCGGCACGGGCGACGTGGAGCACAGGCTGCCGGGGCGAGCTGCAGAGGGGAGCCCCGGCCCTTCCCACGCAGCCCTGGCCCAGGGCATGGGACACTCCTGTGGGATGAGGACACTGTGCACAGGGCCGGGGGATCTAGCTGCAGGGTGCTGGCGCGCGGTGCGGGGCTCCTCGCTGTGCTCCGGTCACGCCGACAGCACCGTTTTCACGGTGCCGGGCGGCTGTGCTGCTTGTTTCTTCATTTTCTAATATAGAGCTCAAGCAGGGGTTGTCGCTTCAGATGTTGACTGAAGATGTGTGTGTCTTTTCTGCTCTCTGTCCCGCTTCCTCTCCCTGCCTCTCTCCTCCTCTGCCCTCTTCTCTCTGTCTCTCTCACACTCACCTTGTGGTCAGGAAATCATAAACTTCAACTGCCGGAAGCTGGTTGCCTCCATGCCCCTCTTTGCCAACGCAGATCCCAACTTTGTGACATCCATGCTGACCAAGCTGCGGTTCGAGGTGTTCCAGCCGGGCGATTACATCATTCGGGAGGGCACCATCGGCAAGAAGATGTACTTCATCCAGCACGGGGTGGTGAGCGTCCTCACCAAAGGCAACAAGGAGACCAAGCTGGCTGACGGCTCCTATTTTGGAGGTGCGTGTTAATGAGTCCCCCCACGCAGTGAGACCTGCTCCTCTTGCTCATATGTCCCGATCACAGGAGCATGACAATACATGGAGCTGGTATCTCCATCACGTCCTCCTCCACCCTCTGCTCACCTCACTGACTTGCTGCTTCCCTACAGCAGGTTGTGCAAAAGGAAGTGCAAAGGAGAGTAAATAAAAAATAAAATTGAGAAGGAAAATTTAGTTCTGGAAGGTTAATTTCTTCCTTGCCCCAAGCAAATTGATAGATCTATGAAGCAGAGGGCCGAAAGGGAAAAAAGTGGAACAGTCTCAAGTCTCTGAGCACTTTCACGGTGCTGCCTGGTCCTGCTGACAGGCAGCTCTCACAGGATGCCCTGCACGAACACGGGGGCAGATGCACGGCCCGTCACCGCCCCGGCCTGCAGTGCAGGGGGGTCGCAGCATCGGCAGAGACCGGCGTGAGGGCAGGGAACACCACCAGGCAGGCTTAGCCCATTGCTCCTGCAAGCCACAGGGGACACCCGTGTTATGAGGAGAGCCCTGCAGAGGTCTCGCTGAAACCCCAACACACAGTTCCCTCGCAGGAGCTCTCTTCAGTAAAAACACCCAGTGTGCCACAGTTAACGGCCTACTGAGAAAGACAGAATGCAGGAATCTGCCTTTCCTTTGTGCGACCTGTTCTCCATCCCTCAAATCCCTATCATGCATTTCCTACAATCTTGGCTCCGTAAAAAGACGGTTTGCACTGGCCCACGCTGCAGTTGCAGGGATGTTGCAAGCCCCTAGGAAGTGGGGCCGGTTCACTGGGATTTGGAACTCGAGGGGGGAGTCAGGATAACCCGACTCCGACTCACTTGCTTAAAACTGCCCGGCAGACTCAGTGTATTTGTGATACCACACACACTCCTAGACACCACACTCTCATAAGCACCAATTCCTCAAGAAAGCTGCCTAAAAACGTGCTGTCATCACTGCAGCCTGGAGTGCTGCTGTGCTGGTGCTTGGAGCAGGAGGGAGCTCTGCAGTGAGTGCTGAGGGTGCCCGGATCCCCATCTCTGCTGCCCTCCGGGGCTCAATCTCTAGGCTTGCAGCACCAAGGCAGGTGTTTGTGGTTTGAGCACCGCAACTGCTACCATGGCAGCAGGGCCATGGGTCAGCACAGAGTCTGCTGAAAGTCCGGGGTTGCCTTCAGCACGGGCACAGCACGCCCTGCCCCGAGGAGCTGCGCGAGGACGGCCTCTCCGCTCCACGTGCACCAATGCCATCTTGGGTGACCCTCCATATGGAAACTTGCCTGGCTGTTCGGATAAGCGGAGCCCCTGCGGTGCAGCTGTGTGCAGCATCTCTCACAACGGGGCCCCTGGTTTTTATTCCCGATGTTATTGCAGATGAGAACGGGGTCCCTGTGTGTGTTCGGAGGGAGGCAGGTGGGCTGCGGCCGGAGCAAGGCCGCACGCGTGCCCTGCTCAGGCCCGTGTCTCCTTGCAGAGATCTGCCTGCTGACGCGTGGCCGGCGCACGGCCAGCGTGCGCGCTGACACCTACTGCCGCCTCTACTCGCTCTCCGTGGACAACTTCAACGAGGTGCTGGAGGAGTATCCCATGATGCGGAGAGCCTTCGAAACGGTGGCGCTGGACAGGCTCGACAGAATCGGTGAGTAGGAAGCGTGCGGGCCCCCTCGCTGCCCTGGCTCTCTGTCCCACGCTGGATCCGTTCTTCCTTAGTGGGAGCTGTGAACTGTAGGAGACCCCGGTGCGTCTCCCCCAGCATCAGCACCTCCCGCAGCACCTTAACGAGCAGCTGAATCCGCATTCTGCTCTCTCGCACACATATACTTCAACCTACTCTGTTTGTTTCCATATCCAAGAGGTCTTTTTAAGGAATGGAAACCTGCAGCCTGAGCTGCCAGGGCCATGCCCGTGAGCTCGCTAGCTGCTGAATTTTAGTTCAGAATGTACAAACACCCACAGCCTCTGGGGCTGGAGAGAGAACAGGCCAGGCGGTGCCCCAGGCTGCAGGCCAAGCCCAGCATTCAGTGACGTGTTCTCCAGCAGAAATCCTGCCTCAGCATTAGGCTATTTGCTAGCACGTGGCCTGGGTTTTGCAGGGGTGCCAGCTGTGCTCTGGCTGTGTGGCAAGTAATAGCAATGGTTTTAAAACAAATACTCACAATCATGTAGTTGTGGAGCAGTCTTCATCCCTGCTACGTTACTACCATTGTGGCTTTTTGTTGGACCACTGTTTCTCTAATCACAGCTGAAAAGCAACCGAAGAAACAGAAAGTACTGTAGGGAAGGGAAAGTAGGGGTGTTTTCTGATCCAAAAGGGACTCTTATGGAAAACCATCAGCAAAACACAGGGTGAAGCACCTGTTCAGCTGTCCATTAGAGTCCAACTATAAACATATCCAATAGAAATTGACACTGACAGAACGTGGAGCAAATAATAAAACTTTCCACACCCCAAAGCAAGGACTGTTAACCAAAGACTAGTTCTGAACTGTAGTAACTAGCAGTGACCCGTGCCAGGATGCTGTCCTGCCCTGTGCTGTGAACCTTACTGCCCAGCTAGAGGAAATCGGGATACGATTCCCTGGCATAGCTAGAGCAGACTTAACTGAGACTGACTGCCTTGCACAAGGTCGCTCAGGAAATCTGCAGAGCCCAGCACTGAGCATTTCAGCATCACCGTCCAAACTTCAGTTTCTTGTTACACATCTTTTCATACATTTTTGTTGCCTTCCAGAAGTGGGGAGGTCAGCGCAGGGCTGAGCACAGTGTAGCAAGAGGACGATGGGGTGAGGAGGGCTGGGGAGGCGGCTGGCGTCCCAGCGAGGACGCGCTGCCCCCAGGGCTTCTCCTGCCAGGAACGCTGTATTCTGTGCATCTCATTGCCCACTGCAAAGCAGAAGGGCCGACCCCTTGGGAAAAGGTGAGGAGCTAAATATGCAGGTTGGCAAAGCCCGCGGTAATGAGGCCCTTGTGTAAGTGGCAAGAGTCCCACCACTTAGGTTATTCAAATTAAATGGAACAAACTGCTAGGAAATGTAATGTCAGGCACAGCGAGGGAAGGGCCAGCTTGGCTTTGCCCTCCCAAATTCTCTGGATTAGCTGCCCCGACTGCGCGGCCTCCTGCGCGCGGTGCCAGCGGCAGCGTGTCCTGTGCTCTGGGCCCTTTGCTCCATGCACTGCCGCATAGGTGACCAAAATTCATAGAAAATGTAGCAGGCCGAGCTGAGCTTCCTGAACCACTGTGAGAGGAGGTAAATCCATGGATGTTGACCTGGGATTCAGCTGGCCTCCCCGAGGCAATAGGATGGACTGTGCAATTATAAATCGTTCGGTCCCGCTGCTGTCAGCCCCTGAGCCCCTAAAACGTAACCCCGGTCTCACACTGCTGCCAGTGCCGGTGCTCATCCATCACACGGCAGCAGGACAGGCAGGGTTGCTCTCCCCAGTGCACAGAGCAGTCACAGCTCAGAGCTTCTCGGGGCTGTCCAGCTGCTCTCCATGCAGGCCCTGAGCAGCACGGGAAATCAGTGTTATGGCAGGGAATTTGACAAATGAGGGAAATGAGGCACGTGAAGGAAGAGTCACCCTGCTGGGCATCGCAGCGGGTTGGCGGCGTTATGGAGAACAAGCCTGAGCAATGCAGCTCCGCGAGGCCACGACAACGCTCCTGGCAGAGCTCCATCAGGGCCGTGCCTGAGCCGTTTCCGTGGTGTTGCCGGAGTGTCCAAGGAGCAGCTCTCAGACCCTGAGTCAGAGCACTCGTCTGGGGCGTTTCAGTGCAGAAGCCTTTCTGGCACAGAGCCTTTTTCCCCGTCAGCACGGAGGTGAGCCCAGAAGCCCAGCAGTGCTGCAAATCCTTCTTGCACCGAGGGGAGAGGCTGCTCCTTTCAGCTCTGCTTTCTGAACCGGCATCAACAGCCTCACCTGCTTCTTCCCCTAGGAGAAAATCCCTTGCTCAGTAGCTGCAAAAGGTCAACATAAGGCCAGAAGGCGCCATCCAGCTGCTGGAATGACAGGCCCTTTGGGGCAGTGCTCAGGCCTTGTCCTGCCCTGGGTTTGTCACTCTGCTGACCTGAGAGGACAGCAGTTCCGGTGCCCTACAGGACGTGCAAAGCTGCAGAGTCATCCCTGGAAAACCCCAGCGCTGCCCCTGTTTCCCTCACATCCCAACCTGCGAGCTGGCTACTTCCCCAAATTACCTTCATCCTCCAGCATTGCAAATACCCTGTTGTGCCCAACGCTCTTGGACTGGAACTTCCCCAGTGAGTCTAGGAAATTATGCACATCTTCCTGAAACTGGCAGCCCCGCGGAGACCTTGTCTCCGGAAACACGGCATCTCTTCCCTTTCCACCGGGACGTGCAGCATCTGGAGAGAGCTGTGCAGCACGCTGCTGGCTCGGGAAGCCACGAGCTGAGGCTTTGAAAGCAGAGGGATTATCATAGGGGCCTGAGGATAAGGAATGAAGATGCATAAAAGGCAGGTACGAGCAGAAGCGGGAGCATATTTTTGGTCTGTGGCGTGTTCAGCTCGCCATTCGTATGCGAGACGGAAGCAACGGCAGCCTGTTCTCAAAACACTTGTGCATTCCCGAAGTCCCTTCTCCGCAGCTGACAGTGTGTCCTTGTGAAGCCCATGCCTCACGGAGCTCGTGAAAAGGCTCAGAAGCATCTGGTGCCAGGAATCATAGAATGCTTAGGGTTGGAAGGGACCTCTAGAGATCATCTAGTCCAACCCCACTGCACACGCAGGGTCACCTAGAGCACGTGGCACAGGACTGCGTCCAAGTGGGTTTTGAAGATCTCCAGAGAAGGAGACTCCACAACCCATTCCAATATTCTCCCTGTGCAGTGAGGGAGCAAGAGAGCAGGGGGAACGTCCTCTATGCTGCCTGCTGTGCACGGTCTAAGCTAGTGCAGGCAGCACAGCAGCATGAGGACAGGGCCACCCCATACCGTGGCAGCCCAGGAGCAGTTCTGCTTGCCCCAAGGTGAAGTTGGCCCCTCTTTGTGCAGCCAACGCGGCTGTGCCCTGCGCGTGGCTGCGGAGGAGCCTCCCCGAGGCTCTGCGCTGACAGAGCTCTTTAAAGACAAAAGGGTCTTTTCTGCAGGAATTGTCCAAGGCCTGGGTTCGGCAAAGATTTGTGTCCCTGCTTAGCTCTGCTCTCGAAGTAATTGCAAACTCTGAAGAACTCCGCAGGCTGCAGAAAATCACATGTGTAACTCTCCCCAGGCTCAGGACCTGGAGATTGCAAAGAAATTAGACTAATATATCACTGATTAGACTTTCCTCTTCCTCTTGTTCTTGACCAAGCTGTACAATTCTTAATATTTATATGTTGAAATGATTTGAATCATTTCTCCGGTCGGTACCTCTTTGTCTGCCAAGCTTTTGTGAGGAGTCCCAGTTTGTGATGTGTCAGTTAGTTACATAAATCGCACGATTTTGTTCCCTGGGTGGCTTTGAAACTGGCTTTCGGTGACCATCGAAGCTTAAAATTAGATTTTTCACAAGTATTTGCTCTTGTAAAACACTACCACTCAAATGTTCAATGAAAGTAAATACCCTACAGGTTGTGAATATTATCAAATCTAAGTTCATTGATGTGTTCAACAATATCGGGGAATAGCTAGTCACCATTATTTGTTATGTTGCAACAAATACCATAGGTGTCTTCCATACAGCTGCTTTCCATCCATATCAAGGTCACTGGCGAGAGCTGAGAGCATATTTTGAAGCTATAGTTGTTTATTTTTCAGTTTCTTCAGGAATTTAATGCCTTGCATTTCCTCCGGGCAGTGCCGTTGCTAAAAAAGCAGAGAAAAGCTAGGACCACACAATAACACTCTCTAACTATGAACCCAGCAGTACTTTATTGATAGTATTATTATGATACAGGAGCATCTGTTTGAGGGATGGGAGTAGCAGAAGTGGTAAAAGCTTTGCCATGTCGACCAGCCACAGTCTAGGAATTCCTTAGCTATTTCAGCGGGCACCCTTAGCTTGCAATCCCACTTCTGCAGCTGAAATCCTCTTGGGGTTGCAGGTCGCTCCTGCCTCATCCGCCGGGATCTGCTGCCTCAAGGACTCGCTGGGCTGTGGATTGGAGGATCTGGGATCCGTGCCAGCTTCTGCCACAGGCTCCTACGTGACTTTGTCCCGTCTTTGCTCTGTGCTTCATCATTGCTCCTCATCTTTTCTGCAGGGAGAACAATGCTAAGTGCAGGTGGAGCTCAGTCTCTGAGTTCTTCTTAGCTGCCTGGTCCCTCATGTCAGGTGCCAAGCAAAATCTTATGAATAAATAAAAGGGATTCAAATGTGTATATGTAAAACAGTATGCATTTAGCATGACGTTTGCACTGTGTCTGTAGCACGGTCCCAGATTTCTTCGCTTTCCTCAGGTGAGTAACCCTAGGAACGGCACACGCGAGGTGAGCAAGCAGATCAGAGCCTAAGGCTGCATTAGCTCTTACTTAAGGCTGCTGATACAGACACAGCTAAAGCGAAGATTTACAAGTTCCTGTGACTCAGGGTTAACGTATAGTGCTCAAATGTGCATACTTTGGGGAAAAGTGTTATTTGACAATCACACTGAAGGCTGCCCAGCCCCTCAAACAGGCAGAATCTTGTTATCCAGGTACGAGCAGCTGACAGAAGTGGCTGGCAAGGGATAACGCAGGCTCTGCCATGCTGTGAGCCCTCTGGTCCCAGGAATAACACCCGCGTCGCTGTTCGTGGGGGATTGGAGCTCACCCACTGCTCTGCTCTCGCACTAGAAACCTTTTCCCATCATTTCCAGCACCGCAACGCTGACATCTGCCTTTGAGTCAGCCTTAGCTTTTATAGTCAGCAGAGAAAATGGCATTTCCAGCGTGCCGCTCGTCTCCTCCTGCAGCGGGCATCTGAAATAGCTTAGGTGGGTCCTACCCTGGACATGCTGCCTGGCTCAGACACAGCTGTTTGCAGGGTAGGAGTTTGCAGTTAGGCAGGACTTAGGTGTTTACATTTCCTTTAATTTTCAAGGGCAGGTCCGGACCCTGAGTATTGTGTGTTCAACCAAAATATCAGCCATGACTGAGAGCAAGTGATTTCAACTTAATGAGGGTGAGCTGGAAGCCCCGTCTGAATATGGAGATGCCCCTTCTCCTGCAACTCTAGAGGGAAAGCAAAGTCTGAGACATCCCTCAAGAAGGGGCAGGAGGAGCTGATGAATGAGATCTCAGGAGACTTCAACTGACCTTCCTTTTATCCCAAACCAGGTCTACCTTAGGGGGTGCAAGTTTTCTGGGAAGAGTTAGGCCTTTTCGGCAGGTGTCACCAGTGCCACCAAAGGATGACGGGCCCCAGCCAGGGCCAGACACAAGCAGGGCCTGTCTTGAGGGAGGGACTTGGGGCAGGGTAGCAGGTACAAGCAGTGCGTTCGTGTCCCCATCTCCACCAGCCTCTTTTTACTCTTGAGAGAACCACATCCACAAATACTGTCTCAAATGCCATTCAGATAACATTTTTCCCACTCCAACACCTTTTTACATAATTTTCAACCACCCCCTTTAATGGCATAAATTAGGACCTTCTTCCTTGCTCTAAGTTTGGGAAACTGGTCCTGTCTGGAGTACAGGGCAGCAGCTATCTGCAAACAGGCCGCGCTGACAGGACCCTGGTGCCAGGCTGCCCTCAGCCCCCGGCCTGTCCCTCTCAGAGCTGTCACCTCTGCATGGCACTGCCGATGGAGCCCAGCTGCTCCAGGCTTGGCCACTCGAGGCCACAGAGGCTCTCAGGCTCCAGCCTCTAGCGATGGGTGACGGCCAGGACACCTCGCTCGCCCTCCACAACCGCCCAGTCCCTCAGCCCTTCACCTACACTCACAAAATATTTGCTCTGTGCATTCTCTGTTTGTGCCCTATATGACTGGAATAGGCAGGAAGAGTATGAGGGAAGAACTTCATAGGGTAAATTTACTTGAAGTGTTGGCTAACTATTACGAGATTTATCAGATTCAGTTTTCTCTATGTATTAGCTGACCTCCCACAGTTTAGCCTAGTTCAAGGTTATGTTCTCTCTTACAAAAAGTGCCACTTACTTAGGGACATCTCTAATAAGTTTGTGGGAGAGCAGATACAATTGGGGTAGGCTTGAGCTGTACAGGGAAGGAAAACCTCCACTTGGAAAGGCAGGGAACTGTCCATTTTAAACAGCATGCCAATTATTGCTTGTTAATATGGCAATAAGCAGATACCTGATTCAGTTTGCTGTTCAGTACAACAGGCTCTGCGCTGATACAGTTCAGTTCCCCGTGCATATCGGGCCTGGCTTCCATGCAGTGCACTCGTACGTGCAGGTTTGGCTCCAGACAGGCCTGGTGAGGTCAGAGCAGGCAAGAAGGGGATGTTGATCTGCTTCAAATGTGCCCCCAGCGTTCACTCAGGCTTAAGCAAGAGAGAAGTGCAACTACTATAGAGCAGTTTGTCGAGAACTGAACATCTAGTCTTCATGTGTTCCCATAGACAGATTCTCAGAAAAGATAATCTAAATTAATTTCAAGAGCAGGCTTTTTAAGTGCCCTGAATTTCTGTGTGGAAACTCTTATGCAGGATTGGAGCTGCCGAGATCAGGCTGGCAGTTAATGCAGTTTGCTGTGGGTTAGCCTAAACTTGAGGGCAAGTCGGGCTCAATCAGGGGACGAGCATGTGCACTGGGAGTCAGGACTTGCTTTACAACCCCCAGTGCAGCTGATTTCCTTGCTTGTACAGGGATCTCGGGCTCTAACAGAGGTGAGGGCTGGTGGAGACCCTGCAGGCAACACAATCTCATTGCCAGTGGGCTCCCCAGGGCCGTTTGCCAGCTCTGTTGCCCCACTGGGGACGATGGCAGCAAGGTGGATTGTGAGCAGCCCAGAGCACAGATAACTCAAGGCAGAGGAGGGCAGGGAGCCCTCCCGAGCCGCTCCGGGCAGTGAGTTTCCTGCTGCGACCGGAGATCTGAGCGGGGCACTTAGTGCCCAGTTGTGTGAAGAGTAAGAGGAGCCGGGACCTGAGAGCAGGAGGCCGGCGGCAGGAGGCAGCCGCTGTGACAGCGGGCTAGGGCATAAGCCAGCCTCATAAAGTCAGATTATTTCAAATACATGCAAATTCATAACGCCGTTCAGTGACCTGAATTCTTAAACTGCAGCCGGTGGACTTGGAGAGAATGAAAAGAGAAATGAACATAAAGTCGCAGCTAATTTCCTCTGTGTCTGGGTGGAATTTTAACAACAGAAAGCTAATTTTGATATTTTGATAGAAGAATTATTGTTGAGTGTTGGTTCTTTTTATGAAATCGCAGGGGCCTTTCTCCGGGTTTCTTTGTGTGCTCTCTGCAGTTGAGGATATGAACTTTACAATTCTTTATGAAGGCAGCAACATCTATTAGTTGAGTTTCCACAATTTCGCAGATGCCAATGCACCTCAGAGCTCCGGCAGCTCTGCTAGAAGCAACTTTCAGGCTTTAAATCTCTTCTTTTTTCCTGTGTTTAGTCTATTGTTGTGGAAAGAAAAACAGCAGGGGGAAGGGTAGGATCCATGGCGGTAGTTAATGCTATTTGTTTTTGTTTGGCCATGGAGAGAAAAGCACTGAGAAAGTCAGGAGATGCAGGACAGGGGGTGGTGAGTGTACGGGATGTGGAAGAGGCTCTTGGCAAGAGGACAGGCTTCAAAAAACAGTTTTGGTCTTCGCAGCTCAGTTTTGCCTGGGGCCCTGCTCTGAGGTGGCTCCTGTGAGCAGAGGCCAGAGGTCTGCCAGGGATGAGGAAGGGCCTTGGGAGCAGGCTGGCATGCATGAGATCCTGGCAGGGATCCAAGCGCAGTCTCTGCTGTGGCCCCTAGGATGGCCCCGGGTGCATCCAACGGGTGCACGCTCCGAGGCAGAGTCTGCTCCGAGATGTGTCACCTGCTCCACAAGGAGCACGAACGCAGCATATGGCAGGGAGAGGTGGAATGAGCTGCCTTTTCCAAGCAGATGAGGCTTCCAGAGACAGACACGTGCGGCATTTGCCCAGCAGCTCTTCACCTCAGAGCACCTGGGTCCGGCCCGAGGAGGCCAAGAGTTAGGGAAGATGAGATGCACCCCAGATCAGCACTCAGAACAGGAGAAAGGGTCCCTTTGGCAAGGGAAGCAGAGCGATCCTGGCGCTGGGAATGATCCCTGTGCCAGGACACTGTGCTGAGAGCCTGGCTTTGAAAACAGCCCTGCCGCAGCCACGCACCCACGCACGCGCTGGCACAGCTCTCTGGCGCTGCCCGAGCCCTGCCATGGCGGCTGTTGCTGGAATGGAATTAATTCCATTTTCAGCACAGACCCGTGTCTCCGAGGAGCTGAGCGGGATGTCAGTGTGGCCTCCTGGAGCAGCTGGGTGACGGAAGCCCTCCCAGAGCCTGCAGAACAGGCAGCTCCCACAGGAGGCGGCCAACGCTCCAGACCTGTCCCAGACCCAGCCCGGCCTCCCAGCTGCCAAGGGCCCTTTCCATGCCCAGAGCCCACCCTGGGGTCCAAAGGCTCCGAGTCCCGGCCCAGCCGTGCTCGTGGCCCTGCGCGTGCCCAGCGGCCTAGGCCTTGCTTATGTGCAGGGTGCCAGCTGGGCTCTCCTTTGCTTCACCACTGCACACACAGGGCGGGAGGGCAGTCCCTGAGCCCAGAGCTCACAAACAGGCTGAGTAGAAACTTTCTGGTGAAATACATCAGAATTGGGGAGCTCCAGAGGCCTCGGCTCTCAGCAGGCTCCCCCAGGAGCTGTTCCCAACAGCAGGGCTTGACATCCTCAAGGCTCAGGTTGCCCTCAGATCCCAGGGTGTCCGGCAGCCCGGGTAGGCAGACCCCTCAGTGCCAGCATGCCAGCGCCAACATCTGCAATGTTTCACGTTTCCCAGACTGGATGCCCACCTCATGGCACATGTCAACGAAATGGAATGAATTAAAATTACTGCTTTCCTTAGAATTGTAATAAATTTGTGTAGCATTTTGTGGTTTAGAGGCCACACTGGGGTGGGTTGTACCTTGCTCAGCGTTTTAGTTTCTGCGTGGTAACCCAGAAGGAGGAACTCCTAGTAACACATAGGCCCTGTGCTCCCAGCAATAAACCGAAGGGGAGCAGGATTGCCTTAGCAGGACGGCAGGCCCAGTGCAGGTCAGGGGCTGGGAGCTTCAGAGCATCATTTCAGCTAGGGCTACGCAGAGCCAAACTAACCAGCCACCAACTCCTCTGACTGCTGTGTTCAGCCATCGCCTTTGGAGGCAGGTGCAGTGACAAGAAGTCCAGGGCAGGAGGAAGGAGTTGGAAACTAAAGCGATTTCACGAATCAGATTGGGAGAGAAACAGTCTCTGAATCAAGCAAGCTCAATTCTGTTGTCCCAGTCCGCTGCTGGTTTATGTTTCCTGTGGGGCTTTAGTTAAACCTACCAGGAAAATGTCCCCCCCTGCCATGGGCCTCCTGGAAACACACTGGCTGGAAGGAGGTTGTCCCCCAGGAGCAGCCAAGCCTCATGTAAGCACCAGGTCAGCGATGCCGTTGACTGGAGCTGGGGAAACACGTTTGCAGCCTGAAAAAAATGGTTCAGAAGAATCCCTTTCCCCTTCAAAACTAAAAAGGAACATTTCGGTAAGTGTTCTGGAGACACAGAAAGCAAAACTTTGAGATTTTCTTTGTATAACAGAAAGGAAATAAAAAAGCATAAAATGAGACAGTTGATAAAAAAACAGTTTTGTTTGACTTGGGCCAAGGAAAATATTAAAATTTAGTGTAATTTCAAAGGAAAGCTGTTTAACGGTGAATCAAATGAAGCATTTTAAGGGTTTTTGCTGGAAGTGTTTTGTCAGTGTGACATAAACGTAAGGAGCTTTGATCAGATCGTTTTCCTAGTGTATAGCACCCACTGGGAAGCTGTAAGCAGCCTCTCTGTTCAGTGCACACCCAGGGAAGCCCGTCTGCTGCTGGGCGCCCCAGCGTGCTCAGGAGCTCTGCTTGTGAAACCGTGAGGCCTCCCAACCCATCCATGCAGCTCCGATGAGGGGATTTGTGGGATTTGTGCCCTCAGCTCCGGAGAGAGCCTTCCGCAAAGCCGCAGGCTGCGTCCCTCTGCACCTCGAGCGCACCGGCCACGTCCTTCCTTAGCATCCATTTCACGTAGCTGCGTTGTTCTCCTCCTCCTGCCTGGGAACCATGAATATTTCCGTGTCTGTGAGGCAGCTCCCTGGGATCTGCTTTGTTTGTGATTCTAGAAGAGGCTGCCTGGAAAGCCTTGCACAGGCACAGCCTGCCTCTCCGAGGCCCCGCTCACCGCCGTGCACCGTGTATCCTAAGCGGAAAGGTGACATTCAGCCTTCCCCGGTATAACTGGCTACAGGAACAGCTCAGGACACTGTTTTCTCCCCTTGGCCTCCAGGACTGGTGTTTCTTTCAAAGCAAACTGCCTGTCCAGGTACCTTCCTGCTTTTTTGGAGGGAGTGCTTAGCACAAAGGCATTAAGCAGCCCAAAGCGCCACCCGCAGCAGACATGTCCCCAGCTCCAGAGTGAGAGCTCCTGCCAGCTTTTCAGCAGCCTGGTGTTACAGTGCACTTCAGCCCGCTGGAAAGGCTGACCAGGGAGCAGCAGCTTTGAGGCTGGTCTGAGCACCGGCACAGGCCTGAATTACTGTACTGCACTCGGCTCTTTGAACCACGTAACCTCCTGGAAGAGATGCACTCTTGATTTTAAAATGTGAAGAACCCCCCCTGCATTTGCTCTTCCAATGCTTACAGAATCACAGAATCACAGAATGTTTAAGGTTGGAAGGGACCTCTAGTGGTCATCTAGTCCAACCCCCTGCACACGCAGGGTCACCTAGAGCACGTGGAACAGGACTGCGTCCAAGCGGGTTTGGAAGATCTGCAGAGAAGGAGACTCCACAACCTCTCTGGGCAGCCTGTTCCAGTGCTCTGTCACCCTCACTGTTAAAAAAGTTTACCTTAAGTTCATGTGGAACTTTTGGTGCTTCAGTTTGTGGCCATTACCTCTAGCTCTGTCGGTGGCCACCACTGAAAAGAGGCCAGCACCATCCTCCTCACTCCCTCCCTTGAGGTACTTATAGACACTGATTAGATCCCCTCTCAGCCTTCTCTTCTCCAGGCTGAACAGGCCCAGCTACCTGCTTCTACTATTAATCTGCTCCTTATTTTTCATCTGGACTCATCAAAACCAGGAGATCTCATGCCTCTTCCTAAAACCCTGAAGAATGGTTCTTACCAGCTTCCTGCAAAATAAGTATCAAGTCACCTTTTCTCTGAGAAAAAGCTAAATACATCGTGCTTCTGTATTCGTTGGTGCTTTCGAGTCTGATTTTCTGTGCTTTTTTCGTATATTTTCTGTGCTTTTTCAAGCTTTGTAGCTAATCCTGGGACACTGCACTGCAGGCTGGAAGTCCTCCTAGCAATGTATGTGGTAGTGACGAGCATCTCCCTTCTTCGGCTCGATAGTTTCCTTATTTGTGCAATAACCTAAGCACCTAACTCTTCATCTAGTAAGGATATAAAAGATACACTGCGCTATTAAAAAAGAAAGAAAGAAAACCCACCAGGCTGGACATCACCGGCGCATGGCCCAGCATGGGGCTGAAAGGCATGAGCTGTGCTGCCAGTGTTTAAAGCATGACATGATTTGGGGATTAAAATTTAGAAGGAGAGGCCCTTCCAGCTCCAGGCCTCCGTTCAGTGCCGGCAGCTGCCTCGTACCGTGTACATGCCCTGCAGTCGGCAGGTTGCTGTCTCTGTGCTCTGGCCCTGCATAGGAACCAGAAGCAAGCGGACAGGAGCCAGCAGAAATGACATTTGCAGCAGAGCAGAGGTGTGCCAAGGGGCGCAGGGCCTGAGGGCACGTTTGGCTCGTGAAGAAGGTGAACAGAGCTTTGATGTGATGCAAACTGGCTGGTGCTTCTTCTAGAGCTGACCCTCTGCACGCACCCGCTGAGCCTCAGCCACAAACGCGGGAGCAGGGAGCCCTGCGAGCGGCCCTGCGCCCTCCTGTTCTCTCCTGCATGCTCCCATGTGCTCCTGCACGCTCCTGCAGCGCGCGAGCAGGGAGCCCCGCCAGCAGCCCTGCACACTCCCATGTACTCCTGCACACTCCTGCACGCTCCTGCATGCTCCTGCAGCATGCAAGCAGGGAGCTCTGCGAGCGGCCCTGCACGCTCCTGCAGCACACGAGCAGCCCTTCAGGCTCCTGTTCTCTCCTGCATGCTCCCATGTGCTCATGCATGCTCCTGTGCTCTCCTGCAGCACATGAGCAGGGAGCCCCGCATGTGGCCCTGCATGCTCCTGTTCTCTCCTGCATGCTCGTGCACACTCCTGTGCGCTCCTGCAGCATGTGAGCAGGGAGCCCTGCGAGCGGTCCTGCATGCTCCTGTTCTCTCCTTGCATGCTCCCATGTGCTCCTGCAGCGCACCCCTGCACTCTCCTGTGAGCTCCTTCATGCTCCTGCATGCTCCTGCAGCGTGCGAGCAGGGAGCCCCGCAAGCAGCCCTGCACACTCCTGTGCACCCCTCGCCAGGTCGAGCTTCACCTCCTGCCAGCCCCAAAAACAGAGCTCAGGGAAGGCCTGTGCCGGTGCTGTGCTCCGCTCAGGCTGGCCTGTGGTGTCAGAATGCTCAGTCCTTGGAAACGCACAGCACATCTCTTGCACCCTGGTTTTGTACAAAGATCATTCAACCCTGTGCAGAGGCGCCAGCTCCACATAAATCCATGCTGTTAGAGTTCTCCCTTTTCATGGGGCAATGGGAATGCAGCTGGGGAAGCTGTTGTGTAGAGTGCCTGCATTAGAAAACCTCTTCTGGCAGAAGGGGTTGTGCTGCAGGGGAAGGGTGTCAGGGCAGCTCTCCTACCCTCACACTGACTGGTTCAGTCCTTCGCTCCAGGGCTTGTCCCTCCAGTGCTAGGTGGGCTCTGAGGCCAGACAGACTTATTACACCATATTTTCCAGCCCACCAAAAGGATAAAGTGTTGAGTTAATGTTTTTCTGCAGGCTAGAAAGCCCAGCTGGAACACGAGGGTCGCTGGCCTGCAGTTCCCTTTAAGTTGGGGCTAGAAGTTCACAACCGCATAAGATGGTAACCGCAGCATCTCGCGCTTTTGTCCTGTGATGTCCTTGTGCCCTTATTCACAAGGAGATTCTTCTTCAACTAGAAACGAGTGCTTGACTTGCTTCCTCCTGGGAGCTGTGAGTTGTTAGGATGAAGTCCTGGTCCCGCTGAAGTCAACGGCAAAACTTCCAGTGGTCTTTCAGGAGCCAGGATTCCACCCAAAATGGTTTGCAATGTGCCGTGAGATTCTCAGGTAGCCAGGTCTGACTGACCAGTGCCCTGTCCGGAGGATGCTGTGCTTTTCCACAACCTGTGGCTGGGCCGCGGAGCCTCCTTTCTGCTGGGAACGCTCCCAGCAGACAAGTTGTTGCTCTCTCTGCGCTCAAGCCCTGCAGGTTTTCTCCTCTGCTGGAGGCAGCTCATGAGCACTGACCATGAGGAATAACGTGAGGGGAGCAGGAGTCTGGGGGTCAGTTTGTCATCAAGCCTGAGCTGAGGCACTTGGCTGAGGTGCTGGGCTTTGCCCAAGAGGGTAGGATCACAGGGATTATTTTCAAGCATAGCAAGATCTCGACTGCAACAGAAGTGCTGGGCATTAGCTAAGGACAAATTAATGAAAGACCTGATTAACATATGTAAATCAGAAACCTGCATTTCCACTGAAGTATCTTCCATAGGCGATCCGGAGCTGAGTACGTAGGATGTAATTCCAGAGAACAGCAGGCTACATTTCAAGGGAAATATCAGGCTTCTTCAAGAAAAACTTGCAGCATTTGCTCCTAATTTCAGCAATATTTCATACAAATCATTTGATGGCAAAAGGTGTCTGTTTGCATAAGGGCCAGGACTTGGATACTGACCCTACTCCTCGATACTGACTCTGTGGTCTGAGTCCTGTAAGGGCCGTTTTGTGGGATCCTGCAGCCCATGGATCATAGCACAAGAACAGAAGATGGACTGTGTGCTGTCTTGCTGCTGGAGCAGACAGGCTCTGGCAGCGCCGTCCACGGACAAAGGCAGAAGGAGACAGTGCCCACAATCTGAGGCAGGGCTGGTGGGAATCTTTGAGGATGCTTCCCCTGCTTTTGCGTGTCAGACTCATGCCTTCTCTTTCTCCTTTCTCTCCAGGTAAGAAAAATTCCATTCTGCTGCATAAAGTCCAGCACGACCTCAATTCAGGTGTTTTCAACTACCAGGAGAATGAGATCATCCAGCAGATCGTGCAGCATGACAGGGAGATGGCTCACTGCGCCCACAACGTCCAGGCCGCCGCCGCGGCCGCTGCCGCCTCCACTGCCACCCCCGTCATCTGGACGCCGCTGATCCAGGCGCCCCTGCAAGCCGCAGCGGCCACCACATCGGTGGCCATAGCCCTGACCCACCACCCGCGCCTGCCCACCGCCATCTTCCGCCCGCCGGTGTCCGTGCTGGGCTCCCTGGGACAGCAGGCCGGCCAGACCCCGCGGCAGCTCAGGAGGCTGCAGTCGCTCCTCCCATCCGCTGGCCCCTCCGCTGTGGGCTCCCCGTCCAGCACGCCGTCCCAGCTGCACACGCCGGGCGCAGACACCCCCTCGTCCTCCTCCTTCCACATCCAGCAGCTCGCAGGCTTCTCGGCCCCCGCCGGCCTCGGCCACCTCCAGCAGGGCCCGGCGGGGTCCCCGCCAGGCGGCTCCAGCCAGCCGACCGTGAGCGGCGCCTGTGCAGCGGGGCTCAACCACCCCGCGCCGGCGGCGGCCGCGTCCCCGCTAGGGACAGGGCAGCCCGTGCAGCAGCCACAGCCGCAGCCCCTTTCCAGCAGTGGGTTTGGGCACTTCCAGCAGGCCACCAGTAGCTCCCCGTCGCCATCGCTCACCCAGCTCTCCTCAAACTCACCCCCCAGTCTTCTCAACCAGTTCCAGCCCACCACGAGGCCGCTGCAGGGGGGACAATTACAGCAGCTCTCAGGCACTGGCACTTTGGGGGGAATTCACCACTTCCAACCCCCTCCTTCCTCCAATTCTCCGTCCTCCAGCCTAAGCCAGCTGGCCCAGGCGTCTGGGGGAGCCTCCTCCAGCCTGTGCCAACCCCATCCAAGTGCATTAGGATCTTTAACTGGAACGATAGCCCAGCTGCACCAAGAAAGGTCACCTTTTGCCTCCATGTCTCCGCTACAACCACCCGGTGTGGCGTCTCCGTGTTATACCCCTTCTGGCCTTAGTCCTCCTAGTCAGAGCCCAGTGGCAACAAGAACTTTCCAGTGCGGCCCTGCGGGGGCCTCGGGCTCTCACGGATCCCTGCTGCTGTCGCAGGCGGCCAGCCCGGCCCCTCCGCTCCCGCAGCCCAGGAATGCGCCGGGCCGCCTCAGCCAGGACCTCAAGCTCATCTCCGCTTCCCAGCCGTCGCTGCCGCAGGAGCTGGCCCAGGCGCTGAGCCGCAGTTCTCCCCACTCCTCCAGGGAATCCGTGTCCAGCTTCTCGCCTTTCCCGGGCGCGGGGACGGGACTCTTCGGGAAGCCCTGTAGCTCGGTTCCGGGCCGCGTGACTCTGCCGCGCCAGATGTCCTCAGGTTCCCTACCCCATCCGCTGGCCTTTGGGGCCGGCGCCGCGGGCACTGCTGCCCTCGCTGCCAGCGGGCGGAAAGAATCCCTCGTGCTCAGCGGGGACCTGGAGCCCGTCAGGTCCAAACTGCCCTCCAACTTGTGAGGACTCCTCTGGAAGCTGGTTATATCGGCCGCACAGTTCAGTTCCTGATTAGACTTTCATGAATCATTTTTTCCTTTCCCTTTTTTTTTTCTCTCTTTTTTTTTCACATATCTTTTCTTTAGGTTCAACTGTTAGAAATAAACAAAAAAGAAACAAACAAAAAAAAGAAACAAAAACACAAAAAAAGAACAAAAAAAGAAGATAACCAGGTATTCTTAGAGCTATAGATTTTTGGTCACTTGATTTTATAGAATATTTTAATACATACAGCAAAAGGATATCGGAAAATTTAATCCAACGAGGTAACGCACAGACAAAGCGTGTGCCTGAGCCGGAACACGTGAATGATCAGCCATAGAAGCCACCAAAAGCGATTTTCCTGTTGAGACAATGATCCAAGGTTGACGTGGGCCCCAGCGGGAGTGCCGGGCCGGGGCCCCGGCTGGTGTCAGGACAGCCACGGTGGCCGCAGCTTCGCACCACGCAGCGCCAGCCGCGACCCCCAGCCCTGCGTCGGGGTCATGGGCGCCTCACGGCCATGTCGGGACGTCCCAGTTCTTCGCAGGGTTCCCCCTGTGCTCAGCAGGTGGCACAGGAGGCCAGAAGAGGGGTGAGCTTCAGTGACGCAGTCCCCTCCAGGGATGCAGAAGGGCAGAGTTTTTGTTTGCCTCTTTGTCGGACTCCATCTGAAGAAGACACAGGTGATGCACAGGCCTGACTGCGGGTGCTGGGCTCTTTCTCATCTTGTCCCTTTAGAGGGGACAAGAAATAATACTTGTAAGTCACAGGGAGGGCTGTAATACCCCTGCTGTATTTCCATAAGTGTCCTGGATGTGGGTTGCAGGAGGAGAAGGGGAGGGATGAAGAACGAGACAGCGCTTTAACCTCGCTCAACTTTCATGTCTCAGTGTCCATGGGCTGACTGCTTTGAAAAGAACGGGGGAGCATAAACTCAAAAATGGGGTGCACTTGCCCCCTCCGTCTTCCTCCTTAGCCCAGGGGAGTTTGAGCTCTGAGGCTCTGCTGGAGCCCAGCCAAAAATCCTTCAGATTTGCAGCTATGTGCATGCCATTAAAAAAGATTTGACCCAGCAATTTGGCCAGCCGCAGTCCGTTTCTCCTCTGATGGGGGAACTGAAATTGTTTGCTTGATTTCACCAGCAATAACAGCCTGCGCTGGCTCCGGTCTTGCCCTGCACTTGCAGCATTGCTGGACACATCTGGGGCCTGGCAGGGTCCTTGAGCATGGCAGGGGCCTGGCATGGATTTTTGGGGCTCCCCTGATTTAAGGGATTTCAAGTGGGAAGAAGACAGAAAGGGGCCATTGGGTGCACACAGCGGAAAGCTTTTACCTCAAGAGCACATGTCTCCTTTTATTCCAATCCCTTCTTTCCATTTTGCCTTTTTTTTTTTTTTTCCCCTTTTTTTCCTTAGCCCGACAGGCGTCTCTGGCACCTCCCTGTGAGCAGTGAGGTCTCAACTGCTCACATGCAGCCTGCCTGTGCTCCCAGTGCCCCCAGAGCCCGTCCAGGCAGCCGGGGCAGAGCTGGGCTCCCTGCAGCAGTGCCAAAACAGTCACGGTGACAACAGGGCCTTGTGGTGCCCCGCGCCTCCGTCCCCTCCAAAACACTGGCTGGCGGCTGATTTTTATACCAAATTGTTTGCAAAACTCTGACATGTGCCTGTATCTTGAATGTTGCTGCAAGCATCACTGGGCATTCCTGATCCCACGTGCTTTTGTGGCTCGGAATTCAGATGTAATCAGCTTTGGTCTTCCTTAAAGGGGTACGGGAAATCTAGAACCGTTTTTTTCTACTAGTTACATAAAATTCTCTGTGGGTGAGCGCGTGTGGCGGGAGTGTGTACGTGTGTGTGTGTGTGTGTGTGTGTATAGGTACATATATATGTACACGCACATACTTTTATATATATAATATACAGTTAGACACATATGTAAACTATTTATGCACCTGTGGAAGCACACACACACACACATATATTAATATATATATATATAAATATATATATATCTCCTACTTTTAAAATACATGTCAGTTTTGACCCTCCTGTAGGACCGATTGGCAGCAGTGATTATAATGTACAGATCCTGCTTTTCTACGACATGTACAGGTGCATCTCGGAACAGCCGCTCATTAACGGAAGGGCAGCCCATCCGCAGAGCCCTCGTGTCCGCCGGGGCAGCCGGCAGTCCCGAGAAGGGACGCTCAGAAGATCTTTTTGGTTTAACCCTTGCGCTGACAGTCCCGTTTCCCCGTGTGCCGGTGGCCCCCCTGGACGGAGCATGTCAGGAGGTTGGGAGCAAGGCTTGGGGTTTCGGGAAGCGCAATCCAACCGGGTAGGAAAAGTCGTCAGCTCGGCCATGCCCAGCCCTCCTGGAGCAGTGTCCCGTGAGGGCCGCATTGCTCCCGAATCCAGCAGCGCCTGTGGACACTCAGGCACCCCCAGGGCCCCTCGAGGGCCATCTCAGTGGGATGCTCCTCCCGGCCACCCAACATTCTTCATTCGCTCGGGTTCCTTTGCTTTGGTTTTCATGGGGATATTGTTTGGTTTTCCAGTCCTTAGCGGTGCAGTAGCCAATATTGAGTTACTCTGACTGGACCCCAGTCAACACTAGGCTTGTCTCGGTAGGTGGAACTATAATAATTATTATTGTTTTTTTTTTTTTTTTTTGCTTTATTTTGTGGGGAAGGGAGGGAAGAGTTCGAGGGGTGGGGTTTGCAATATAAAACACAATAAAAACCTTAGTAAATAAAAACATTAAAAACCCATCCTTCTGCCTTGCTGTCTGTTTTGGGTGTGGAATGAGACTCGAACAAGGATGAGACTTAAAGAGGGAACAGCCCATGTGGCCTCTCAGCCCTCTCTGTCTGGAGAGTGGTGCAGATTTTGGTCTCGCTTGATTTCCTTGGTGTCTCCTCAGCATCAGCACTGTCCTTGCCTGCTGCCGCATTCCCACCTCACATCCACGTGTTGCAAAGAAAATTAAGGCACTAAAACTAAAAATTTTGAACATTTGCCTAGACTTGAGTGCTTGACACTACAAGAAGAGAAATCCAAATTGCTTTTGCAAACTTGTGTCTGAAAAACCTCCGTGTTAGTGGCGGATCTGGAAGCTCTGAGCAGCTCTGTGCTCCTCGGAGAAAAGCTCATGAACCTTACGGCAGGAACCACGCGGTAACGGCCTGGAACAAAGGCTGGCACAGAGAGCTTAAATGGGAGAAAGGAAATAGCCATCCCAAGGTCTCAGGCTAAGCTGGATGACAATGTCGAGGTTGGGACCTCGTGTATTTTAGGAAGATGAAGCTCAGCTCCTGCCTTTCACGGGACTCCTGCGAGCTGCAGTGGAGCTCCGGCGCAGCCGCCTGCGCAGAGGCCCCGGGGCTGGTTTGGGTCGGTAGCTCACGCGGAGCCGTGCGGTCTCCTGTCCTCCCCTGGGCCCCTCCGGGAGCCGGCGCTCCCGCCTGCAGCATTCCCACGCCGAAGCCTCGCATTCCCGGCCCCTTTTCAGCCAAGGGCTGCTTCCAGCCTTCGGACTCTCCATCTTGCCCAGCCTCTGAAAGACTGAATTTGGTAAGAGCCACAGGACAGCTTTTCTGCTGGGAGGAGAACTAGCTCCAGGACCTTCTATACCGTGATGCCCAATGCCAGAGGTGACAAAAAATTGCTAGAACAATTTATTGAGGGAAGATCAGATTCAGAGAAGTGCGAGACAGGAAAGGAGCCCAAGTGCTAGTGCGATGCTGTGCAGCTCAGACACGGCCTTCCAAGCAGGACTTCTTTTGCTCTCCTCTTCCTCCTCAAGCTTCTGATGCCACAGAAAAACAAGAGACTCCCTCATTCTTCCTTCCTTCCTTCCTTCCTTCCTTCCTTCCTTCCTTCCTTCCTTCCTTCCTTCCTTCCTTCCTTCCTTCCTTCCTTCCTTCCTTCCTTCCTTCCTTCCTTCCTTCCTTCCTTCCTTCCTTCCTTCCTTCCTTCCTTCCTTCCTTCCTTCCTTCCTTCCTTCCTTCCTTCCTTCCTTCCTTCCTTCCTTCCTTCCTTCCTTCCTTCCTTCCTTCCTTCCTTCCTTCCTTCCTTCCTTCCTTCCTTCCTTCCTTCCTTCCTTCCTTCCTTCCTTCCTTCCTTCCTTCCTTCCTTCCTTCCTTCCTTCCTTCCTTCCTTTCCTTCCTTTCCTTCCTTTCCTTCCTTTCCTTCCTTTCCTTCCTTTCCTTCCTCGCTCCCTTCCTCTCTCTCTCTCCCTTCCTTCCTCTCTCCCTTTCTTCCTTCCTCTCTCCTGCCCATTCTGGCTCTCTAGGAGCAGAGCTGGGAGGAAGGAGTGAAACAAACATTCTCACCAGACCGTGGCTCTGTGAAACCAGATGGCCCTGCCCTGCCAGGTCACCTGCCATGGAGCTTCACTGAGGGAAGACACTGAGGAAGCAGCAAGATGTTTGGTTTGCCTTTCAAAATGGAAGGGTGTTGTGGACTTTTTTTTTTATTATTTATTTTGAGTGCTGTGATTATAGAGGAAACTGGGCCTGTGAGTCAGTCCTGCCCAGCCCAAGAGTCACTTATATTGTGTTTCAAGAAGATTATTATGCTGTATGGGGGGTTATGCTGGAGCACAGCGAAACGCACATTTTGAAGCGTTCAAGAGCCCCGTGAGACGGGCGCCCTGCTCTCCCCCCGCCTCCAGCAGGGAGCTGCGGCAGGACGGGCCCAGGACTACCCCTGCTCAGCGTCCCCGGGACACCTGTGCCACGGGGGCCCTCGGAGCGGGGCGACGAGGCCATTGCCGTCCCCAACCGCCCCTGCGACCTCTCCGTCCCTGGCTGACATGACCCAGCGAGCAGGGACACAGCCGGCCCTGTCCCTCCGCTGGCCCCAGCCCGGAGAGCAGCTGTCACCTGTAGGCCCGGCTGGAGGGGCTCCGGCAGAGCGCGGGGACCCAGCAGAGCTGCAGCCTTCGTTGGAGGCTGCTGGGGGCTGACGCGGACCTTGGCGAGTGCCGAGTGCCTTCAAACGGGTCCCGCTGCCACCGCCTCCCCAGAACTGATGGGAGCTGAACTTTCGGCCCATGATTTAGTGCACACAGTATTCGGCCCGTCAGATAGTTGTGAATGCTTCACGTGTTCAGACTCGCTAAGCTGGGCACGCTGAACCACCGTCCAAGTCCCAATTTCACTCTAAACTGTGATTTTAGTAGAGCTGAGTATGGTGACATCTGCAATTGCCAAATCAAAGGAAGAAAATCCTAACTGGGTTCTGCCACTTGCATTTGCAGGAAAATTGATTTTTTTTTCTCCTTTTTCTCCCCAAAGAGGTGTTGCAGCCAGCTGCCTTTCAGCCTGCAGCTGCCAGCTGACCCCAATCACTGGCGGTGATGGTGCTGCTCAAGCCCAGCTCTTAGGCACCTGATTAGGAAACACGATGGATTTGGGCGCTCAGAGGGGCTGGGTGCTTCTTTGTTTTAGTGGAGGCAAAAGAGCAGCTAACAGGGGCCATGTAGCCCTGCAAATGCCGGGTGCATCCTAGAAGTGTCACCGAGTGCCGTGGGTGCTTGGCGGGTGGTGGGGAGGGCTGGGGGCTGTAGTGGCACAGTGGGACTGGCCGGGAAGGTGCTGGCGGCAGCGTTGGGGCCTGCGTGGCCGAATGGCCCCTGTCTGGGACCTATTTGGGCCGTCCCCACTCCCACGCCGTCCCCTTTTATTTCCTCGTGCACTCACGCCCGGCGGCGATGGGGACGCAGGCTCTGGCCCTGGGCAGCGCTGCGGAGCAGCCCCGCACGCCCGTCACCAGCAGCTGCATCGGCGCTGGCACTGCGGAGGGGCTGCCGGCATGGGAGCTGCTCTTTGCCATTGCTGGGGCTCCAGGTGGCCTTGCTTTTTGTGTCTTCTTGCTGCTTGGTTTTGATTTGTAAGTGTCTTGGGGTGGTTTATGCCCTGAAGGAGCGGGAACAGCTTTTCCCCAGCTTCCCTCTGCCCCTGTGAGGCCTAAGAAACCACATTCATTTAAACAAAAGCAAAATGATTCTCCCTCTACAACCAGACATACGTCAGCCTGGGGGGTTTGGATGCTCCCCTCGAGCACCGGGCCCTCGGGACCTGTCGCTGCTCCGTGGGGACCCTGCTGGGTTTGCATGGCGCCAGACAGGCCCCACTGCAGTCCCCAACCCGCTGGGCACCTTGTCTGCTGCCCCTGTCTGTCCCGGTCTCCAGAGCGAAGCCCCTGCAGGGGCAGGGATAGGGGCAGGGGCAGCCGTGTTGGGTTAAGGCCCCGCAGGTGCGAGGGGTGGCAGGCAGGACAAGGGTAGCACCTGCGGCAGGAGCTGCTGTCTCTGCTCCCTGCCGCAAGCAGCAGCCTCCTGAGCTGGGGCTGCAGGGATCTGGGGGGGACCCTCCGTGTCCCACCTTTTCTGTGGGCCTGGGCCCAACCCCGGTTTGAGTTACTGAGGCAGACAGGAGCTCTGGTGCCGCCGGCCTGGCCATGAGCCGCCATCTGCCGGGGTGGCCGGGCCCGGCTGGCGCTGGGGGTGCCAAGCAGGAGCCTCCCTGTCCTCGGGGTGTCCTGGCACCAGGGGGTCGGGCCAGGTCTGTGCCGCGTGTCCTGGGGGAGCCGGTGTTGTCCCCTCATGGCCTGCCCCATCCCCAGGGAGTGGCTCCCCGGCAGCCTCCGCAGCCTCCGCGCCCTTCCCAGAGACGTGGCCTTCAACTAGCTTTGTGTTTCCTTGGCATTGCGAGGGGGCCGCGCAGCCGGGAGCAGCCCCCATGGCCACGTGGCAACGTGGGGACAGACACCCGGCCTGGCCCCCACGCCACTCGGCCACGACCAGGGAAACGGACTGGATACGGGGCCTGGCGCCTCCGTCGAGGAGGAGGCGGCAGCCGGGTCAGCTGCAGGAGCTGTCGGGAGAAAGGGGGGACCCTCCCGTCCTGGAGCCCCTAGGGGAGCCCTGGTGGCCGCGAGGAGGCTCCGCTGGCCGCAGCAGTTCACGGCGCTGCTCTGCTTCCCCCTCGAGTTCGCTGCCCTGCATGTTTTCCAGCCTGTGTGAGGCCAGTCTCCATTTGCATCAAGCCAGACGCCCTTAATGGGGGAAAAACCAAGCCCGGCAGCAGTTCCGCTCGGCACCACCCCGAGTCCAACCCAACAACTTGCTGCTGGAAACCCAAGTGCTCCCCAGGGAGGGCCCGGCTGGGCATGGAGCCAGGTCATTGCGTGCACGAGTTCAGCGGCAAAACCCTGTGCGCCGGGACGCGTCCCAAGGCCGGTGCCCTTCCCCGAGCCCCGAGGGAGGCCCGGGACCCCTCGCGCCGCTCCTCGCAGGGCAGCGCTGCCCTCTAGTGTCCCCGCGCTGCCAGCGCTGCAGGACGGGAACAAGTCGCCGCAGGTCGGGGCTCCCTCCAGCATTGCCCTTGCTGGCACCTCAGAAAACTGCGGCCTCTTGGCCTGGCGTCACAGGCAACGCAGCCATCAGCAGCCTGCAGCCCAGTGGACACAGGGACGTTGGAGCCTGGCTCCCATCCGAGACCCCAGCGCACTGGCCGCTCCCCGGCGAGAAGGCTGCAAACAGCAACATCTGGGGAGAGGAGCACAGTAACGCAGGACTTCATGTTTCTGTGCGCAGAGGTCTGGACAAGGAACGTCCAGCTCCCGAGGAGCTGGGGAACGGCCCGGCTGGCGGCGGGAAAAGTCGCTCTTCATCTGCATGAGGCTGCGGGTCCTGAGGAGCAAGGAGTTGAGCGTGTAAGAGGACGAGGCCAGAGCAAGCATGAGGATTAACCATTACAGCACGTGGAAATCTACAGCCAGAAAGTGCCCAAAGCAAAGAATTACCACACTTTGGTGCTTTACTAAGGATATGCTCTGAAGAGCACTTCTTAAACTGATCTGCACTCTTCATGCTTGCCCGGACGACGCTGATTTTGCTCTTGTGTGTGCAGGGGCAGGGGGAAGAAGGGCGCCATCCCCCTCCTTCCTCTGGAGGAGGCAACCTGCCAAACCACAGCCGAAAGAAACATACCTGTGACATTCCAAACCTGGCACCAAGATAACAAAGGAGGGGAAAAAAAAAGGATTTAGGAGTAATTAAAAAGGGAACAAACTCTCCAAGCAGACCAGAATTACATTGGATTAGAAAAAGTGTATTGGATGTCCAATACAAAATAAACATGAAGTTATTAAAAAAAAGCCATCGAGTATACAGCAAATACTACAGAAAAGCAAAAAAAAAAAAAAAAAAAAAAAGTACAGAACAGCAGACGTCTACAGCAGTCCTCAAAATTATCCTACATGAGAATCATAAAACAATATACAGGTTTGCTTTTTTTTCCCCAAATCACTCTGAGGGAAGCTGCCACTTAACAGCTCGACTATGACACTACAAAGATACACAAAGTTCCAAATTTAAAATCACAGAATATGTAAGAAAACGTAGCATTAAAATGTGAAAAAGTGCATACAGATTGTACACTGAATTGAATAAATGTTTTCTTTTTTTTTAGTTTAACCTTAAAAAACCAACTTTGAACAGTTGTTTTATCATTAGAAATATTCCCCTCCCCAAATTCAATGACAGTATTGACATTCATGGTGTTGTACATAAGCAATATTCACAAAGACCCACCAGCTAGGAATACTGTATATGATGGTATTCTTTGGGTATAGGTAAAAAATTAAAGGGAAAGATATACCCTTCCTGCCAGGACAGGGTGTGCACTTTATTATTTAAATACATATTCTGTAGCCTACTTTGCCCTGAATAGTATCGATTAAAAGTCCAAATATTTTTTTTAGGTGGCCCATGGTGCTCCAAGTAATTGATTCCCTCCCCTCCCTCAAATAATAAATAAACCCAGCAAGTCTGGTAGAAATGGCAACACAAAGAGCCCAGGAAAAGCAAGAAGCGAAACCGCACGCCAGGGACAACGCGTTGGCCCTGCTTCCCCTCGCTGAGCGGGGCCAGGAAAACTGATCTAGAGCTCAGCTTCAGTCTAATGGAGAAGAGGCGGAAAAAGGCTATCAAGACTGGGATTTGTGGGTTTGTTTTTTTATCTAAATACATCCTGGTCTTTCTCGTTCGTGTCCCAACAGGCGCAGCCCTGGAGCGACGGCAGCAGCTCTCTGCAGCTGCAAACATCTGCGTCTGCTCCGTCCTCAGCGCGGGGCTTTCGAGACCCTCTACCCCTGCGCCGGGAGGATGAGATTCTCCCCATGAAAGCAGCGGCGAGTCTGGGGTTTCATCTTAAAAACGAAAATATGCACATGAGTTTCTTGGGCAGCTGGGGTTTGTTTTTTTATTTATTTTTAACCAAAATACAGTTCTTTGTTTTACGCCATTCCTCCTCCTAGAAGACGGCAGAGCCAAGGCATCACACAAGAAGAAAAGAGAAAACATTCTCCTTCCCCCTTGTGCAGGAGTTCCCTTTTTAACCTTTCTTCCTTCCCAGAACAGCACCTGAGTCACTAATACTGTTTTTCATCCAAAAGGTTTCAAAAGTGTAAAAAAATACATTTTGCTCCCGGGCCCCCCACGCCCACAGGGCCTCGGCGGGCGGATCCGGCCGCGCCGCGGGGGATCCCGGCGCTCCCCGGAGCAGGACACAGCCGGGCTCCTGCGTCCAGCGAGATCTCCGGAGCCCAACGAGCCCCGCTGGGCGCCCGGACCTTGCCCACGGGATACCTCCACTGACCCCCACAGACCCGGAGCACTGCTGCCCAAACAAGCTGTCGTGTCACCTAAAACGTACGGAGCCCTCCTCTACAAAGGGTTTTTTTTTTGTCTTAAAGTTTCTAAACGAGACTCTCGCTGCAATTCGGTAACCAGAGACACAAGATGATGAAGTTACAAGGAAAGACATTACAGAAGATGCTCCCATTTTCTTCAGTCTTTCAAGTGGCATAGAAAGACAAGAAAACAACAATAACGAAACCTTCCCCTGGCTCCCCTCCCCTTCCCCATCTACTTTTCCCCACTTAAAATATTGAAACTGCACAAAAAGTGACAAACAAGCCTTTCAAATTACATTTCAATTCAAACAGACCGGTAATCTCACAGTGATGAGAGGAAAAAGTCAGGCTTTTAATAATATAAAAAATAATAAAAAAAAAGCTTACAAATAGCAGTGCAGCATCCCAAAAGGCCATGGATTAACTGCCAGAAGGGGACATAATTATACGCAGAATAAAAAACAAAACAGAACAACCCACGCTGGCAATGAATTTCCATACACAATAGAACAAGCAGTCAAACGTCAGTCTAGGCTGTGGAAAACAACAGTTTCTTTTTTTCTTTTTTCTTTTTTTTTTATGATTACAATATTTTTTTCTTTTTATAAAAAAAGATAAAATAAAAACACAAATAAAATTGTACATAACTGCGAATGTCCAACACTGAGAAGGCAGGGCAATCACACCACCGAGACAAAACCCGACCAGAAAAAACAACAGGCAAGTCCTCTTTTCTCCCTCTTGCCGGGACGCGAGAGCCGAGCCGGACGCGCCGCATCCCGTGTGGCCGGCAGGGATCCAGGCTTCGGCTCGGCACTGCCGCCGCGGCAGGATGACGACAAGCAGGGTCACCTCTTCGACCGGCTGTAGCACCAACGCACCGGGTGGTTCGGGCGCTGCGGATGCTCTCGGGTGCTGTCCCTCTTTTTATTTATTTTATTTTTTTTCCTCTGTACAATTCCTTGTGTTCCAAGGCTGAGTCCCAAAACTTGCAAAGCTGGATCTGGAGTCATGTCCTGGCGAAGGTGGTCACGCTGTAGTGATGGCATTAAGGTCCTTCATAAGTCCTTCCAGGTGGGCCATCTCTTTGGTCAGCTCATCCGGTTCATAATTCTGTGGGAAGGTTTTTAAAGTGTTAGTTCCTGACGGGATAACTTGCTTTCCTTAGGCAGGGACACAGTGAGAAGAAAGGGTCAGTGATTCCGGTGTAAATGGTGACTCTAACACCTGAAGGACATTTACTGGGATTGACAGGAATTAGTAACTTGAAACAACTTTCTAAGTGCACACTTTTTTTTTGCAATAACAGACTGTAAAACTGTGATCACTGTGTACCAATTCCTGCCTCCAAATAACATCTTCAATTTAAAATTAAGTAGATAACCTCAGGAGATTTTTTTAAAATAAGTGAAAAAAATGCCTGGAATCAGAGTTTTAAAAATCTCTTATGCTTGCTAAAACAATCATCACCCTCCGTTTCTAGTCTCCGTTTTCTAGCTTCAGCTTCCAGATACTTAACATTTTTGAGAACTATCAGAATTCCACTGTGGATAGCTGTGGATACCATGCCCCAGTTCACCGCAAACCCTTTCCAAGGTGGTCGAGCCTGCGGCTGTCCTGCGCCGTTCTCAGTCCTCAGCTCCCTCCTGCGCCTCCTCCAGGCCCTCCTGGCTCCCCGGCAGCACTCGCTGGGAGGGAGCCGGGACCCCTGGGAAGGAGCCGGGACCCCTGGGAAGGAGCCGGGATCCCCGGGAAGGAGCCGGGACCGCCGGCCTCGTCCAGGCCCAGCTGAGTAAGGCAGGACTATAGGCAGCAAACCCCCTGCCCTCCTTTCAGAGGCCTGCTCTGTAAATCTGGGGGCATTGCTAGACCTTCTGACTGGAAGCTAATGTTATATAGAACAATAATAATAATCTGCCAAATGATTATAATGCAAATATGGCAACAAATATAACAATAAAGTGAATAAGCATAATACACAAGTGGAGTCCTCCAGCCTGAGCGTGATCTCACCTCCTTTGCAACCAAACCCTTCCTTCCCTTGGGTAGAAACGAAGCTGTAGCCACGTTTAGTTTGCACATCACGGAGCCTGCTTTGTACCAGCAAAGTCCTGTGCTTGACACATCACTGCCACTCATCAACAACCGTGAAAATCAGGAAGCTGGAATTAACCAGGATCCAGGCTCGTTCCTACAGGCTCTCATAAAACTTAGTCAAATGAGTTTCTAATTCTTTTTCAAAAGCCATCTTTTTGTATACAGAGTGTACTGCACTGATTTTATACTGTACTAATTTATTAATGAAGATACAGTATTAGTCAAAGTGCCCAGAGAACTCTATTCCATTACACTATCTTTCTCATATGTATTTTAATAGGCAAGACTTACTATCAATAAATCCTTATTGAATTCTGTTCATTAATGTCTTTAAGTCCCCTGGACTCATGTTCTGAACTGACCAGAGAAAAAACAAATGGCAGAGGAGTGATGAACAGAGTGAAGGCCAGAGAAGTGCACTAACTCACTCAAGCATGTGGACAATGTCCTTAACACTGATAAATAATAAAATTAAAAATAATAAATTCAAGGGAGTGAATTGGAGAGAACAGCAGTGTGATAAAGGGAAACAAAGAAACAAGAAAAAAACATTCAAATAATCATTCCTGTGACACATAATGTAATTGTTATATAAAGTAATATAAAGTAATTCCTGCAATTTCAAAGGAAAGCAGTGTCTGCTACCCCACACCACCTGACTTCTTACAAGCTGCCTGGTTTCCAAAGCAGCTCAAGAGTTGCAGCTTTCCTAGAAAGTCAGGACATTTTCATTTTAAGTATCACTTAGGTACCTAAAAATGATACATACTGGGGATGATGACTTTAAATCTTTTGGCTGTAGCACTAAGTGATACTTTTCCACTCCCACACTTCACGTTTTGGATACTCTGCCTGCTTCGACAGGATGCAGGCGTGCAAAACGGCCGCGGAAACGCACGGCTCTGCCGGCGAGCTGCGCACCGCAGCGAGGCCGCACGCCCGGCGAGCGCAGCCGCCCGCTGCACCGGGCGCAGAGGCGAGCTCGGAGCGCGCCGCTGCCTTCAGAGGGCCTCAGCAGAGCCAGGCGTTGGGGGAGGCCCTGCGGTTTCGCCTCAGCGCGGCTCAGGGGCTGCGAGGGATGGAGGCAAGGCAGCTCTTTGGGGCCATGGGATTAAGAACGGCGCTGTGCTCACGGGTGGTGTTCAGATTTGGAAAGCACTGCGACTGCTTTTATTTAAGCACTTATTCTCTGAGTTTACTGACTTTGACAGGAGGATTTTGCACTAGATGATGTTTGTAAGGGCGAGCAGGCAATGGCACTTGGCAGCAGTCAGAACATGCTTCCCCTGCACTCAGGAGGGCTCCGTGTAGACACTGCTGAGGCTGCAGCGCCGGCAGTGTGAGCGGCGCGGGCAGCGCGCAGGTACCTACGCTGTCCGAGTCCTCCAGCATCCTCGTGGTCTCCTGCACATCAGGGGCACTGGGAACCACCACGGGCATCGGGGGTCGAGTTCGTCCCAAAGTCCCGATCGACGCAGTCTTCACCGAGTGAACTGGGTGGTTAGGAGCTTGAAATAAATTGCCACAGAGTGGTGCATCAGTTAGCTGGTCCTCCTGCCTATTCCAGAAAGCTCTCTGAGGTAGATCAACAGCAAGGGTTTTACTACAACAGGGGAAAATGAGCACTTCCAACCATGGAGTGCCGCATTTGGGATTCCTCGGGTTTCTTTTTGAACTCAAAATAAAAGACCCTTGCCAATACCAGCAATGCAATTCAGCCCACCCTGTGGCATATTTCTTCCATCACCCCTGGGGAAGCCTTTCCCGTCTTTCCCCCCTAACCCTCCTCTTCCTGCCTATGGGGGCTCACCTGGCTGCGTGAGGAGTGGGGTGCTGGGCAGCGCGGGGTCGTAGGCGGGCGCCGCGAAGCTCTTGAGCGGGTGCGAGGGGCGCACGTGGGCCGTGGGCAGCGCCGGCGCCTCCTCCTCGGCCGCGCCGCCCTCGGCCTCGGCGAGCTCCGCGCACGGCGCCGCCGGTGCTGCATCCACGCTCGGCGTGTTCCGCAGCGACTCTGCAACACACAACGGCGACAAGGGCCGCAGGTCAGCGCCGGCAGGCGCGTCGCGCCGAGCGGAGCGGGGCGGCCGCTAGCGCTGCGCCGAGCCGGGAGGCCGCGTCACTACCGGTTGCTCCAGGCGCAAGTAACACCCGTTTCATGCAACCGTCCCATTTTAAGTCGAAAAGGCTGTCCAACAACGAAAGCTGAAGAACCAAATGAAGCCACAGTGATCAGATTTTAAAAAATCCTCCGATCGTAAGAGGATTTTTTCCTGCAGCTTTTTTCAGTCAGAGAAGAAAAAAAAAAGAAAAAAATATCTTGTAAGCGAGCAGCTGCCCAAGGCCATGATGCTGATCTAAGGATTACCGTGCTCCTAAAATGTGCTTACCAAAAATTTACATTTTTCCATTGTTCCAGGAGAGTCTCTGAATAGTCACAGGAAGGAAGCACCCAACGTTGATCTAATGTAACTTCACGCCCTTTTATTTTCTTCCTTTAATCCCTGCATCTTACTGTGTCTTGGCAAAACCAAGTTATTACTGTGTCTGAGCACAACTAAGTATTTAGCAGTATGTGGCCTGCAGCAGCCAGGCTCACCCAGGAGTTCAAGTTTGCAGCCTCTTAAATCCCACATGGAACATAGACCTTGGTTCTCGTTTGAACTCGAGTATTTTGGATGTTGAAACTCTTAACCACAGCGCCTGCCTGCGCGTTTGCAGCCCCGTGAACCGTTTTACCTCCACCATCAGTGGCTGAGTTACTGCTGGAAATGAGCCTGCACCTAGATTAAAAGTGGCACCGGAGTTAAAATTCACACCTTAAACTGGAGAGACCCAGAATTCCTCCCATCGACATTTTAAATGTTTGTGATTCCAGCATTGGTGCTCTGGGATTTTTCACAGCACTGGATACACTGTTCACTCGACTGCACTTCAAGCCTGAAAACACTGCATAAAACCAGCACATTTCATGTGTGCTTCAGGAAGATGAGCTGCTCTTAGCTCTCAGCAGCACAGGCCTGACTTTCCTGCCATTAAGCATAACTAATTCGGAAAGTTATTATCAGATTAATCAAGCAAGCAAGTTCTAGTCAGATGTAAACAGAGGTTTCAGACATCCAGGCCAAAGGAGGACGTTTTCTATCTGAATTTGTGTGTATAAAATACGATCATGCTTCCCAATGATCAGTGTCTGATCTATGCAAGAAATTCTTTGGAGAAAACTCAACCCAAGTGTCTAGAACTTTGCTTGTACTTAATCCATCTCTCTGCCTGTCATGGAAAAAAAAAAATCCCCATTCTCTCTGGGTCATTTTACTGCCACCAAACCAGAAAGCACCAGGATTCACACTACTGAAGATACACAAAGAGTTAGTGGAAGCTGCAGCTGCTATGTGAAAACCTCAGTCGCATTCATCTGATTTTCATTCATCACGAGAGTCACAACCTTGGGAAGGAAATAAAATAACTCTTGGGAGATGGCACGTTCCCTGGGGAAACACCCCAAAGGAGCCCGACTAGGTCAAGCTCCTGTGTCCTAGAGGCTTCCATCTCTACATGTTTCGCTCATTGTTCCGTTACCATCAATATCCACCTGATCGTTCGCGTCTCACCTGTGGAATTGGCCCTGTCTGAATGGGACATGGATGTGCCAAAAGGCCACGGGCTGACCTGGTGATGGAGGTAGCTGCGAGTTGGCGAAGCGAGGCTGCCGGAGTGGAAATGATGGTGAGGGTTATCGAGTGAATGGATGGGATGAGCACTAATCACAGCTGTGAATGAACACAAGACAGAAAACACTTAACACAGAGACCAGCGCACGCAGCCCGCCCGCCCCAGAGCCACCCGCTGCGTTTCCAGCGCCACCGACGTCACCGGCTCCATCACCGCCCTGCCCGCGGCGTCCTCGGCTACCTCCGTGCCAAGGAGCACCGTGAAGAGGCAGAGCTCTTCATTCGCCCCCTGCGGAAAGCACGTCTCGCTTGGATCCGTGCACAGGAGCTTTCTGCTGCCCCGTAGCAAACCCCAACCCTGCTCCTGTTGGAGCTTCCCTGCGTTTCACACGCTGCTACAAATGCCAGGTTTACTACAGGAGACCTGCAATGCCAGAGACACTTGAGGCTGTCATGGATTTTCTCAACACTGTCACCAAATCTGGCTTCTTTGCTTAATTAAACACTGCAAGACAGACACATGCAGGGTGAGACACACAGGGCTCTACTCAGTCCCCTGTAAAGGATGAGCAAAGCTCCCCTCCAAGGCACTCAAACCAGAGACCTCTCTTTTTTCCCCTCCTTTCTTCTTTTACTTTCTCCTTTTCCCTTCTCGAGAACATGAATTCGATACTTAGCATAAACCATCGGGGAGCAACAGCAGAGCAGCTCCTGTGCACAACCCGCTCCAGGGCAGGCTCCAACCCCGGATTATTTGGAATGATCCCAAGGAAAGAGCCTCAGCATGGCCAAAAGGAGCACTGAGGGCCAGGGCTACCACCAGCCGTCCCGTGAAGCACGACTGCGGCTGTCAATGTTTTGAACGTTTTCTGAAATCTCCCTAGAGATTTCTGTTGCCTTTGAAAGGTGTTTTCCAAGGACGACCTGACACCCACTGCAGCCTGAATTCATTTCCCCTGCTCTTTCCTAATACCTGTAAAACTGTAAGAAAACAAGGATTGTCAGATTGCTTGTTTTACAACTTCCTTTTTTTTTAAAGAATAACATTTTTTTCCCTCAGTTTTACAGTAAGTAAGAAGCAGCAGAGTCCCAAACTGAGCTCACTGCGTCACCAGGCTACTTTGAAAAGCACACGGAGACCAAGAAAACCAAGCACTTATTTGAGGTAAATACAGAGAGGAGAAAGATAGAAAGGTTGAAACAGAACAAACTGGTTCAAAATCACACAGCAGAAGGCACCTGAGCCAGCCCCAGAGCCAGCAGCCCTGTGCTGGAGGTGGCAAGGTGGAACATGGACAGTGCTCCTAGAAGCCCCAAGCTGGGACCCAACGAGCACCACGTAACCCTGCCCATTAACCTCTGCTCTTTGGGTGGCCTAAGCCAAGTTTCAGAGGAGCCGTCGACAGCTTTAGCAAAGTCCTTTCTCATCTCGGAGTCATCACTTGGAAGCTGGGGGTATTGTTTATTCTTAAATATGTAATTTAATGTATTGCTACTGCCAGAACAAAGTTTTCCACATAGCACTTTTGCTCAATAATCGTTAATCGACATGAGGTGGAAAACACACAGCTGAGAATAACAAACTGACGTTCTCCCCATTTGAAAGTTGGCTCTGCCAGGCTCAGCCCCTACCAGTGACCTATCTGCTCAGCACTCCACTAAATTAGTGCAATATCCAAACTGTGCAGCAAAATACCCTAAGCACCGCAGGCTTTTCTGTTATCTTCCTGAAAAAAATAAAAAGAATCATTCGGAATCATTTTTCCTGCTCAGTAAATAAGGTGTCTGACCCAAAAATGTCTTGTTCTGAGACACGTGGTGATGCAGTGCCCCAGATTTCCAGCTCTCTCCCGCTGGACCGACAGCCAAGTTGTTTCTGAAGCTTCTCCTGCGCCCACAAGAGTGTTTTACACAAACCCAGACTGGTCCTGCTCGGCCTCATGATGGGGGCTGCAAACAGCAGCAGGTCAAGGCTCCTTAGAAACAGCTCAGCTGTCCATGTAGGGGGACAGCAGCCACGTCTTGCACGGCAGGGTATGAGCAAGATCGCTGTAGACGCTGGTAAACACGGGCATTTAGTGTGACCACGGCTTTGAGAAAATGAAATTCTGCCTCACTAACCCGCTAGAACCCGCTAGAGCTTCAAGACTGTCAGTGGAGGGAAGGGGTAGACAACATTTACTAAATAAGCTGGTGTTGGAGGGGGAGCTCTTTTAGGACTGGCTGAAGGACAGGGAGCAAAGGAAAGGGCTTAATAATCAGTTTTCATGGTGGAGAAGAGACATCAGGAGATCTCCCCAGGTAACACTGCTGGGACTAGTTTTAAGGGCCTTCTCAATGACTCCAATAAATCTTCAAGTCTGTAGATAATGCTAAGGTCTTTGGGACAGTCAAACGCTGTGTTGGTGGCAAGGAGCTCCACAAGGACCTCACAAGCTTAAAACTATGGGCAAAAAGATGGCAGGTGAACTTCAGTATAGCTTCAGTGTACAGTAGCACGCAGGGGGAAAAACACCCCAAACTACTTCCATGCTGCTTAACACAGAGGTGGCAGTTACAGCTCAGGAAAGTTCTTGGGAGCTGTGGTTGACAAGATCTCTGGTATCAATATGCAGTGGCAGCCAAAAAGCCCCCAGAATGTAGCAAGTCACTGAACAAGAAGGGTCCTGAGAACAGCACAGAGGATTTTCTTCCTGTTGTGCGAGACCCTGGGACTGCCTGCTGCTCTGGCCCCTCTGCATTTCAAGACGGGATGCAGTGAAGTTAGAGGAGAGCAGAAACTGAAGTATCAGGGGACAGAGTAGCTGCCTTATACAGAGAGGCTGAAAACACGGACTGGTCTGTGGAGGCCGAGGGCAGAGAAGAACCTGGCTGAGATTCCGCAGCTCCGAAGGCAGCAGGGAGGGTGGCCGCAGAGCACTCCTCAGCTCTGCAAGGACTAAAGTGACATGGAGCTGGCAGGAGGCTGGTAGAAAACAGACTATAGAAAGGAGGACATTACCCAGCAGGTAGCAAACTTGGGGAACCTGCTGCTACAGAGGAGCAAGGCAGAGAGCACCCGCAGATTCCCAAAGGGTAGATGCATTCGTGAACAACAGCTCAACACGTGGATTCCAAGCCCAGGCAGTGAGGTACCATCTCCCATTCCTAGGTAACGTCTGTAGCCCCTGCAGGAGCCCAAGGAGACTGTCCCAGCTCCTTTGTTCTCCCTGAGAAGCACCTGAAACCGCCTCTGCTGGAGACTGGGACAGAGCTGGACTACGTTCCCAACTACCCCACACTGCTCCTGCTCCTGGCCCCAGCACAGCCACCCTGCTCATCTGTACAGTGTGAGCCACATCTGCAGGCTCAGGAGGAGGGAGGCAGCCAAGCTGCCTCCTCTGAACCGTTTCTGCTGCAGCAAGGCCAGAGCTACTGAGAAGCAGGTCGGGAGAGTGCGCCTGAGCACAGGGCATCAGCGTGGCCCGTTCGGGGCCCCGGCCCCCAGCCAGGGCAGATGGGCTGTAGACTTACGCTGAGGTGGCTGCGAATCAAAAGGCATCATCATCTTGGGCCTCATCCCCCTTCTTCCTGCCAGTGTGGACATGCTATCCTCTGACTCATGCCCTGAAGGAAGAATACTGAAGGTTATTTACTACGGCAGCAAGACTTCCGTGATACCATATCGGGCGATTCCAATCCCTCTTGCTGCAAGCAGTTTTGTGATGCACAATTGATAAAACAGTTCCTTTATCCATCTCCACTAGAAGGAAGAGGAGGACAGTTAGGGTTAAGACAATTTGGCACTGGAGGAACTCTTCAGGCCCACACAAACCTCTGGAAATGCAGCTCTGAGCAATGGCCGGTAGCGGAAAGAGTCTGAGATGTGCTGGATTAACAAGTTACTGCTCACCAGGCGAAGAATTCACCCAGACCTCAGAGATGCTCAGTAGCTGCTTAGAGTGCCATTAATCTGACTGTGTGTTTGACCACCGAAATCATCTGTCACCAGTTTAACATGAGACTTGTTACCTGATCTTCTGATTACTAATCGTTATCAGGGGAAATTCAGGATTCAACTCTTGCGAACTCAATCATCTCACTAAAATATATGATCTATACTTTTCACAGAGCCTTACAAACCAAGGAAAATCCAAACATACTATTTAGAAAATAAGAACAACAACAACAACAAAAAAGGTGACTGTTAATTACTGTAAGTGAATATTATGTCATGAAAGTGATTTTTGCCAGATACAATAAAATCTTTTTAATTTTAAACTCCAGGAACCAAGTACTCGCTGATAGCTCACCTCTGTAGGAATTTCGCCTCTGATGGATATTGCTATCCATGGAATTGTCAACTGGGGTGATGTCCTGGGAGTTGCGAGGGATTGGGGTGTCTGTCATGATCGGATTGGGATCCGGAGATTTATCAATGGGTTTCAGCTCCAGTCTCTCATGATGGATCCAAAGGTCAGGCGGCTTCACGTCTTTGGAGTTTCCTTTGTACTTATGAGACCCATTCACCGATTTGCAGGCAGCTCGTTTCCTTGGAAAGGAAGACAAACAAAATGTTCTTAGATGTATGGCTCTTTTGACTTGCTAAAAAAAGCAAATTTTCACTGAGATTTCTTTCAGATCCTGCATCCAGCTGAGTGAAAGCCACCCACTGAGCAGGAAGCTATGAATTTTCAATACCAGCACATTTGACACCTCAAAGCACAGCACTGCCTATTTTGCAACTCTGATACCGTGATTTGGGGCTCAAATGCTACCACATGCTGCAGAACTGTGCTGTGTGGCCTGAGGTTTCATTAACAAAAATTAAGTTTCTAGCGCTTATGGTTATTAAGGCAGTATTCTAAGCAGAAAGTGTATGTAAACCACGCTGTGTTGTACTCCTGGGCTTGCAAACAAGCTTGAATAATTGCAGTAAGGAGCAGTGTGGAGTTAGGCAGCTATCCCAACAGGACAGTTAACTCTAAAGACTAATGTCGGGAATGTTCATTTTACCCAGGTCAGACTAATGCGCTTTTTCGTCATTGCAAAACAACATCAGCAGCAAATGAGAACATTTGTGAGGCAAACATTGGACACAAAGGAATTTTAGAAAAGCAAAACACAGAACTCCAACGCTGCCCTCTATACACCCACCCTCACGCTGGCAACCACGGAGCAGAGCGTCCTGCCTGGGCAGCACACTCACTGGAAACAGCCAAAAAATGGATAAATAATTTGTAGAAACCACAGGTGAGCAGAGCCCTAGCTGGAGGTGACCAGCAGCCCGACACGCTCCACGCTCAGCGCTCTGCTCCGAGCAGTGGCCAACTCCGCTGCGGCTGCTCCAAACACAAAGAGCTGGTTTAAAAAAAAAGTAAAATAATCCCAGGATTTTAACCAAGAATTTTTCCTCAGAGAGGAGCAAACACAGATCTACATGAAACATTTTCCTGATTTACCTGTGAAGTCTTATCTTGAGTATTTGTAAACTCTGAGACACTGATTGCGCAAAGCGGAAAAACCTCATCACCCCAGGCAAGATAACGTGCATGAACACAGCGAGGTTATCTTTGCTGAACACTGAGGTTCAAACCCAGGTCACGGCCCTGCACCACTGATTTGCTGTCAGGAGAGAGTTTCTACAGCCCACAACACTCAGAATTAATAAACTCGAAAGAATCATAAAGAAAAGACTAGATAACAGGATGAGGTGAGAAAGGCAGGACGGGGCAAAGTCCTGCCCAGGATCTTACTTTTTCTGGTGAGAAGTAGTACGGCGTGTGCAGAAGACAGCAACTATCACCACTATCACGATGGTGATCACCCCAACGGACACAATGATGACGAGCAGCATGTTGCTGTCCAAGGGGGACGTAGGGCTTCCGTGGGGACTGTTACTGCCTGCAAGGGTTGGAGCAGGAAGAAAGGATTGCATGGCATTTCGTTGGAAAAGCTTCCCATCAACAAATGCAGAAAGCAGTCAAAACTGGTCCAAAGAACAGTAGTATCGTACAGGTGTCATGTCTTAAATTTCAAGTTCTTGCTTATTTTTTACCATTAGTCAACTGTGTTTCTGTGCAACACCTAAATCTACAAGGTGTCTCATAGATGTACGTCCAGCTGACAGTCCCCAAGAGTTTATGTCTCCCTGGCTCAGACAGTCATCACGAAGGCACTCGATAGGCGAGCGCGGGGCAGAGCTGACCGGGACGCGCCGGGAAGCGCGGCATGGCAGTGCGCATTCCCTTGCACGCTGCAAGCACACAAATCCTGCTGTGTGCAAGATCCTCCTCGGAATGTTTCTCCTCGGAAACACATCTGATGTAATTTTATGTAAATTGATGAAGATTCAACACATTTGACATGGCAGCGTAACCTCAGGACAAAATTTCCCCGTGCCCGCTGCCAAAGGGAGAAGGAATTAACATGATTTTCCCCTTCCTTCTCTAGTAATTGCTGAATTAATTTTGCACTTGTGCACTGTGGCAGCCATTTTAAATTCAAGGGGAAGAACTACATTTTAATGCAGGGAACTATTCTCTCCTTGTACCCCACAGAGCAGGCAGGAGGGGTTACCACTTCTCGAATGGGAATGGCTATCATCATACAAAGGCAAAAGTGACCGAAATAGGTGTAATCAGGACTGAAAACAGGCCACTATTTTAAAGTGCAGTATCCCACCCTGCAGTGTAACCACTGCGTTTCACTTGAAAAGCTTTATTAGAACCTACCACCAAGTGGGGGTTTGTAATCTGGCCCGACGTCCACTGGGCGGCTTCCCTTCCCCGACGATCCAGAAGCTGAAAGAGTCGTATCATAATGATAGGTCATAGGAAGCATACACAAATCTATCTCTATCTCCGTATATGCACACTCGTGCACACACACGTACACACTCTTCCATTGCTAAGGTGGTTTTTCGGTGTCTGCAGTCCTGCCCTTTTCCAAGGGGATCACTGCTGCTGCAGGAGGCCCCGGAGCCGCCCTGGCGCCAAGGAGGCCGCCCGCAAGCCGAAATAAACACCCCGCTGCCCTGCTGCTTTCCCTTCCCTGCTTTCAGTAAAATACACTAAGGCAAAATCACCACAAATGCAAAATTACTGATGTAGGGGAAGCGGCCAGCACGATGTCAACAGCGGCCGACCTTTGCTTTTAGGAATTCACCCCGCTTTGCACATTTTTGCACTGCTGCCTGCAAAAAGCCCAAACCACAAAACCCGACACTACTAGTAGTGGACACTACTAGTTTCATAATCAGGAAAAAAGGCTTTTTAGTTAAAAGTCTATGCCAGAAAGTAAAACAGCAGCTAAGGGATGTGTAACACATGGAAATACTGAAGTTAATATCACAGACTGTTAATAGTAATTGGGAAATAAAGACCATTGATAAGAACAGCAAAAAGCACCAGCTAAATACTGATTAAATCCCAAGCAGCACCATAAGGAGGAATTTGTTATATGTTTACAATAAGGAAATAGATGCAGTTTAAACCCTGGACATGCTATATTGCAGGCTGATTCTATAGTGAAACAGATACACTGCATTTGCTAGGCTATGGACGCTCACTGCATTCAGCTAAAACAAGTTCTCTGCTTAAAGGACTGGACTAACAATTTTTCAGCAATGATAAATCAAACAATTTTAAATAGCACACAGTTAATACATTTAGATCTGTAAGAGGAGACAATTTGCACCGGAGAGACTTCAAGAACCTCGCTGGAAAGCTCTGTGCACCCTTGAGCCCAGCGCGAGGGAGGGAAAATCACGGAGACGATTCCAAAGGGCCGGCGGGCAGTGCACGCAGGGCTGGGGAGCAGCGGGATCCTGAGCGCGGAAGGAGTTCAGGGAAAGGCTGATGGATGGGAGATGACTGCACGGGCCGTGCCCTGCTCCGCTGCCCTGCTGCAGAGCTACTGCCAACCCGACTTAATGTCAGAGCACCCATGTGCTGGCAAGGGGATGCCACAGCCCTCCTGTATTTAGGCTTCTCCAAACATTTACTGAGCGCTCCGCGGTGCTTTGTTAAAAGTGGCCCCATTAAAAAAAAAAAAAAAAAAGGCAATGTGGCACCTATTAACAAGATTAACAACTAATTAACTGATAAGACTATGAGTTATAATTGCAGAATCATTATTCATAGGGGATGTTTCTATGAGGCACCGCAAAGACCTGTGCTTGGCCAAGCGTAGGGCAGTATCTTCGATAACACTGCGGAAGGGAGCTAAAATAATTGCTGCTAACGTTAAGAGATGACAAGAAATAATTGAGCAGACAGGAAGATACGTGAAGGCCACTGCATGGAGCAGCAGGGATTGCCCAGTAAACGCCGGGATAAGGCATGGAGCAGCTCAAATATCTGCGCTCGCTCGGGCACATTCGCTGCGGGCATCTACTCACCCAGCCAGGGCAGGGCTCGCACACCTCCCCCTAGGATATTTTTGTGCATATATGTATATATTTTATATGTGACAAAATAGAAATCGTACTTAGATGATGAACAAAAATAATGGAAATCAGTAAGGGGGGAAAAAAAGAAAGCATTTTGGAAAGCGGTGGCTTCCAAAGGGTCCTGAGATGTTTGTGGGATCACACAGCCTTGCTCCTACCGAGCCACAGGGGCTATTCTGTGTTCAGAGTGACCCATTTCCCCGGGGGTTATGAAGGTTGTGACTGAGGTTCTCCTCCTCCTTCTGTATCAAGGAACAGTTTAAGTAAAGCTTGCATGAATCTGTCTCATTTTTAGTGCCGTTACCTCCTGTGCAACACAGAGGTATCTGGCCGCTGGACAAAACATTTTATTTTGTGTTCTTTCTAGAACAGATTTACCAGCACTAGGGCTCCTACCCAGCGCACTTGTACCAGGTCTGCACAAACCCCTGAATCCTGACGAGCGCCATCCTCTCCCAAGAGCAGCCGCTGCCCGCGCCACGGAAGCGCGTGGGAGATGTGGCGCGTCGTGCAGGAGGAGGGACACCAAAGCGGGCAGGAGCACGGGGGGCAGGAGGAGGGACACCAAAGCGGGCAGGAGCACAGCCCAGGCACCAAGAGGGCCACGAGGCCGGCGAGCTGATGCTGCCGCAGGTCCGTGTCCAGCCTCCAACCCTTTTCCCGCTGCGTCCTGAAGGACACATTTCCGCACCGTAATGATCCCAGCCCAGCGCAGCTTTCCTGCTCTTCAGCTCGTCCTCTCCTTTGCTGCCTTTAACCCCTTGTCACGATTTACAGCCTCTGTGTGCTCTTATCCCGGAACAAAACTCTCTTGACTTTGAGGTGAGCTTTCACGGTCGATAAATTATACAGGGTTATAAACATTAAAGTAATTGTTACTTGGAGAAACTGTTACTTTAGGGTGATAGGTTAGGTGACAAGATTTAGTTAACTGCTGGAATGAGGTTAGAAGGATAGCAGAGAACAGAGAACAGCAAATTTTAAATAAAATACAGATTTTAGTGTTTCCCTATTCTGCTCCACTTGCAACAGAGAGCTAATGGTGGCAGGACAAGCACCTGCTTCCCAATGACACTCCCCTCTCTCACCTGGTGTCTCCGTTAGGACAGTCTGGATATGAATTTACTCCGCAACAGCCTGAGATCAACAATAATTTGCAGAGGTAGCAAACCCAAAGGTAAGAGCATATTTAATAAATTACTCCTAAGCAGCAGGTTCAAAAGCAAGTTAACACAGCTCATCCTCAGCTCCTTTAGGACCTGTTTAGTTGTATGCCTAAGATGCTTGCCAATGTCCTTTTGAACTCCTCCCCTTAGACTAATTCTTCCGCTTTTTATTGGGCTTGTAGCATATTTGGAAGAAAGCAAAAATACCTCTGGGACATTCACCATATAATTCAATGTAGTAACCTCAGAGCCACCATTTTTCAAGTTAACATTAGCAGCTAATGTTGTATCTTCAGGAGAGACCTGAATCTAAACGAGCTGACATGCAGAATCCAACTTGCAAAAAAAAGCCGTCTAGAGTAGTGATATTTCCCTTTATTACAAAAATAATTACAGATATAGAGCTCACAAAAGAGCACTTATGCTAATTGAATAACTCTTTGATCTCCCACCTCTGTATACTGAGATCTCCCATCCAGCGGTCACGGGGTGGCTGGAATATCACTTAATCCAGATTCATTTTGACAGAATGATTCAGCTCTGGCACAACCTCCTTTGTCCCTTCATGTGACATCTGACTACAGAGATCACTTTATATTCCTAATGCCCCAACCACAAATAGACCTTCCACTATAAAGAGCATTACAGGAACTTGCTCATTTACATTTACAGCGGCAGAAACTCATTTTGTTTTGGCAACGCAACAGCACATGGAAAGGAAAAACAAAACATGAAAAAGAGAGAATCAAAGAGAAAAGGCGGCTATCCGTTTACCTTGATCATTAGGCATTTTATCTGAGGACTCAGCTACTGGGACAAGCGCAGGGAAGGAAAAAAACAAGAGAAAGATCACAAGGCTTGAAGGAGCGACAGACAGAATCTGAAGTCTCACATAAGATAAATACGCTTAGTTAAGATCTCAGTTTTAATCACAAATGCTCGCATAGAAAAAAAAAGATGGTTAGAAAACCTACTCCTAACATTTTGAGGTGATTTTTCATCTCTCCTTAGAGTACATTCACCTCTCCCTCCCTCCCTCCCTCCCACAATGGGGGATTTTCATCTCCTTTCTGGAGCAGGAGGTTTCCCAGCACGGCACCTTCCTCCCACTGCTCCGGCCACCACCACGGAGCGCTCCTTGATTCAAGAGCTCATGTGAAGACCAGTTCACGCTGGATGGCCCAGGTCACTGAAGCGCCCTTGTTTGCTGGCTGCCAGCTCTAGCTCTGGCCACTTGGAGCCACTTCAGCATGGGCAGATGCCACCCACAACCTAGAACCCTAAAGCAATTAGGAACTAGTTTTCTAGAAAGCACTTTGAGGAGATGGACCCTCAGCATCCATAACTTGTTCACCCTGTGGCCTACCAACAATTTGGAAATGACACATCTGCGCTAACGGCTAGGGAATAATTGCATGCGTATTAACTACATGCAAGAGCAGCCCAACGGAAATGTTCTGCTAATATAACTCTGCTTTCCTCCTGTCTTTTCTAGTTTTAAGTGGAAAAATCATGCTACTGGTGTTTTATCCCTACATGGCTTTCATCAGAAAAGGCTGGAGAAGGGATTTGTGCGTTCCTGATACTTTACCTTTTGGAGTTCTGAACTGCACTGCCTCGGACATAGGCCCCATGCCCTTGGAGTTGCGAGCCTGAATTTTGAAATAATAGGGTGTGTCGAGGGTTAATTCTTGTATCTGATGGGTCAGCCTGTTGCCCACGACGGGTTCGATAACCCAATCGTGTATTTCAGCATTCACATCTGTACTGTAGTAAATGATGTATCCTGTTCAAAGGAAAAGAAACAAGAAGAGCAGAACATTTGTGAGATCTAACAGCAAAAGCTCCATCAACTATTAATGATATTTGCACAGCTAAGTGCTCATCTGGAAGTGTATTCTTATTTTTTCAAAGACTAAGGATGGCCTCAGGTATCACGCAGCTTTCCCATCCTAAATTTTAAGCCATTCACAAGAATAAGTTTAAAGAGAAAAAAAGCCATTTGCAATATCAAAGCTATTTCTCACCACTATTCATCCAACTATGGAGAAACTCATCTTCAACTCTTTCCCTGATCACAGTCCAAATAACATGCAAAAAACCCTATAAAGCTACTATTACAAAAACATCTACAAAGTATTAATGCTTAGAGAAAATTGATAACCTTAAGACATAGGAACCTTCTCATGCACAGCTTACTCTTTATTACTTTCTATTACAGAATAAATCAAGTTTTTTAGTTCTCAGCTTATTAATAAAAAAAATCCATAAACTAAAGAGAATCAAAGCAATCTTGCATAGCATAGAGATAAAAGAGGAGCATATGATCTTTTATTACATATATTGCACATAGGAAGCAAGAGGAAGTAAAAGCTCTGTGACTTCTTGCTATTTAAGGAGCAACACAGGACCCTGGCATAAAATAAGCATTCATTTGTGCACATATAGGGCTGGGTCGTCAGCTTGCTGCATCTTTGGGTGGAAATACATGAGCACAAGCTGATTACATCCATCCTGCCCACATCCAAAGTGGATTAAACCCCTAAAGCCGAGTAATCTAGAGGGGTGCTCTCTGGTGCACGGAATTACATCCCTACCTGGCTTTTCTGGCATTAAACGCATAGAATGGCTTGAGCTGATTTAATATTTCCTCCAGATTTTGGTGGCTCCACCAGAGGGCACTCGGTTCACACGTGCCCAAAAATTCGCCAAGGCGCCCGTGGCAATTTGAGGTCTGTGGCTTGGGGCAGCCAGGCATCCTGAGAGCAAAACCAGATTCTTCAGCTTTATTTTCTCATGCAAAAGCAGACGAACGCCATACATTTCCTCTCAAACTGTATGAATAAATGTGGGACTTTCCTACATGAAATAGAGATTTTTTTACCTGGAAAATCACCTCCTCATGTAACTTTGCTAATGAAGCCAGAGAACTAAGTGCTGATCTCTTGGCACATTTTCTCACATACACCCCTGATATGAGACAACTAAGGCGATGGGCTCAGCTTCTTAAGAGCATCTACAACCTGGAGCAGCTGTGCCTGCATCTCCCCTGTGTCTGAACAGCCCCATGGAGAACTAACCACCATGTGCTTTAGCCTGCAATCCAATGAAGGCTTCAGTTTCCCCACTCAAACCTTCCTCCAGACACACAGGAAATACCTAGCTGATAATAAACCCACAACTTGCTTTCTAGAGATAACTGAATACCCAGAAAGATGAAAACATCTATAACATTATAGATAGCGACTCTATAATAGAGACACACATTGCTCATACAGAGGAGCTGTTGCCGTGGGAGTAGCTGCTCTTGCTGAGCTGCATCCCGGTATCTCCGCTCCTGAGGCACATGTGGCATGGGAAGAGGAACGTTACTCTTGTTTAAGTAAACCCCCGTTTACTTAAAAGTTTATGGCAGTTATTCAAGGGCAGACTCTCCACCACACGGCCTTTTCAGGGCAATGTGGTTAGTTTCAGCCTCCTGCCTCCAGCCTGGGCTCTTCAGCGGGGACCTGACTGATTCTGCACTGGAGCTGAGCCAGGAGCACGAGCAAAACTCAAACCCTGCACGCTGCATGCCAGCAAAGTCTGCTGCAAGCTCAGAGCCAGGAAAAAGTAAAACACATTATTTCAAAAAGCCTTCAGAAACAGCAACCCAAATGAACAGAACTCTTCCAGGAAGAGAAATGGTAATTATTATTTTCTCCAAAAAGATTTATCCTACATGAAAGTGATGCAATTAGAAAGCCAGACAAGACTTTACTCCTAATTATTCCGTCAGGGGAGGAATTCTTCAGGCACTAATATGCTGGCTGCAAGCCTCTCGGGGCAGCACGGAGCTGACAACGCTCCCTGGAAGAGAAACTCCCCAATAAAGTCCATGTGCGTCGGATGTGCTGCAGATGCCCTCCTGCAGGCGTGTGCTTGGAGCAGCACAGGCCGAGGAAGACCAGGGCTGCTGAAACACCCAACTTCCCTCCACACTGCAGGTCAGGCACCAGCTTCGCACTGCACTTATGTTCATATCTTAATACGTTTTCATTAGGTACAGAAGCAAATAATTCATCTGAGCTACCCAGAAAGATCACAGAACTCTTGGATGGCTGGAGGATAAAGAAAGCACAGTACATCTTCACATCTGTATGTGGATTGTACTTTGCTGTAAATCGTTATATGGTTATATGGATGCCTTTAGGACTCATGCAAACTGCACCTGTGATTTTGCCGTTGGCTTCGGATGGAGGCTGCCAGTTGACAATTATTGTCCGAGGTTTCCCCTCTTTGCTCACCACAGTCACGTCTTTAGGAGGAGAAGTAGGAGCTACAAATAAACAGAAAACAGACTGTCATGTTGCACAGTTTCTCTGGGTACACGAAAATAATCAGCATTTCTGCTCTTTGTATGTTTTACCATTGCAAGAAAGCCACGTTCAAGAATAAAAATTCCGAACATTCATCTTCAGGTAAAGCCACCATCACGGTGGAGTGACTTGCTCCATAAACCTGGCAGCGCCAGCTGCTGCACAGTATTTCCTTTCCATAACCTACCTGTTTCCACAGCGTTTCTGTCAACAGATGCTGCGATTCATGACTGAATGAACCCCAAAACTGCTGCCTTTGCCCAACTCAAAGAGGTTTGGGGTTAATCTCTCCCACCCTGCATTAGTTTGGTCATCAGGAATTTCCATTAACTTGTGACATACTTCCTACATGCCCAGGCAGCTGAAGCATCTCCGTATTCTGAGGTCTGTGGTGGGACCAACACCTAATAATGCCGATTTTCCGCTCAAATGTGAACCACCAACACCTGTGGGAGTTTAGAACCACAGTGAATCACTGCTGATTTACTTCACTGATGCCCTGGGCACGCTTTGCAAGGACATCGGCACCACAGGAGCATGTGAAACGGAGGAATATTTGCTGCACACAACGGTGCAACTTCCCGCTCGCTCTCCTGGCAGCCCAAGAAGTGAACTGTCCTGCCCCATGCTCCGAAAATTGCCCAGGCGGCAGCAGCAACAGCCCGAAACCTGAGACCTCTCCTCCCGGGAGCTGAAACATCCAGCTGGGGCCCAGATTAATGCCATTTCAAATGCAGCATCTCCGAAGGTGCATTAGCCAGCTACGCTCTGGGCCTCCACATTATGAAAAACATGAGACTTCCAATTAGGTAACTTTTAGCAGAGCAAATCTGCCCTGGATATTTAATACTGTAACAGTAATATTTAGAGCTTGCACGATGCCTTCCACATTTGAAGAGCTTTGTGTCTGCTGCCTATTAGGAATTAATCCTTCCGTCTTCTGCGGCAGCCAATCATTCTCCATCTGCAGAACATAGCGAGGGACCAGGGATGGCGAAAGCAAAGGGCCAAAACGAGCATGGCTGTTATCCAAAACTCTTAAGCTCAGCAGAAACGAGCCCAAACAAAGCCTGCTTCGAGGCCCTACAGGAAGGTATGGGGGAAAAAAAAATCAGACAAAAATAAAGCCCCTCCAAAGATGACAGACCAACACTGGAACCAGTAGCCTGCATTCTGCTTCAGTATTCTCTGAGAAGCCAGTCCTATACTCACTCAGCTGCTAGTCATGAGTATTCAAAAATAATGAGTCACACGCTCAGGAATTCGGCGAGTAATATAAATCACAAGATCTGTTAGGAGAAAATAAATGTAGCCTTTTTCATTGTCAGTTCCCAGGCTTTTAGGTCATCTTTTCAAGTGTTTCTCTGCAACAACATAGACTAGAATATGCTTTCTCTTTGAAGAGAAGACACAAACTTCCATGGACAACCCTCACCCAATTTTTTTTTTTGTTTGAAAATCTCTTTTCAGGACCTTTTTTTGTGCAACTTGTACAGCCCCCGTCCTTACTGTAGAGCTATGGGGAGAACTGTGTGTGCAGCAGCAAAGAGCCCCAAAGGAGGGTTTTAGCAGAGCCGCTGCGAGGGACAGGGCTGCGGCGGCAGCGGCTGCCTCCGTCGGGATCGCGGCGGGGCCGCGGAATTCCTGGGGACAAAGCAGGCACCTCTGGGAAGGCACATGAATGGGATTCCCACCAAGACCTTAGGCAATGATTTCAAAAGCAGCTGAAGCTCACTCAGGCTGCAGGGGACTTCGAAGCAGGTTAGGAGCGTTTTGATTTTACCCTAGTTTAACCCAGTTCTGGCTTTTTTCCTCCTTGCACTACAGGATCTGGATGACCCAACCAATGCTTTGCAGTCCTGATTTTTTTGTAGTATTTTCAACCAGTGTCAGAACTATATGGCACTTTGGATAGGCTTTCTTTGTGAACCCACACTTCACATCAAACCATAAACACAATAAGCAATAAATTTAACCCCAAAAGGAATCAAAGGAGCCATCAAGGACCAGGTCCGGCAGAGGAAACCTCCTGCAATCCCACATAGGCTATGGGCCTCCCAAGCTTTCTTATTACAAAACAATTTTCAAAATTACCTCCAGTTTTAACTACCATTGGCTAAATTCTGTTCTTTGTACTTGCTCTTGACGTGCTGCATGTGAGATGTCCCCAAAGGCCGCTGCTTTGGTCGCTCCCACCCAGGAACCACAGAGGATTATTGACCACTTCTCTGTAATTTGACACAATCATAGAATCATAGAATCCTTAAGGTTAGAAGGGACCTCTAGAGGTCATCTAGTCCAACCCCCTGCACATGCAGGGTCACCTAGAGCACGTGGCACAGGACTGCATCCAAGCGGGTTTGAAGATCTCCAGAGAAGGAGACTCCACAACCTCTCTGGGCAGCCTGTTCCAGTGCTCTGGCACCCTCACTGTCAAGAATTTTTCCTTAAGTTCCTGCGGAACTTTTGGTGTTTCAGTTTGTGGCCATTACCTCTAGTTTTGTCTGTGGCCACCAGCGAAAAGAGGCCAGCACCATCCTCCTCACTGCCTCCCTTGAGGTACTAATAGACCCTGATTCTAAACACAATCCTGCCTTTGAAACGGGAAGTGCACTGTTGCTCTTTAATCGGGACTTCTGACTAAATTCTAAAGCCAAAACCCAGTAAGGATTCATCAACGTAATCAACCCGAACACTGCAGGGCCTCCAGGGCAGAGCGGGGCGCGCGGGCAGCCCGTACCGTACTCGAAGGTGGTCCCGTGCGCCGTCATGCTCCACGTGCTCGACCTCCGCCCCTTGGTCACCATCACCGAGAACTCGTACAGGGTGTTTGGCTTCAGCCCCGTCACTAGATAGCTCAGAGTGGTTGCATTTGCAGTCTGAAAGCAAAGCAGAGCGTCAGTAACTCCTGGAAAACATCAAGTCACCAGCTCGCAGACACCTTTGCCTCGGGGAAGCGGTTAAAACATTTTTACATTGCTAGATTTTGACAACCAGCATCATTAATTCTCTTTTTTTTCTTTGTTTTCTTGTGCAAATTCATTAATCAAATAGTCATGTAGCAGTTGTTTTGTCCTAAACGAGAAAATTATTTCTGCAGTCAGCAAGAGCATTTAATAACAGACAATTATAAATCATTAAAAAAAAAGCAATATAATGTCCAGGGCACACTTGTTCTGCAGCAGGCGGAATCACTGGCTGATTGGGCTTTGCGTGTGGGTTAATTTACAGCATTTCATTAGATCATCTAGCCAAGGAAAGCAAGAAAGCCCCGCTAACAATAAATGCCCTTCTTGAAACCCTTCCTGCAAAATTCATGTTAGCAATTCCAGTGAATTTTAAACACACTTTTGAGGAAAAAAAAAAAATCAACTGACGATGTAGGTGCTCAGACATGAAGAAATTGCAGCTTCATTAGTACATAGCTTTTTTTCAGAAAAAAAATATTATCTACGAACATGCTTCAACTTCACAGGGTTTCTAGCAGGATTCAGACAACTCAATCACTTAAATACAACTTTTTTACCTTTAGGCTAATACAAAAAAGCAAGGTTATCTACATATATCTCTATTTCTTACCTAGACCTACAGCTATCTAAGAATTAGTCATTTCAGTACTTGCCAGGGTCACATAACAACTCTATTCAGAAATAACTATTTCCTTCAAAAACCCACTGCTTCCAGCTAATTCTGCTTCATGGAAAAGAATCTATAATAAATTTACATCACTTCAAGACCCTCAATCCACTCTAATACAGTCCAAATAAGAAAGGACCAACTTCTGCAGAGAAAACTCTCGTTTCTCGAGTGTAAAATGACAGCTTTTTAGTTACGCCAGCTGAAAACTCTGTTCACCAAGGGAAACTCTGATTTGTACCGAGGATTTTGCATGTTCGCAGACGTGCATTTAGCCAGACAGACTCCACGATGGGGGCACAGACAATAAAAAAGACACAGGAAATATAAATAGTACTGAATCCTCCAGTACCTTTAAACCTTTAGTGGCTACCAACTAAACAACAAAACCTGACCAACACAAGCTCCCTATGCTTCCATGAAGCCAGGAGAGCTTTTCACAGCTCCCAGGGGGCCAAGCAGGATTTTCTGAAGGCTCTTTGCAGTCTCAGGGACATCAGGAATAACAGGGGCATCAGGGAAGTTAAGAACAATCTGTCCCGGACAATTATTTAATAACCAGTCAAAAGAAGAAATCCGTTCCTACCATCTTACATTAAAGTGACTTACCCTGGAAAGGGCATTTCTTCTTCCCTCGTTACGTGTACCACTTGCTGTCTATAAGATTGCAGCATGCCCCATGACACTAAGCCCTGGGCACCTAAACAGGATTAATCTTCATAAATATGACCCTGCAAAATTTGTTTTCTTTCATATGACTCTAGAAGAGTTGCATGCACTTTTAATACTCCAGCTGGTGCTGGAGAGCACAGCTCATAAATTGCAGGTGTTCTGTGGGCAGCAGACCCTGCTCCAGCAGTAAGGGTTTGGAACACTGCTTTCTGATCCATGCTGGTGAAACCGCACGGTCCAAAGCGGGACGGACTATTTTAGCTGTAGGAACCACCTCCCATATGTCCCTATGTTTATACGCTCCAGACTGATGCCTCTTCTACACAAATCTGAGAAAATCAGCCTCCTCAAGGAAGACTCTCTGAACCTGGATTTGAAACAGGCAGCCCTTGCTTTAATATCAGCATAGGGAACAGGTCCGAATGCAGAAAATGATGAATAGACTGTATCAACCTCTAGCTTCCTGAGGACAGCGATGGATGCAACAACCCCCCGCCGGACACCAGGGAATGGACACGAAGATAATATCTCGGTGGCGCCTGGGGAAGGGAGCAGCTCCGGGGCCGCCGGGTGAACCGCCCCGAGACGCGTGCTGATGGGCAGCACAAACAGCACGCGGGCTCCGACCTAATAAAGCCAACGGACAATTAATAACGTTAATTGATCGTTTAATAAAGTGACTGAAATGAAGTTGGGCAAGAGGAGAGCTCTCCAGACACCACAGGGTAAAATGGTTATTAGAGCAAGTGTTTTCACACTTAGGCCCTTTCAGGCAAATGCTTTTTACCACAAATAATTCTGAGCTGTATTCTATCATTATATATTATTTTTGGTCCACAATAAAGCCCCGTTGACCGCTGGCCCCTAGTGCCGAGAGCCGTGGGAGCGTTCCACGGAGCAGGCTTTGCTCGAGCTCTCAGCTAATGAAGCTGCAGCGTTTTATAAATCACTCCCGGGACATCCCTTGCACATGGCTCAGGAATGCGGGTTCATAAATAACCTGCATTTAGAGAAGGCACGCGCATACGGACGGCTTTTCGTTTCAACAGGGAAAATACAACAATGCTGGTCTGTAACCAGACCGCTCCGGTCTGGGTGTAAAGCGAGCTCCACTAGCTGGGGATTTCAATAACCTTTTCCTTCAAATGCAAAATTTACAGTGAGTATTTTTGAGCTCTCTGGGTAACTGTTACCAGCAGAAAAGACAACTGGCCAAAGAAAAGGCCCAAATGAAAAAACCTACCCCCGAACCTCGTCTCCAAATCAAAACAGTAGCTGTGAGTGTAGGAAGCAGAGGAGATGGTAAAGGAAGCGTCACCTATTCTTCCTAAAGGAAAGAATATTCCTATGTCATCTAACTTCCTAAAGGAAAGCTTCCCCATCAGCTTGGGGTGAACAGAAAAGCCTGGAGAAAGGAAAACAGCCTAAAACCACAGGAGCATTTCCAGGTGGAGGGTGTGTGTGACTCGCCCCACACACTCAGGCTCCTGCTGATGGTGGAGAAGCCACGGGTAGCACAGGGCTGAGGTGGGTCGCTGTGTCCATGGTGGGAAGTTACCCGGGAAGCGTCTTCCTCCCCTGCTTCCACGCGTGCAGCTCAGCCTCTCCCACTCGCACGCCAAAGGGACCAAAGAGGGACCACTTCCACCCAAGCCACGGGAGCCTCTGCGGTGACGACGTGACCGAAGGCTGGAGACACAAACAAGGCTCCCCTGCCTTCCAGCCAATCGCCTTCGCTCTCAATGTCCACCTCACCCTCATGGAACACGAATCTGCTCCCTCAAACACTCGGGCTGCATTATCGCCATTGAAACTCCGATACCTTGTACTTTGTGTTTGCAGGAATATTAGTTTTCCAGCGAACCGTGTAGTAGCGAGCGTCCGTGATCTTCTGGTTCTTCGGCAGAGAGTTGTCTGCCCAATTGATCCTGATGGTGTCGTGACTCAGGATGGAAGCCTGAACTCCCACCGGAGGCATCATGGGAGACGGATCTGGCACTGGAGTGTATGGAGCATTAATAACAAACAAATCAACTTCGGAAGTGTCTAGGGAATTGATGGGTAAAAAGTTGTGTATTATAATTAAAAAGGGGGAAGGTGGCATTTTAATGTAAACAAAAACAAAAAAGGGGAAATGCAGGGTAATTCAATGAAATGAAAGGTGAGAAATGGAGAAAAAGAGAGAAAAGGCAGAGTTAATAGGTGACATAAGACTGGCTAATAAAATTGCTCTTGCACTGCATTCCCTTCTTAAGACAATGGTTTTATATATATATATATATGCTTATATATATGCTTGTATAAGGCATATGCACATATATATAGCATATGTATTATGCCATAAATTTTGCCACCTCATGTTGTTAGTGTTCAGCCATGACCTAAGAAACCAAATCTACCCCCAGGATAATACAGTGATTTTAACTTTGACTTTATTTGCCTCAAAATTGACTCATTTTCCAGAAAATAATAAGGAAAAAGAGATGGACTTGTTCTAGATGGGCAAATATCCTTCACAAGAGAGTACAGGGAGCTCTCATTGTCTTTTAAAGAAGCCTAACAACAACCACGTTTCATGCAGCAACTGAAGCAACTGGAATTCCAGTGCCCTCTAGAAACCTCTCTGAATTCCTGGTCTTCAGAAAATTAAGACCTTTGGAAGTGCTAAAATCTGAACAACCATCTCTGAAGCAGAACACAACGTCACCAGCGGAGCAGGCGGCATGAGGAGCCAGAGCAGAGCAGTAGCTCGCTTGTGAGCGAATTTCTCTGTTTAAAGTCTAAGATAACATTGAGTTTTTTAATTAATGCATTACAAGATAAGCAAGGCCTTCAGTTATCTTTTTTAACCTGGTGATTGCAGACTGAGAATTACACACGGGGAACACAGGCATAACAACTTAAAAATCTCAATGTGAAAGACAAAATCTAACCTGGCATTAAAAGAAACTTCTAATGCCTTTAGAACTGCGCTCCTATGATTTGTGTTAAGTTAGAATAACTTTTTGAATAATATGAACATCTGTGAGTTGTTAAAGAGCAAAATTTGTAATTTAACAATAAAATTAATTTTAGGTGGTTTAATAAATGGAGGAACCATGCAACGCAATCACGGAAACAGTAAGGCCAATCAGTTAAATGAATGAAGAGCACTTGACAACCCTGGAACACAGCGCTCTTGCGTTACACATCATCACATTCCAGCTGCTGTGCAGAACGTGGGGCGACGGTTTTCAGCTGGGCAGAAAAGCACCTTTGAGAGCAGCTCCGCGCCCCTACCTGAGTGCGGCCTGGTCACGGCGCTCTCGTAGAGTGGGATTCCTTCCCCCACGTTGTTGAACGCCTTCAGAGTGATGACGTAGTGTGAGCTGGGGTCTGAGGGGAGAAAAATTCACACGTCTTTTTCTTGCAAACCTTTTTTCTTTTTGATTCTGCAGGTTCCCTGCTTCATTCACACTAAAAGAAGGCATGTACAGAGCCCACTCCTTTCAGATTTAGTCTAGGTATTTAGAGTACTTCAACTGAAAAATGAACTGAAGTAAAAGCCTCAAATCAAAATGCATTAATGCATTAACCTTCAAGATCAGTGAATTTAGTTTTGTTCTTTTTTTTTTCCTCCATTTTTTTCCCTTCATTTCCCTACCTGTTCCTTTATCAACAGAAAAGTGAGTTTAATTTAAATTTCACCATTTGGAGTCTCAGTATCTTCCCATCTTTACAATGTAAAAGATCCTCCTAAAAGAGGCAACTGTAGTTGTATTTATTCACGACTCCATAACTAGAAAGCAGCACTGTAAATGAGACACAAAACGGCGGCGCTGATGCCAACTCCTCGGCCTTACCCAGGTTCTCGATGGTGTAATATCTCTGCTTGTAGTCCACCTTGATGGTCTGCGCGTGGGGGCTGCCGATGCCGTACCCGATGGCATATCCTCTCACCACAATGTTCTGGTTTTCAGGTGGTGTCCAGCTCACCACGATACTGGTGACAAGCGGGCGGACATGCAGGGAACTTGGAACTTCAGGAACCCGCGTTTCTGATAAAGAAAGTGATGAGTTTCAAGGGTAAAAAAGTAAGGTAACTTGAGCGCAACAAAACCCACCAAATGGATTTCTGAAACAGGTACGGTCCATTCAGAACCACCATACACATCTGGGCAGATCCAAAGGGACCTACCACAACATAACACGGCTATACTTTCAAAAATGGCACTTTACTTTCTCATTTTCCAATTGCATTTAGACAGATTCTGGGAGAAGTCCCATTCGGTAAGAGTCAGGCTGCCATTTGACCACTACAGAAAGTCATTTTTTTCACATTTTCTATTATTATTGCTAACCTCTACATTGGAAAACCAGGATGTTAACAAGGTTCTGTATAACATGTATCAGGAACCTATGGTTCTGGAGAAGGTTTATCTATCGTTGGAAGAAGGTATGGTCTACACTGCTCTACTAGCACTGAAAATATGATCTTAAGTGGCAAAAGACCAATGACCATTAGTCAAAAGCCCTCTTGTCTCTTTACTCTTTCCTTTAGAAGGAAAACAGAAGCAAGTACAGAAAGTCTTTTAACAAAGTGTGGTACTAATGAAATGTAGTGGTAGAATTGCAAGAATCTATGGACATCAGCTGCACTTTCCATGGTTTCCTTCCATGGCATCTCCCCGATGTTCAACACGGATCACACACAGACTCGTGACTCCGCAAGCCCATGCTGTGGACAACAGAGCTATGTCGAGTTTATCACTGCATGGTGTCTTTGGGTATCGCATCGCCAGCCTCAGCTCTCTGAGGTGGTTACGCAGTGGTTACACGCTGGGTGCTACATCGCACATAACCACGAGTTCACTTCCCTCAAAGGAAACAGTCCTGCTTGTAGGAAGAATTCTGTAGTGTGCAAGTACCCACATGATCAAGAGGATGTGATTTTTATTGTAACATGAAAATTGAGCTATTATTATTACACAAATCTTATATATTACTATATAAATACTGAGTCACAGATATGCCCACTCATAATTGGGCATTTCTTCCCAGAAACAGACAAAAAACTCCCAGCACTGCAAAGCAAAAGAGGAGGGCGTATTTTATAGCCCTGCTGTTGGCTTAGCGGGAGCCTCGTCGCGTACGGTCTTACCGTCGAGGTCGCTCTCGAAGGTTTCTGCTGATACCCAGTCCGTGGGCGGCCCGGTGCCGTTCACGGTCAGCGCGGCCACGCGGAAGCTGTACTCCGTGCCGCGCTCCAGACCTAGCACGGGAGCCGAGATATCAGCGCAGGGACCCAGGAATCCCAGCTCTTCCACAAAATACTTATTCCCACTGAGATATAACCTGGTGCTGACATCTCTGCAGCGCAAACCTCAGCAGAGCCCTGCACAGCCGCATGGCTCCCAAGGAAGCCGACGCTAATTGCGGTGCAGGGCTAAGCCGGGACCGAGACGCCTGGGGCTGTGACACGAGGCAGAGCCACCAGCGAGGTCACCAGAGGACACCACAAGGTATCGTTTGTGGCCTCGGCAACCAGACTTTACTTTTCAGGCTATTAATTAGTTTTAATTTCAGAACCACTCACACCTGCAACCAAGCACAGGTTTATTGGATTGACAACAAGTGACCAGAACGTGTATAGAGTTAGTTGTTGCTATGCAAGAGCACACAAGCAATAACTAAAGCAACATAAAAATGCACTCAAAAATGGGATACACACAACTTCTTTAAAAGGCTATTTTTCTGGCAAAAGTCATCCAGTCACACTGGTTTCTTTATTATGCTTCACCCTACTCCTGCTTCCAGACTTTGGGCAAAGAGGGGGAGTTCGGGGCCAGCTCCTCCTCATGCCCCGATGCCTTTATGTAGCAAAGGTTTAAAAGCACTTCTCCAATTCACTTGGCAAATCAATGGCACAATCTGGGCTAGCAAACAGATCACCAGACTTCAGTTTAGTGCAGACAGCTAGACTGGCCAGCCATCAAGAACAGAGCGCCACTCATTTTAAATGTTTTCACTTCTTCTTCCAAAATAAGTACCCTAGATAAGCATGTCTCTGAGTCTGAGGTCACAGAAAGCAACTAAAACAGAGGTATTTTGATAAACGCTTGCAAATATTAGCTGACCTTCGATGAGCTGCGAAAGCTGCGTCCCGCCAATGCTCTCCGTCACGTCGCTCTTCCGCGACACTTTGCGGTAGCGGATTTTGTAGCCGGTGATTTGTCCGCTGTGGGTTCCTGGAGGCGGAGGCTGCCACTGCAGCAAGATGCTCTGCGGGAGAGAGGAGCTCACTGCTGAGTCCTGGCTTCCCACACAGCCAGCGACACCCTTCTAGTGCTAACCAGTGAGTGCTAGTGAGCGCTAGTGTCATGAAAGCAAGACAGGAAAGCCTGCATATAGAGAACATGGCATTCGGATGTAAAAAGTGAGAGAAAAAAAAAAAAAGCAAAACAGCAGACCATACACAAGCCAGTGGAAGTCCATCTCAAAGCACTTTGATCCCATGAGACCTTCTGATTTCATTTCACCACCAACCTCTTGGCTTCTTATTTCATTTCCATTGTTTTACCTTAAGTTTACGTACGGATACCTCCTTAAGGAGTACAAACGTTATCTGAGCTATAGTTTGTGAAGAGTTTTTGACTTCTTTGTTTGTTTTGTCTTTTTCTTTGATTACAATTAGTAAAAGGAAAGGTTTGGAAAAGCTTTTTTGTACCTCCAATCATAACCACTACAGTCGTAATGACTGAACATGCCATTTTCTCAGGCCGCTGTCAGCACGCACGCGTACGCACCCGCGCCGCAAAGAGCAGTTCAGCAACAGCGACCCAGTCCTGCTGCGGCGCTCCAGGCTTTTGTGCCTGATTCTGTGCTTGCTTTCCTAACCCGCCACCACACGGACCGGGGCTGCATGGGCGCTGCCTTCCCTGCGTTCCCCTACGCACAACCCACGGGAGGTTTTGTGGTTCAGTCCCCCATTCAGATGCTCTCCCGTTGGGTAACTCACACATGGATAACTGGAAACAGCAAGGCAGAAAAAAGACCTGGAGCCGCTCGCAATCCAGGCTGATCCAAGACCCACCATCCCTTCACTCAGCCATGGGCAATGGCCACGTCGCCGCGTCTTACCTTGGAGTTGCGCACCTCCAGGGTGAGGTTCTGCGGTGCAGCACTGGGGACTGGAAACATTCAAGGAATTACAACTCAAAATTTTCCATGTACCATGTCAAACACTGTATTTCCATATACAACTGCTCTCTGATATCATTCCACTAGGAAAGTACAAATCATGCAGGTTTAAGACACCGTACGAAGTAAATACAAAGCTCTACCAGGAGTACTTTGTGACATACAGTGATCATCCAGCTTAGGAGGTTTGTCTGTTTTCAGCAAAAGAAATGAATTTGTGCTTTATTCAGGTAATGAACAAACTTACTTATCACAGATACCCGCATTAAAAAAAAAAAGGCCTGTTCTATAAGGATACTAAACATCCCATTTCCAATTAACTCTAGAGAGATCAGGCTCTTTACTTATCAAAATCAAGATCTGAATTTAGATGCTCGATTCTGCGAATCTGCATTTAAAATTCTAGCCGTGGTTTTTGTATCCTGACAGTTCCTGCTTTCAAACCCCTCCTCTCTGTGAATTCTGCTGCAGCTGCAGCCGCTTGGTTGTGACGCTACACTAGCATTAGAAAGGTTCAAGGTAAGACAGAACCTGAGACCTGGGACACTTTTGTTGCAGCTCTGCAGCAGTGAATGACCCCCCAAACACAGCCATCCCTCATGACACCCAGTTCAGAGAGACCGTAAGGACGGGGCAGTGATGGCCTTCACCAGGACCGACGCAGAGATGACACTTCTAATCGTGATAAACGCTTACTGAAGATCAAGATGACCACAGAAAGAGAAGCAATCCTTGGCAATGAGCAGCACATAAGAGCTGTTAAGAAAATGTTATATGTGAAGAGCTCTTCCACAACAAACCACCATGTTATAGGTAGATTAAGAGCAAAAACCTGTGTAAAGACAAGGAGGCTTGTTAAGAAGCTGAGGGCAGCAGCTAGGAACAAAATCCTTGCGGGAAACATGGAGATTGCTTACAGGCACTGCAATTAGGAAAACACGGATGGTCATCCAAAAAGATCTCAGAAATTGTAGAAGCAGAACAGTGCAACTGGGGTGTGAAACTGCTACAAGCAACATGATGCCTTCAGAGAGCAAAAGGCTTCTCACAGGCAGAGAATAAATTCCTATAGGTTAAATGTAGCAGCGCAACTCAGGCCAAGAAGAACTTAGTGAACAACTTGCAAATGACACCCAAACTTGGAACAAATTCTTCTTCACAAAGAAGCAGGAAGCCATCCAGAGACTCGGTTGAGCTGGCAGATGATCAGGGTAGGGCAGAAAAGAGAAAGATAAGGATATCCAAACCAACCTCCTTGCATTTGAGCTGACTGGAAAGAAGGGAAGAGGCTTCCATGACATCCCTTCCGAGGGATTTACGGGAGCTCTCAAACAGAAATGTCTAAAGAAGGGATTATGGAAGAGGCAGACCAAGTGGAGATCAGCACGTCGCCAGGATTAGCTGCTGCTCACGCAGAGCCCTAAGGGAACGAAGCATCTGCAACGCGCGAGCAGGGGGGCAACCGCTCCTGAAAGGTGTCCTGAGGGCCGAGCGCTGGGAGATGGCCAACGGGATGCCCGTTTTTAAAAGGAGCTCTGTGGGAGAAAACAGCGGGGACTTCACGTGGACAAATCTCTGCTGGACAAATAAACTGAGGCTGTAAAAAATCACGGCATTTATAGAGATGTAGACAAATATGACATGATGTGCAAAGACACAATATCACTGTTTTAGGAGTTCTTCCAAGCTCCTAAGCAACTGTGGGACGGAAGTTCTTGCCTAAATAAGTAACCATTGAAACGAAGGGAAGAGCGGCCAGGAGCAGATGTGCCAGGAGACGATCCTTCCCAACACCGATGCAATGAAAAGTGGGCGCTCCGCACGCGTCGGGATGGGAGGGACGAGACGTGACTGCGAGGAACTGCAGGGAGAGCTCCGGGATCTCCTGCTTGGATGGTACGGGGACCGGTGAAACTCAAGGTAAGTTACACAGAAACCTCTGAGCAGGTGATGGCCACGGAGCAGCGAGACAGATGTCACCCCCAGGACTAGGAAGAGCCAAGAAAGCCAGTCCCATACCAGGAATCGCACACTTGCATCTTGGATAGCATTTTGTGACCCTCCACCTCTAGGCTAAAAGCATCCTGCTTCTGGTTGCGCCTGCCCTGGGCACTCATGGAGAGAGACCTGCAGGCCACACTTGTTTTTGCTCAGACTGTTCTTATCTACATTTCAACCTTCGTATTAAAAATGGAAATTAATGTTACCTCTGATCATTCTACAATTGTTCATATATCCATATGTGCTCACATTACCCTGTTATATTTGCCATATGGAAAATGCTGTTACGACTTCCTGCTTTCAGTAATATATAGAATTGTTTTAATAATATCTGTGCTGGAGTCCAAATTAAAATACACTTTTGCCATACAACTGCACTCAATTAAAATAAAAATATTCCAAAGACAAAAGTCTGCTCATATGTAAAATTATTATAGAAAATAAAAAATAACGTGGACTAGTTGGGTTCAATGTATTTTTGTTTCTGTTTGTTTTTTGTTTGTCTGTTCTGCATATATGTAGAGATGATAACCCAGGAAATACACTACAAACGTTGAAATAAAGAGCACTGCTGTTTCATTATTAGAACACATATTTTTGCAGGTATGGTAATTTTCCTTCATTCACTTCAGAAAGCCTCAAGGGGAGCTTCCAGCATGCACAGACATAGGCAACAACCATGTTATTAATGAAACAGAGCAACGCTGAACAAAAAATTTAAAAGGCTTTCTGATTAACAATCCACATAAAGGAAATAACCACGATTCCTGAAAAAAATATATGTGTATATATATGTGGAAATGGAGCAGCTTACCGTCTGACAGTGTTCGGACAACAACGTCTTGGGTAGAGACTCCGGGACCATGTTTATTGTAAGCGACCACTCGGAAACTATACTCTGTATACTTCTTTAAGCCATTAATGGTATAGGAGAGGCCTCCTACATCAACATCCTGCTCATAAATAAACATATGCACAAGTCAAGGTCAGAATCGGGTCTGCAACTCTCGTAAACGTTTCAGATCCTCAGGACAGTAATGCTCAAGAACCAGAACCAAGGCTGTTTTGTAGAATGTGCACATAAACTCCTTATACACAGCCAGGACTTTTAAAGTGAATAGCTCTGGACTTGCAAAATAGAAGTTCTACTTCTGTGATTTAAAGGTCTGTAAATGAAAAGGGATCGGGCAAAGTGGTCTACTAGCCAAAACTGATACTCTATCTTCCATAATGGCATGCAGAACTCCAAGGAATATTCTGAGGAACACAACACGGTTCCCGTTTCAAAAAGGGATGTCAATGCTAACAAAATTATTTGAGAGAAGCAAAAAGCTTGCCTCAGCTTTTTTGCTTAAAAGCTCTGATAATATTCATGCAAAGCTGGGTGCAAAATTAAGAGCCTGGGGTAAATTATCGCAAAGTTATGATTATTTCTCAAGTGGCAACCGGACTTTTAATATTCAGTATTTCTGTATGTCAGAAAAATGACTGCTTGGTCAACTCCTTCCAGAAATTTTAAACACTATCAAAACGGAAATGCTGGTAATGGCACTGCACACCACAGGGAAAGAGCTGAGTTCGGTACCTGCTCGCTGTCCTGGCCCTTCTCCATGTAGTAGAGCTTATAGTTCTGGATCTCTCCGTTGCCAGAGAGCGGCGTTTCCCATGTGACGGTGACCGAGGTGGGGGAGCCGGCGTAGGCACGGATGTTGGGAGCTGGCCCAGGAAGCTGAACTGAAACGCAAGCACAAAAGCACGCGGGTCACCCAGCCTAACCACGACTTGTGGGTGCCTAAATACCCTGCGGCCAGCGTTCGCACGTCAGCACTACACATGGATGCATGCGGGGGGAAAAGGTGGCCCCGAATTTCCAAAAGGGGACAGCGACTCCCCGGGGCAGACTTTTGTCTGCACCTCAGTGATCCTAACAGAACATGAAGAGTGCATCTTGTTAAAGCTAAGTTTAAGCTTGGCGGTGTTTTATTTTTAGTTTTTGGATTTTATTCTAAAATAATAGCTAAATAAGCCTGCTAGTGACGTCTACAAGGGGGCTACTGGTGAAGAGCATCAACTTACTGTGGAAAAAAAAGGACACCAATGGCGGGGGGAAAAAAAAAAAGAAAATCTATCACAAAACGTATCACAAAGACAAGAATTAGCAGCATCACTTACCCTCAGGCTGAGTGGCCACCTTCAGAGGGACCGAGCTCTCCCCAGGGCCGTGCCTGTTTTGAGCCACCACCCTGAAGACATAAACTGTTTCGGGCATCAGGTTTTGGATGGTCACCTGCGTCTCTCCAGGACGACTTGTGTTTTCCACTCGTTCCCTTTAGGAAACCAAAAGGTTTGGGCATGGAAACAACCCTTGATTAGTAAGAGGACTTGGAGGAGGGGGATAAAAGAGTAGTTGATTTTGGAACAAATCTAATGTGTACCCTGTTTGAATGGATCTAATGTGTTAATGATGTGCTTAATTGCACCCCGCCAATTATAGAGTATTGATAACCTGCCAAAACTGCTCGGTTTGCAAATGATTTTTGTTTCTGGTCTTGCAACTTTGCTTTGAAAAAATACACACTAAAGATGGAAGCAGTTCCTCTGCTCTTCTTGCCACACATACAATAACTCACAGAGACAGCTTACCCCGCTACCCCGAAGCCACAAGAAAGAAACATTTCAGAACTGTATACGCTGTCCGGCTCAACTTAAAGCATTTTTTGTTAATACTGCGGGGCTCCCTTTTGTACAGTTTTCAAAGAAGCTGCTTTATGATTCCCCTTTTCGAAAGCGAAAGCCCAGTCTTCAGCTGTGCTTCAGGGCCCCTGAGCGTTCCTTACTGCGCTCAACACTGGGATGAAGATTAAGACATTAATTAACTACCTCCAGGCTTTACGTGCAACACCCTGATTTTGGCACGGGAATGGGGCACAGGGCTGCATGGGGGAACTGCCATCCACCATCTCCCTTGTCAATGCACTGGCTTTAAAACACTGCAGGAACTGTGCTCGTTCCTACGTTACGGCAAATTCACACCCAGAGGGAGGCAATATGTTACCTGTGACTAGAAATCCGTTTAAAACACTTCTCCAGAACAGGTCCCATTGTGGAAGTTGAGCTAAAACGGCACCCTATAAGTAACTTAATTTGTTTCAACTGTTTCAACTTTCCCCTTTGAATGCACAACACTCCTATTCTGAATTATATATAACATATATATCTTTATATATAGGTCCTGAATATCTTCAAAGATTTATCTTCTTCTGATATATATATTATATAGAAAAGATGCTGACAGAGATGCAAAAGACCCGCTGCAGAAGCATCATGCTCACTACAGAACACAACTGGCTTCCAGGGGAAAAAGATCAGGTAGTTCCCGACACCATCTTTTCCAGTTATCGCCAGTTCAATCCGTTTATTTGGAGCTGTGTTTTTGGCTGGCCGGTTTCCTTTAAGATGCATCGCAGCTCTAATAACGGGTTTCTGAAAACGCAGAGCAAGAGCCAGCTGATCCACAGCTGTGGAACAACATCCATCTCTCATTGACATGCAAAATATTTTATACCGTGAGCGTAAAGGCACTCACTGATTTCATCTAGGGGAGAAAAACATAGCAATATGAGGTCGTTAATTAAAATTACAAATAAAACCCTGAATTATTTTAATGGAAAGACAACATTCATCAAAAGCTGCATAGAAGCGTCAAAGCGGGGCAATTTTCAGTAATAACTGGGAGCTCTGCCTTCCATCCCAACAGTACCTTAAAGATACATTGAGATTAATCTAATTAAGTGCCACATAAACCTCGTGTTTATGCTCTTTCTAGGGAGCTGCGAGCAGCGCGGGGAGCCCGGCAGGCTGGGTAGGTGCAGCGGGTAGTGTCAGATGCTCCATGTGAAGAGCTCTGCCCCCGCCACAATGTTATGGCTCTTCTCGCACCTTCCAGCTTAAACCCCAATTAAAAAGCTCTGTAACTACTGATAAGGCTTCCAAGAGCTATCAGGTGCTTCTGGGATACGGAGCTTGAAAACAGAGACAAGTGTTCACCTGGAAACCGGCACTTTTAACTCATACTCATAGGCAAGAAACCTCTGGGGAAGGAAGGACCGCAGAGCAAAGCGCATTGGTGTCAGCCGGGCAGCTCCCGCTTGGGCTGCTGCGCATCCAGTCCGGCGCGTTGGGAGCAGGACTGACAGCACTGAACACGATTTTCTGTGTGAGGCACATCATGCTGACCTGTGGCTTTAACATTGCTTGAATAGGTCATGCACATAGAATGCTTAAGGTTGGAAGGGACCTCTAGAGGTGATCTAGTCCAACCCCCTGCACACGCAGGGTCACCTAGAGCACGTGGCACAGGACTGTGTCCAAGCGGGTTTTGAAGATCTCCAGAGAAGGAGACTCCACAACCTCTCTGGGCAGCCTGTTCCAGTGCTCTGTCACCCTCACTGTCAAGAATTTTTTCCTTAAGTTCCTGTGGAACTTTTGATGCTTCAGTTTCTGGCCATTACCTCTAGTTCTGTTGGTGGCCACCACTGAAGAGAGGCCGGCCCCATCCTCCTCACTGCCTCCCTTGAGGTACTTCTAGACACTGCTCAGTTCTCAGTTCTCAGTTCACTTCTCTTCTCCAGGCTGAACAGGCCCAGCTCCCTCAGCCTCTCCTCATAGGGCAGATGTTCCAGGCCCCTGATCATCCTTGTGGCTGGACTCTCCCCAGCAGCTCCACATCCCTCTTGTACTATGGGGCCCAGAACTGGACACAATACTCCAGATGTGGACATCATTTACCATCTCATACCAGTTCTCTTAGCTATTTCGCTCCTCTTTTTTTTTTTTTTGTCTTAAAAGACTTGAAGCTCTTTGAAGCCCTCAGGCCTGCATGGTCCTCCCAAGGTTGACAGAACTAACACTTTCAGACACTTCTCAGTGGAGCTGTCTCAAATTTGGAATATAGAACAAATGGATGAAGGTACCAATATGGCAATCTGATCTATACTGTGTACCTATGCTATTTGCTATCAGATTTCTTAAATTCTTCTAGAATATGACAGAAAACCCACGGGATGTTTCCCAGTCACTAAAAGGGTGTCTCTAATATTTAACAAGTTCTAAGTGCAAAGCAAAGGAGCACTTGCCATGTTTCTGTGTGCATCTCCTTCCCCAAACAAATACAACTATAATGAATGTAAGGGGGTAGGGGACCAAGTCGCTGCTGGGACCAAAACCTGGCCAGCTGCCCACCTTGTGTGCCAGGGAGACGAGAATGCAATTCCCAATATAAAAATGGCTGTGCAAGGCCTTTTGGGATGTATTAACGGATATAGGAACACCCAGCTAAGCCACTCTGCGTTGCCCAAGTTGTCTTCTTCCTTCATTTTTCTAAAAGCCCAGTTAAAAGGTAAGTAAGTAAATCAAGTTTTGATTTACTAGTTTGATCATTGCCCAAATGCAGGTAAAGAAGAAACACCACTTTGGTTACTAAAAGGATCCAGTAATGATGGCAACAGAGGTGAGACATGTAGGCAAAAATGCTGCAGTATGAGGAGATGATACATGTGCACTTATGGCCACAGCAAATATATATGATCATGTTTTATTCAAGGCTTCCAGAGTACCATTCAGGTAGTGTTTTATAACGCCAGGAAAGAAAGGATAGTTGCATATTCAAACTCCACTTTGAAATTTTTGGACTTCTGATTGCTTGGTTATATATGGTATCTTTAACTATAATAACTATTCCTCAAGACCAAGCAACTAGCCGAAAAGCACCATTTAATGTCCAAAAGCTAGACATAATAGACTGATTAATCATTTGTCTCTTTTCTTACACGATTATTTACTGCTCCTGTGCCTTGAAATTTTAAGTAAAAAAATATTTATTTCATCTCTACATAATCAGTCACCTGTGTTTCTGTGACCTTTCCTTAAAAGAATTTGTTTACAGACTAAAGAGCAACTGAAAACCAAGCCCCCATGCACACAGACACCCCCTTTCCTGCAAGCTAACCCAAGAAGCCAGACAAGAAGAGGGAATTTTAGCCTCTTCAGTGCAAGGGTAGGTAGTTTATTGATTGCACAGGAATCGCTTTAGCCTGGGTATTACTAAGAGTCATCAGAGAAATTCAGTGGATGCCTCCTGCTCATCAGGCTTTTGCCAGCTTTCCTCGTAGGAGTCTAGAAATAAGGAAGCAGACACTATGAGAGGGCCAAAGCAAAACTACATTCTATCTTCACCTGTGATTTACCATGTCGGCTTCTGCCTCTTTCAAAAACCAGCTGGGTTTGGGGAGGCAGGAGAGGCCAGTGCCCCTTCAGATAGGTCCAGCCCCTGTCACGTTTCAGTGGTGTGTGAGCAGGAGGGCACTGCTCCATCCCCAGCAGCACGTGCGTCACCTGGCAGCAGTTTTCGTGCCCATGGTAAATGGCATTTATGGGTGTCAGGATTCCTGAAGAGCTCTTAATCCTCTAAACGCTCTTGGTTCCTAAGCAGTCTGCTGAAAGCAGGCAGCAACAGTTTGCAGGCCATCAGAACGCCGCACACATAGTGCCTGCAAGGAGGTTTTTAGAGCAAGCTATTTAAGCCTGCTCTTAAAGAATATTTTCTATGAATCAGGCACATAAGTGATTAATATAAGCGAAAGGAGAAACTAAGAATTGATTTCCACTCATCATTTGCGGGAAGGGGGTGGCAGGAGGGAAGGAAACACAGCCGCCCCTCAGGCTCTGCAGCCCTTATGATTTGGTGCACTAAAGGCTAAAGTTTTACAGCCCTCCTATGCAAATCCATCAGGAAAAGAGTCTGTGAAGGAGGACACACATTTTCTAGGTATAGCTCATTACCTGTTTATACCTTCCTTGGTGTAGAAGATTGAGTAGGTAAGGTTGTCTCCTTGAGAGTCTGATGCAGGTGTCCGCCACGTCAGCCGGATGAAGCGCGTGGAGACGAGGGTGGCCACAACATCCCGCGGCGCTGAAGGCAACGGTCCCGTTGTGGCTGGTGCTAGATGGTCATTAGTGGCACTGGTCAGTGAAGTGGGAGGTAATGTTGGGATGGCAACATCTTGTCATGTGCAAACATTGGGGATTATGAAGGGCAAACACCACCACGGTTTTAAAAAAAGAAAACAGGGAAAAAAAACAAAAGAAATAAAACCACGATGGGAAACAAAACAAAATGAACACACAAAAAAGGCCATTAAACTGAAGGCTGACATGCAGGCAAAGGTAACTACTGAAAACTAATGGGAGATATTAAAGGACACGTCACTGCAGAGCAAGCAGACCAAGGCTCCACTGTAATGGAAGTGGCAAGGGGGAGGGAAGGGTGGAACTGAGGATAAGAGATGTCCTCCTAAGAGGACACAGCAGCGGCAAGCAAAGCTTTCATTTCTTTGTAGACCACAAGGGATAGCAAACATTTACAAATAAAAACTTGCACTGTTTTCTTTTTTTTTTTTCAAAATCAACTTCACTACCATGCAGGAGTATTTTATACTATTCTCGATCATGAAAAAGGACAGATAGAGCATTCGACACTCGTTAAAGGAGTGCGAATGCCTCCAGGTTGTGCAACTGCAAACCGAAGCCGGTTCCCACCGTAACTGCTTGGGGCCTGCTGCTGCCCACGCTGGGACACGCTGACAACCACTATGCACTGCAGGAAATACAGGCTCTCCCCCAATTTCCACCAACGTCAGTGTTTTCTTCCCATCCGTGTTCTTCCTCCCTCTCATACACATTTTAAGAACAGGCATTTCAAGCTCTTGCTTCACGGTGCACAAAGACCTCACAGGCTTTTTTGTGGCGTTAAGTCACGTGTGTCGTCCTGTGTGACTGTTTTAGAGTTCGGCTACATCTCTGGGCTTATTGCATGAAAAGGCTGGCAGGCTTCGAGCAAAAGCTGTGACACGCGAGGAGCCGTGTGAAGCTTCCCAGATGTTCTCCAAAAGGATGTTCGGGACAAGTACAGTGTATGCTGTGAGCTGCAGTATCTCCACCTAAAGACCTCCTAGAACTTGTGTTGTGGTAGACAAGAAAGATGTTGGACACAAAACGAGGGATTGAGAAAGTTATTTAAAACAGGCAAACCCTGGGAGACTCCAGTAGATACTGAGAACATCTCCACGACACACAGAATTCTGGCGTTAAGAGCTCCATTTTACATTCTGGAAAACATTGTTAACCAAAAAATCATCCCAGACGGAGGTCCTGACCTAGCAGAGCTCTCATTTCCCATTTCCATTTCTTAGGCAACTGCTGCCAATGGTGAAAGAATAAGAAGTTTGCTTTAATCAACGAGACTTGCTCAGCGCAATGAGATGATGGGGACAGAACGACGAGACAATTCGCTGCTTCGTGGCACACAACACTCCCCACAACAGCACCAGGAGCCGTGAGCACTGCCCGGGCCTGGGCACCAAGGAGGCCGGGGTCTCCCTGAGCCCTCCCCGCTGCCCGCACGTCCTGCACCGCTCCCGGGGCTTTGGCTCCACGCTCAGATCCTGCCTAGAGAGTCCGCAGGGAAACTTCCGCTCCCCCAGCGATACCAGCATAGACGCAGTTAGCAATTTAATTACATTCCGAGGAAATGCTTCTCCTTGCTTTGATACTAAAATCAAAACCTTCCACTCCAACACCTCTATCACAGGGCTCTGTAAGTCTCCCAGAGCCTGGTCCATACCTGCCTTGAGACTGAGAGCAGAGATCCCAAAATGGGGCCAGTCAAACACATGCTCCTCCTTCGCTAGCCTCTCCACCCGCAAACAGCCACAAGCCACCCCTGCGTCCTCTCCCCAGTCCCGCCACCCCGATCCCCTACGCAGAAAGGGCAGGAGAAGCCAAAGCAGAGACAGCCCGCCCAAAAGAGGCAGAAAACCCCCAACACAGGGGCAAGAAGAGCCAAAGCTCGATGGAAATTGCAGCGGTTGGGAAGGGCAGCAGGAACAGCCTCCGCGGGCAGCGTCCTTGGCCCGCGCGGGGACACGGGGGAGAGGGCGGCTGCGGGGGAGCCGGCAGGGACAAGGCCAGATGCTGCCCCCAGCACCCGTCCCTCTGCTCAGAATGGTACCCAGGGCCAATCTGCACCGTATTCAAGCGCGTACTTGAGTACAAACACAGCTCCACTTGCATTGGCCAAGCTTCTAAATTTGTGTTTCAGCCAGTATTAATAGCTCCCCTGGACTCAAGCCTTAATCACTGCAGTTTTATTTCCTTGCCTTCTGCAGAATCCTTCCCCGGTGCCTGGAGTCTCCAGCATCCTTCCCAGGATGTCTGCTTAATTGATTTCCATTTCATTTCAGATGTTACATTTTCAGTACTCTTTAAATCTCTTTTTGACTATCCCTCTGCTTGCAGAGAGCTCTCATTTCCTAGTCCTCTGTATTATTTAATTATTTAAAACCACGACACAGTGTGAGGAGCAATCTGGGTGGAAGCTGCTAGTGAAACAGCCTCGGCTTGTTTAGCCACTCAGCCAAACGCCTTCGGAAGCAGCTTCCCCTGCACCCTCCCTAATCGATTGCTGCTTAAAACTACTTCATATGCTAAGTGCCTCCTTTCTGGAAAAGGGACTTAAGACACTTTTAAAAAAAGCCAGGACAACAGACAGGTGCTACTTCACTTCCTTGGCAAAGAAAGTTCCTTATAACCATTCCAGTTGTTTTATCCCTCGGAAGATTAACGGAAATGAATATGCACTATGTGAACTTGGAAAACTTCAGAGACCTTTATCAGACTGACCTGCTCCACTGTGGCAGCTGCCCAGGGCACCTCTTCCACCTCACAAAGCAGTGCACGCGTCTCCCCATCACCTTGTATTAATCAATATTTCAGTTTCCCTTATGTGTCCTGATGATATTCCCAGGGCACTTGTTTGAAACTATAAGCTCTTGATGTAGAAGATGCATTTTACCTATCTTTCAAAATTATTGTGTTCGGTTAAAATGCAATATACTTCCCCAAAAGAAATGAAACAAAATGATAACACTTATTTCGGAAAATATATTATGCCAATGATTTTTTTAAAAATCATCTGTTTAATCTAAAACACATCCCACATACTCATATATTTGTCTTCCTACATAATGAAAAAGATTCATCTTTGACGTAAGTAATCTGCCCCCAGCGCCGGGGGCAGAACATGTGGGCATCGGGATGAGGAGCCTGGGAGGGCTGCCGAGATCTCCCAGCTCCACAGCCCCTCAGGTGCAGCCTGTGCACGACGAGGGGCCAGAAAAGCCCTTCTGGCAGCCCCGTGGGGCCTGGTCAAGCCCAACAAACACTAGCAGGGGGTGAGAAACAAACCACGAAGCGCACGAAGGCCCTGCCGATGGCAGTGGCAGCGAGCAGGCTCGACAGCGGGGGGTTCTGCTGATGCGGCGTGTTTAGAAGAGCAGGTATTCCTTTTTCCTCTCATTCTTCCTCAAAAGGCCTCGAGGGCCATCCCAGTTTTGCGGAGCGCCCGCGAGCGGAGCTGTGTCGGTGAGTAATTACACTAGAATTAGCTTTACTGCCAAGGGAGCTGCCTTATTGCTCACAGCTTCTAAGCATGATGTAACAAGTAACACACGAAACCAGCCTTTGCCTCCTAATATACATTTCACTGCTTTATATAAAGCATCTCTACTCCAGAATCCCTGGCACAGCGCTATTCCTGGGCAGCTTCACATTCATCCCGGGATTTTAAAAAACACTAAACGGGCCCATTCAGCAAGCGGCACGCCAGGAGCGGGGGAAGGAGCCAGGTTGCTGCACGCCAGACACCCGCACAACAGATTTATCTTCTCGGCCGCTGCTGCTAAATCACCCTGTCTCAGCCCGCCGTTTTCCGCGGGATCAAGGGGCTGCTCGGCTCAGCGCCGCACAAAGGCCGCACAGTCTCGGGAGTGGAAGGAAATCCCGCAGCAAAACACAGAATAACGGCTCGCCTGTGAGGAGGGAGCCGCTGCAGCGCGGGTGGAGAGGGGCAGGCCGAGGTTAAATAACTAAATGTTGCTAAGAAGCTAAACTGAAAATGCTGCAACGGGTTTTGAATTCTGCACCGTTGGACGAGGGAAGTGGCCTGACTGGTCTTTCTGCATCTAGCCAGTTGGAAGAAATTAAATTCCAAGCAAAATGGTCCTTTTATCTCCTTCACACAATGAATTTGCTAATACTTAAGTTGTAACCTGGGCAACGAAACAAAAAAGCAGCTCTGCATTTAATGACTGGACAACTGCAGGTAGCGCTTAACCATGGAAACGTGCCGTCACCACAGGCACCCCAAAGTGCACCAAGGGGACGAGGCGGCCAGAGCCAGTTATGATTTTAGCCCCTTTTGCACATACTTTATACAGGAATTCGACACATGGCCTGCAAATTGGTGGTGGTGCCATCTGTCACCCCAGGGGCTGCTACTCGTGCGCTCGTGATGCTCTCCTGTCATCAGCAGGATGTGGGGGTGATCTTTGGAAAAACACCCGGTCCAACACCCCGCGGCTGACAGCCAGCAGCGGAAACGCTTTATTTGTTAGCCAAGTCCTGGAAATATTTTCCGTGCCGCCCAGCCCCTCCGTTGCCTTCGTCCCTTCCCCGCCAGGTCTCCCTCCCGTGGTGCGTTGCTGGCGTATCCGCCGCTTCCTCCCACTCCGTGCAGCAACATTCCAATTATAACATCGGATAGAGGGGACGAAGGGAAAACAGCACAGGAATGTGCTCTGCTTTCAGCACTGCCGCTGTTATCTGAATGCCCTGGGACGAGTCCAGCTCCCCGCGCCTCGGCTATGCCCTCGCTACAGCCCTATACGCTCACTGATTTCATCATAGTAGTATTGAAACTTGGGAAATTAAGGGGCATAAATGCTTGAAAAACTCCTTTATGGACATGTTTAGGAAACCGTTGGCCACACTCAAGAGGCCCCGAAGGGACGAGAGGGACACGCGTTTCAACCACTTCTTCACAGATGCACCTCGGAGGAGCAAGAGGCAAGCGGAGAGCAAGAGACCAAGCCAAGAGCCAACAGCCATGGGGATGGCGGGGGAATGGGAGGCACCCCAAAGCGGGCAGGACATATTAACACAGAAGAAAATAAAATGCTCTCGATAAAGACTCCTGAATAGATTTTGCAGCTTTTAAATGTAAATACATCCCTGGCTTCAGCAAGAAAAGCACACTACAGCAACTAATTATAGCAAATCATTATTTCACTCAAAAATTGGCTGGAAAAGCATGACCTAAGACATTCCAATCTCCCAATGCTTTCAAAACTTCAAGGCAATACCACAAGAAAAAACTATCTCACAGGTACCAATGTGTTTAATTTTAATTCGGGGTGTTCAGATAACGGTGTTTACATGATGAGTAATACTTTTTTCATGTACACTGCCATCTATCTGATTCCTAAATGTAATCAGGGACTAGAAACATTTTTCCTGCTTTCATCTAACATACTGTCTTCCTAAATTTGTGCTTTAGTGTATGACAGCGTTTCTCTTCCTCCGCTCCAGCAGCGAAAGGATTTGACTTTCATCAAGATCAAGAGCCTGGCATACTTCAGAGACCCGCGTTTTGGGGTTTTGTTTTCTTTTTAATTTTACAGGTTCCCTCACCGTATTCAAAAAAATCCAACACTCAACTGGTTGCAATGCAAGCAGGAGACAATAACAAAGCCAACGCCATTGGGCTGCCTTCTGAACTGGCCTTCTGCCCTCCAGCACCTAGCAGAAACCACCCCCGTGCTCACCCGCTTGCAAAGTGCCTTTCCTTGCAATTGTTCCTCAGATGAAACCTGCACAGGGTTAGCTGCCATGATGACCTGCAAAGCCCTTGATGCTGCTTACCGCTGTACTTAAAAGGCGTTTTGCCCTGGGGAGGACAGGAGAGCAGCAGCAGATGAAGGTCGGCAGGTTTAGGCCTGGACTGCACTCGTTTCTCTGTGGCACGGTATTTTCCAGGGAACGTTTTTTCAGCCTTGCTCACATGGCAACGGGATCTTCAGATTCCCACTGCAGCAGGCCAAGGAAAGGTGACCAGCTGCTTTCAACCTGGGGCACTTTTTCTCCACGCCCTTACGAAATGGTCTTATTAAAGACCACGCTCTTGATTTCTGTAGCATTTTCCCGACTTGTGACTGCAACAGGTTATTCAACACAGAGTTCCTGCTGGCAAAACACTGGTTGAAGTTTCTGGAAAAACAGAAATTCACCTAAAAGCTCAAAGCTGGAAGAGGGGAGATTGGGAGAGAACGGGTTCAAAGGAGGCAAGAGCCGCCCGTACTCTGCTGGGGGAATCCCAGAATCCTGGAAACATCATGGTAGGAAAAGAGCTTCAGGATCATGGTAACACGGTGAGCAAAGGCCAGCAAGCCTCGTTGCCTTCGGTCACCTCCAAGGAGGGGGAGCAGTGAGTGCGGGATCCTGACGTTGCTCTAGATCATCTCAAGTGGATGTAGATGAATGCAATCCCCCATCCCGAGAAACAGCAAAAACCGTCATTACCTTCAAAAATTAAATGGAGACACCTACAAATATATCTTTATGTTGACTTTTTCTGCCTATAGCAGATAAGAAAAATATTTGCTGCTTTTTTTTAATTGCTTTAAACTAATGGGCCTCACCACTGGACACGTGAATGGCTATTTGCTCTTCACCCAATGCACACTTACAAAAAATACATACGAATAAATTCCTACCTCACGCGACCGACATTTCAGCATCGATTTGGCTCAATACCCTACTGTAAAACGGATGCGGAGTAAATTGGGAGCATATAAACGTGGTGACAAACATATTTGCTGATAACGAGCCTGTTTTTCAAAGGAAGTCATAAAATCCACGTGGGTAGGGAGTACTCCTCCCATAACCATTTCATTCCTAAGCGCTCGGGTGCAGAGGAAACAACGCGTTTTTTTTTTCCTGTGGCATCAAAGAGGGCCATGAAAGAGGCGCGAGGGCCGGCGCTGACGCACGGGTGGCTCCCAGCACGGGCCCTGCCGGCTCCACCGCTTCCCGAGGGGGTGGGAACCCCCCTGTGCTCTTCCATCACGGGGTTCTGGGAAAAGAAAAAAAAAAGCAGGAAAAAAGCCCAAACACACACCAAACCTGCGGCCGTGCAGGCTGCCGCCCCGACATGGACCTGCCCAAACGGAATTCTTGCGCAGGAGCAGAATCTTCCCAGAGCAGCAGAGGTTGAGACAGAGCAGAATTTGGCCACCCTGGCTCCTAATATGAAAATAACGATTTTGCCACAAGAGCAAATATGCCACACTTGAGTGAAGCTGCTCTACAGGCTAGCTACTAATGAAAACACTGTTTTTTTTTTTTTTTTTGCAGTGTTTTCCAATGGGCAAAATACTCCTTGAGGAGCCCAGTTGCTCTCTGCGACTTAGGTGAGGACTAAGGAGACTTAGGCAGGGTTGGCTCTCCTTCTTTTCCTTTAGCCCTGGTGTGCTCAAAGGAAAAGCCAGCAGCATCCGCTTGGCTCTTAAAGACTTTGGCTCCAAAAACACTGAATTTCCCCCTATTTTGAGGCGGTGGGGAGCAGACGACAGGAAAGCATCCCCTGCGCCTGTCCTTACAAGAGCAGCAACAGCAACGACTCTCAGCTGGTGTCAATACTGAGACGAGGCAAACTGAAGGCCGGGTATTAAAAATGAAAACTGCATTTATTTGTTAGCGCACACATTTTCCTGTGATATAAAACCTACAGACATCTCGAGGATGCCTTGTCAACACTGCTGGAAAAGTACTTAACAGGAGCAGACCGGCCTTCCATTCCCTTGTTCAAATCCCATTACACATGCAAGCAAACTGTAAATCAATCCTTCCTTTTCTTTTTTTCTTTTTCTCCAAATGGCATTCAGCTGTCTCTGATATTACTGTATAATTTAGCAACTCTGAAATATAAGGAATCAATTAAGACCATATCCACGCGTCTAGTCCCCTCTGGTGCGAGACTGAACAAATCTGATATTTTCCCTTGCACCAGGAGGCTAGGATCAATTACAAATTAAGGCGACTTCTGTCAATATTCACGGCCCTGGTTGTGAATAATATTGGCGAAGGAAATGCTGCCAGCCGCCACGTTAGGTATCAAGCTAAAACAGACCATGCTGTTACACCCTTCATCTTTAAAAAAAAGGGGAAAAAAAGGAGAAAGAAAGAAAGGAGGCACAAACAATATGTCATATACCCTCAGCAGATGTTTTCCACCATAGGTAGAGGTATCTTTCTCTTTTCAAGATGCAGATAAGCTTTTTTTGTTACCTTCTCTGCCTCCACTTATTATTCCTGCTGCCTTATTCCTCTTTCTATTATGACATTCATGCTATTTCTTTCAAGAATGAGCACCTACGAATAATTAATTTCCCCAAAATTGAAGAGGCGAAGCAGTCTACTGGGTTCAAACGCAGGGTTTCAAATTCCTCCAGCAAACTGACTGTAAATACAGCCTTGAAACAAGAAATGAAACCCATAAGCGCAATCAAAGCATTCTATAAATGTTATTACACCTCCTTGCAATTCACTGCACACGGATAAACATTAATCTATTACTGATTTAATCTGAATTAGACCAATTTACCTAAAACCTGGGCAACCTGAAGCACAAATAGTCCACTGAAGGCAGAATAGGAAAACTACTTGGGTCCCAGTCTTGGGAAGTTAAAATTCAGGAAGGCTGAGGTAGTTTAACAGAGTTTAATCAGACTTCTCATCACGACTCTGCCTAAGCCATGACCTTAAGCAGAGAAGATAAAAATCTCAAACCAGAACTGAATTGAAAAAAGTCACCTAAGAATGAATTAACACAGTTTTCTTGCCATGTTTAATATGCATGCAGTCACCGAGAAGTATAAAACTGTTTTTTCCACAGAGCAAGACTGAGTAATGCAAATTAAAATGAAAATTAAAATGAGAAAAAAAAAGTCTTTCAGCATTAAAGAGGAGAACATACTGTTATGTTTACAGAAATTTAGCAACAAAGAACACCCAACCAGCAACAAAATGTTTCTCAGAGCTTGGCTCTGGTGTTAGTGAGCAGTGTTTAGAGTCAAGCTGGAGATTGCAGATGCTGTTTACGTTCGTAAAGCACAACCTTCAGGATGAGCCACACAAGCTGGTCCTCTCCAGCCCAGCTGAAGTCCCTCGGATACCTCACGGCAGGGCTGGAGGCCGCGCGCTTGGCAGCGGCGTTATTTGCCCAGACCCCCTTACACAATCGGCACCCACCTCCTATCTGCCACGGTCGGTGTTTTTACAACACCCTGGAGCTCTTGCATTTAGGGGAAAAAGGGTATTTATGGATGCGAGCAACTACCTACACGGGAATATGTTGCGTGCACCGAAAAATGGAGCGCCAAGGTGCAAGCGCAGTGGTGTGAGGACCTGGATCTCCAAACACATGGCGTGGAAGACACTTAGCTGGAAACGCCGCAGTCCTGAGCTGCTGGCATTGCTTTCTGAATCGCAAATCCACCTCTGCCATAAACCATGACAAATTGCTGTAGGTTTGTTCAACTAAATTCACAACACAAGAGTTTGGCTAAGGCAACCGGCTGTTTAAACAGGGCCTTAAATGTGCTGAGCAAAAAATACACAAGTAAATGCTGCTATAGGAGGGATAAAAGCAGACCAAGATTTCCGCGCGGGGAGGAAACTCCTGCTGCTGCCGTCTCTGCAGAGCCCCGTGGGGGGATTTTCTGCCTTTGGCTCTTCCCCCGTTTGGGAGCGCTGCGAAGCCTCAAGCCCTGCGGGACTGTGATCCCGGCAGGGCCTTCGGGGAACTCTTCCCTTGGAGCAGACGCTGGGATTTTTGGGCACGCGGGTTTGAACAGCCTCCTCTCCCGTTTCTATCTACCCATCGCCTCTCGGGTGGACGCTGTCGGGTGTCTCAACTGCCAGGGCCTCTTAAGACCTTCCTCGCTTTATGATACAAAAACTTGCACCGGCTGCAACACAAAGTCCTCAGCAAGTTCACAAGCAGAGCCCTCGCACTGATTCAACCCAATTTTTCCATCTTGCTCTGACATTTCAGCCACGATACCCTGCACATTTTTCAAGCACCTCTGCAGTCTCAGACTGCTCCGTAGAATTGCATGAGAAAACATTAACCACGCTTCCCTGACGGCACCACTGAATTTGCCGCTGATTCTCAGCGTGCGACCGCAGATAGAAGGTACCTTGGCGAGACGCGAGGGAGGCTGAGCACAGAGCCCACGCGCACACAACGGGCAGAGCTGCCCCGAGCTCGCTCGAGCTGCCTGCCCGCGGCACGACACAAGCCTGTGCAGTGGGACACGTCACCTACGAGAACATCCCGAAGCCCACGCTGAGCCTCCACATCGGAGCGTGAGCCTCAGTGCCAAGCCTAGTCCTTCTTGCACTGGAGGCCAAGCTTTCTCAGAAAGAATTTTCTTTTCCTCCTGTAACAAAATGATGGAACTTGTGGACTGGAAATGGCAGAACATCCCCTCTAACTTAACTTAGAAAGGGCTTTTGACATTGCTTCATGTGGCACAGTTGTAAGTGAGCAAATATGTTCTAGTGGAGGCTGCTGCAGACGTGGGACCGCGCTCGGAGCGGTTATCCATGCCTCCTTGTCAAAAGGAAGGAGATGCTGAGCCAGGATGGGCAGGACTGTGTGCTAAGCCCCACTGTATTCAGTATATTCTCTAACATCCTGGAGGAGGGAGTAGAGAAAACAAGAAAGTGGAAATCCAACTCTAACTGGAAATCTTCCTTGACTGGCATCAACCTATGGGAGCTGGAATGGCCCACAGGACAGGGGTTTTCCATTGACATCTCCAAGCCTGTGGAGCCTACAAGAACCTGAGCAGCAGTGGCTGCTGCAATAGCGTCACCACAAATGCTCCAGAAAGCACCCAGTGAGAGGACACACTTTCTAAAGTGAAATTCAAGGTTCAGCCAGGCTCCTGTATCACCACAAAGTCAATAGCCAAACCAGCTGCATCCCAGTGCACGCATCGCCGTAGCCTCAGCACCACCAACGTACAATGAAATTATTCACGCAGCAACAGTGCCCCGACCCAATTCGATTACACAGAGAGAGCATAGATTTTAGGTCAATACAAGATGCCTTTGAGACCCCCTCAGAATCAGGATCATGTTCATGCTGAATTCACTTGCTGCAATGGCAAAACCTTCTGCTTCTCATCACCACATGGCACGTTTGGTTACAGTGCACAGTGTTTCCATCCCGCTGCTCAGCCATCGCTCCTCCTCCTGCTGCCTGAATCCTGGGCAAGTGCCTGGCATGCGGGGCCAGCAGGGACCCATCTGCCTCCTGTCACTTTGTGCCAGCTGGGTTTTTTGCCCTGAGGAGCAGGTGAAAGCACTGCCAGATATGCTGAAGAAGGGCAAGTTGCAGGGTCCTGGCTTAAGCTTTGAGTCTTGTCACACCACGCAGTCTCCGCCGAGGAGAGCCAGATACTCACCTCACGGAGGTTCTCATGGACTTGAGTTCACACCAAATGAGGCTGCAAAAGGGATGGCAGGGAAGAGCTTTGCTACCGGGAGCACATCCTTGCATCTGGGCCACATATTGCAGAACTGAGAAGGGCAAACGCTGACCCACGGCGATAGAAGTGCAGGTGACGAAAGGAAAAGCCGGTTCTGTGCAACAACGGGTGGATCCCGGGGTCCCCGAGACTGTCGCTGCCGAGCACCTCGATGTGGGGAAGCCTCCCGAGCACGGAGCCTCCCCTGCACACCCAGCCACGCTCGCGCACCACGGAAGCTGCCCTGGGCACGGGACACGGGAGTACCGAAACACCACTCCCTGCAGAGGCGGAACTGCATGTCTGGGTACCAGCAGATCTTGGCTGGAGCAGGTTATCACTTACTTTATGCCTTTTGGACTTAAAAATGATGCTACCACATAAGACTGAACAAAATAAGTACCAAAGAGCACAGCTCCAGGCTGCAAAATCCACCACAAGGAAAGATTTCCACAGCGCGAGGTCAGAATCAGACAAGTTAACGTATGGAAGAAGCGACGGAGATACCATCAAGAATGCACAGTGCAATTGGGAAAACCCCCTGCTGCTTCGTGTGGCTGATTTAACTTCCTCAACACCTCTCACCAGGTCTGGGCAGCTCCGGCTTCTCCAGCTCTTCACACTCATCTCTGAGGGCAGCCAGCTATGCCCGTGACTGTGGTCAAACCAGAAGCAGGGCCGTATTATTATTATATGTATTATATATTGCTGTTATTATTATTATCATTAGGAATTATTATTACATGTATTACACATTCAGAGATGCCCGTCACAGAGGTCTCGGACCACTTCTTCAACACTGCTACATAAGGAATGAACAGGACCTGCCTGTCTGAGAAATTCCAGAAGGTTTCTACTTTATCATTTAATTTAAATTTAATATATTGAAAATCAATTCAACATTACAATCAAAAGGCCTAACTGAAAAAAGCCTACAAATAATCAGATGCTTTCCAATCACATTTTGGAAAGAGATTTCATTTGGAAGATACTTCAATCAATTCATAATCAACACTTCCCCTCAAAATTTATTATTTTTCTAATTGCCAAAGTAGATACTTCCCATTATCAGGTGTCAAGAGGCAATTTAAGATAGATAAAGCCTTCTGAATTAATAAGGGAAGACTTCAGAATATTTTTTGTTTGGCTTACAATTTTTCGTTTCTAGATACCCATCATGAGAGAACGCTGTATGCGACAGCTTCACCTTTCTTCTTCACTATTTATTTCGCGGTTACGTTAAAATAACACAGCAAATACTGGCACTTTCTTTGGGTGGATATATTATGCCACAGCTTTTCATAAATGAGGACGGCGCGAGGCCCTGCTCAAGAGCGACGCGACGCAGCGTGTTTCCAGGGCGGCGCCCGCACCTCTGCCGCTGAGGAAGCGCAGCCGGGAGGACGGGACGCGCGTGCCGAGCCCCGCCGGGCTGCAGGAAGGGCCGGGCTTCGCGGGGCGACGGGGCGCCCGGCACGGAGCCCAGCAGGCCGCGCCGCGCGCGCAAGGAGGAGGCCGCACCGGGCGGCCTGCGGGGCGGCGGGAGGAAACGAGCAGCTAAAGCGAGAACAACAATAATAATTTATAAACCGCTACTGCGAGTCAGGCGAAAGGGCAAACTTGGGCAGGGCAAGGCTGCAAAACTGAAGTACACCAATTATCCTATGCTTTTCAAAAGTGGAAAACAGGAATAACGCTTCTGTGTAACAGATTTGGAAGCGGCTCAGGTGACTCATGCATACAGTAGAAATAAAATTCCTTTTCCTCATTTTTCTGGCAACATGCGGACAGCGGGCTAGTGCTGGGTGCAGAAGAGCAAATCTGAACACCGAAACGCCAAGACTCCGCAGCATTAAAGCTGCTGAGCGCAGCTCCTGTTTTCCTTGCAGAAAGGGTTGTGCAAGGCCAAGCATGGCGGCTCTTCAGGCCGCAGTGAACGGAGCCGTATCCAGGGGCAGGCAGGAGAGCACAACTGCTCTGCGAAACCACCAGAGAAGACATGGGAGATGCGGCTCTTCCCGGCACACTCGCAACGGTCCAAACCCCAAATCGGGGCTGGCTGCTCCGGGGCTGCTGAGACGTCAGGGGTGAATTTGTGCCAGGCCTCTGGCCGCTCCTAACAGTTTCTCCTACAGTCCTGCCACGCCCGAGTGTTGTAAACACCTGAGAAATGCCAGGTTTGAAACGCTACTCAAAGAAGCTAGGCAACACAAAATTAAAAAAAAAAAAATATGAAGAGTATGGAATTAATATTTCCTTGTCTGGCTTCTTCCTTCTCCTTCCTGTGGGTTTTCTTCCTTGTGCTCTTCAAAGTTATATTCAAGAGCCTCGTGACTTCTACGAGCAGAACAAGCTGATGTCCTAAGCGATGATGTTTTTACGAGCTTTTTTTTTTTGGAACAGAGCACTCCTTTCATCACACCCAACATTTATTCTCTTTTAATATCACAAATAGGTCATGCAGGGTGCTCGGGAACAAGAAGGTTTGCGTTGCCAGCGATCCCACTGACTGGAGTTCGATGACAAATATTTGTCTTAGACTCCAACTCAAAAAAATATATTGTATCTGCAGTTTGCAAAAACACAGAGCTCCCTCCTTTGAACTGACAACAGGGAAAAAAGCTTCTGACACGGTAACAATTTGGTATGAAATAGTTCATTTGTCTGGGGCTCCAGGAATACTCATTTTTCAGTTTTGCCATCACGGTCGTCATTTCAGCTCAGCTCTCCTGCCAGTTTTTTAAATATTTGCATGCAGTAAGATTTCAGGTCTTTGGCTCTGGCTTATTACCACATTTGACATTTCCAAAATATTTTTCCAAATACCAGGTAACTCCTGCAGAATTCATTAATTTCTCCTAAGTCACTCTCCATGTACAGTGGGAAGATGACACTGAGCCACTTACGTGCTTTAAGGAAAACTATTTCATCCTAGCTGAGCTAAAGATAAAACCCATCAGGTGCAAACGGCCCCTCTGACTGGATCCTCCCCACGTTTGGCACTATAATGCCACTGTTTATCTTACCAAGGTCAAGTATTATCAGCTGGGCTCCGGCCTGGGCGTTTCCAACATCATTTTCTGCAATGCATTGATAGAATCCCTCATCTGATTTCACCAGACCCAAAACTTGCAGATTATGTTCTTTCTGAGGAATAAAGGATAAAGGCGACACTTAAAAAAAAATGGGCTGCAGTTGCAAAGACAACGCTGTTATTACGGCACGTTACCGTGACAGGAGAAAATCCAGAAGAGCAAGACACAACGCGCTCTCGGAGCTCCTGTCTGATATCAGCTGCTGTTACACTGGCTCTTCAGATTGTGCTGTATTGAAAACCAGCACGAGCTTGTACTAACAGAGTGTTATTTGTAGCATATCATTGGTAAGATTCACACAACCATTTTGATGATATTTTAAGCACTGAAAATAACCCAATAACTCGCTGTTCCATCCTGCACCCCTAGGTCTGCCCAGTTACACCCTCAATAAGGTCCAGGCTATGTCTCAATGATGCCAGTGCCCGGCAGCGGCTTCCCAAAATTCATGATGCAGGACTTCTTATGCAGGACTCGATTACAGAGTATTAAAAGATTCAGGAAACCATTTAATCCCTCCAGGCCCCAAACTCTACGGCCGGGAAGCTGGTCCTGGAGCAGAACTGAGCTCCTGTGCATACGGGTAGGAGGATTAAGCTCCAGGTCGGGAGTGTACAAGGCTCAAACCTGGTGAGCACTTACCACGATTTTGAAGTAGTCGCTGGGGATGACCACGTCTCCGTTCTTGACCCACTTCACGGTCGGCGTGGGCTTGCCGCTCACCTCGCACTCGAACACGATGTCCATGGACTCGTGCGCGTATATATTTGCAGGCCGCTTCAGGAATTCCGGAGGGACTTAAGAGGGGAGAAGAAAGGGGGGCGTTAGCACCCGCACTCCACAAAAAGAAACAAAATGGGAATCTTGAGGATTAAAACCTGCTAATGAAAGGTTATACAGAACGTGTGCCCCAGTACGGACAGTGTCCAAGATCGCTCCGCACTTCCAAGAAATATACCGAAAATCTCTGGGAGTCTGAACACTAATGCATGGCAGGTTTGCTGGTTCCTGCTTGTAGCCAGAACAAAATTGCTATCTCCAGGGCTTCACTATCTTTTTAATGTCATTATGTAATCAGAATAAGATTAATTAAAGATATTCCAAGCTCATAAAAACATGTGGTATTTTCTGGTAACATCATCAGCACAGTGTCTAAAGCTAATATCCGCATAGTAAAAATATTCCTGCAAAATCCGGCAGAAAGGAGCCGCTTGCAGGAACTTGTGGTCTGAGGATCCTCTATTGCAGCTAACGTTCACCTATTTATTTGCTTTTAATCCGCTTGGTGGAGCCGATGGCTCCAGTTCCAGGCAAGTCAAACGTGCCCCTTTGCCCTTCAACATTTACCAAGGAGAGTCAACAAGGCCAGGCTGCAGTGCCAGGCAAACCCCGCGGCCCGGACTGTGCCGGGAGATGTATTTCAGGCCAGGGAACAGGGAATACTACCCCTTGGAGCACTCCTGCAAGCAAATAAGCCATTTGCCTTCAGATAGACTTGCTGCCGGTTTATTTTTACTTTTAACTGGGATCAAGCAGCCCTCTACAAAAAGTAAAACTTTGTCGATAGGCGAAATACCTGGACGCGTTTATTGACAGAGTGAGAAGATGGGGTAACTCTCAAACTGCAGCAAATCCGTCCCAGAAACTAATGAACATCCAGACACAGCAAACCCTGCCGCTGCCTTGCCCTTCCCTAGATGGGTCGCGCGGGTTTTGGAAGCACCCTGTGACGGCTCAACTGCTTTTAATTCCTTAGCTATTTGTTAGATTTATCCCGGAATCCCAGTTACACCAGCCAAAAGCACAAAATTCGGGTAAAAAATAGAAACAACCTCCTCAAATCACAGATGTTGCCCGCTGGGCATGGCCTGGGGATTACGGGGTAGCAGCACAAACCCCTGGCGAGGGCCATGGCCAGCCGTGCAGATTTCCTGCCTCATGCACCTTAGCACCCTCAGCAACCCCCAAAATTAAAAAAGCAACCCCCAAAATTCAATCACAGAAGAAGGAAAACAGGCAGAGAGGCAGTTTGGGCTGTCCCAAACATCAGGGGTGCTGACAGAGGCGCTGCCATCGCCCTCCCGGCGGGCAGGAGCCATGAGCACTAATACTGAATCACGGCATTTGTTGCGATAGTGAAAGCTGAACTGGATACCCCAGTACCTGCTCTCAAATAGATCTGATTTAGGACATGAAGAATTTGAAACACGTTGTTTCTTCAAAGTCGTTCTTGCTTTTCTGGCTTCCGCAGAACCTGCTAAGCTGTTTGCACAGGGATAACACAAGCAGTTTGTTATCATTTACCTCCCAGTTAACGAATTAGAAGAATGCTTTCTGCAGCCTTCCCACCCATTAACACACAAGTGCAGAAGTTTGTGGTGGGGAATTCAGACTGATGACCAGCAGCAAATGAGCCAATTACGGTACAGAATAAGACTTGTAATGGCAGCTTATGCCTCCTGTTACCAAACGGAGAATTCAGCTTCAGGTAAATCATGTAAGGTAAATCCCTGTGAAGTGAAAACCTCTTTAAAAAAAGCCCCTTTTTTAATGCTAGAAGGTGCAAAACGATGAGAGCAGCTGGGGAGTGCTGAGACGCAGTCGCCGGCCGGACAGCGCGGTGACGGTCCCCACGGTGCCGGCGGCCCTGAACCTCGGCCAAGGCTGTTGTTGAACCTGTTGTTTTCAGGGATAATAAGCGCAAAGGCAAGGCAGGGCAAGGAGGTGTGGGTGCCGACCAGCCACCTAAGCAAGCTCTTTCTTCTGATTTTTGGAGTATATTGAGGAAATACCCATCAGGATTGACTTGATTGCAACTCACCGCGCACTGCGGCTGCAGGCAGATGGGGAGACTTGCTGAGCTCCCTCCGAGCAATCTTTTCTGCAGCTTCACCAGCCCCATCCACCTGCGAAATACCTGTTTTGGAGGTGGACGTGTCATCTCGGTGAGAACAGCAGTTAAACCAAATCCATTTATTGAAGGAGCGGAGCTGGAAGCCATCTCTGCCGTGGTGCCCATGCTGGCACCATGTATTGCCCTAGGGCAGGAGGAGGCTGGTGTTTATCCGTAGTGGTGTCCTACAGGGAAGGGGCTCCGATTCGCTGGGGATTCAAGGGCTTCCAAAACCTCTGCATGGAGCGTGGGCAGCGCCGCGAGCACCGACGCCAGCACGGGAGGAGAGGGAGCCCTTCGGGGCAGCGCGAGGGCACGTGGAAAAGCTCCATTCAGTGATGAAGCCCAAAAATTAGAGAATAGTTGGGTAACTTCAAATTTAGGTCACAAGTGCATAACCTGGGCTAATCCTCAGGCAGACTCAGAGACTTCACTCTGATCTCCTGTCCAGGGCGCTGAATTACGCACGACCACAGTATAGACGTCCCTCCAGCTCTCTGATGACACAAATACTCACTGCAAAGACAGAAAAATCCAATTCCTAGCAGCCTTATGCACAGAGCATTATTGCCTTATTCTAGAAAAAAAAAAAAAAAAGCTCAAAACACAAAGATCCTCCAGAAGAACCAAGATCTTCCAGGCATTAAATGCAACAGAAAGCCAGACACGTATTTCTTAAGGAGCATCTGGAGAGGACATTTTTTGAAGCAACTAAATTAAATTTTGGTGAAATAGCTCAAAGCAAACCTACTCAATAGGCAATCTGTGCAATCTGTGCATTCACTTGAAAGCTGAACCAATGGAGAAATGAGCTGGCATCCATACGTATGTAGTCTTGTTTCTGCCCAAAGGCAAATTCTTTTGACATAGGGACTAATTCCAGTCATATCAGACTAAATATTACATCTTATTTTCACTCGCCTCCTAAAAATATATATTTCTTAAAAAAAAAAAAAAATTGTTGACAAATGTTGACAAATCTGGTGCAAAACCAAGGTCTTCCTTTCAGGAAGAGCTGGATGCAAATGAAAAGGGGCCGCTACGCACTCCTGCCCGTGCAGGACGATGCCCATGGCCAGGGATGCCCGGGGGCTCGCTGGATTTTGCTTTTATAAACGGTTCTCAGCACTTTCTGGATCCAGGTAAGCAGCGAATTCAACGTCACTTACCCTAATGCCTCATTCTGCAGCCTACTGCTCCCAGCAGTAAGTCCAATGTTTTAACAGCATCCTTGGAGAAAGCCTACGGTTTCGCGCAGCCTCGCGCCACGCGGCACCTCCCGGCTCCTGCAATCCAAGAGGAACCGGCTCCCACTCATTCCCTTTCTCCGTGGCGCTCGTGGTTTTACACGAAGGAACAGTGCTCTGCGCCTTTCATCACTCCTATTCCATCCTCTCGACCTGCCTTAACTTTACTACATCTTTTAAGGGATGAGGGACCGGAGCCGCTCACAGCATTCAACACACAGTGGCCTCATGGATTTAGACATAACAGCTTTCCTTCTGAGCTGCCTGCTTCTTCCCTAATCATTCCTAACACGCGATTCGGTTTTTACAACCTTGCATTTGTAAAGAACTACACGTTCCAACGTCACTGTTTCAAGACCCTGCCAGCGCAGAGACTGCTGCTAAGCACAGCTAGGGCTGCTTTTAACTGCACGTGCCCCTTCAGAGCCCTTACGGCCCGCGAGAGGACAGCACACCCAGAACCATCATTTCATTACGGCTTTTAAGGACAGCGCATCACAAGTGTCCTGGGAATCCACGAGCCCTGCAGCAGCCTGACTATATCGACCCCTGACACCTCAGCCCCGAAACCTACCCACAAAAAAATCTACCCACCTCAAAAGCCTCTGAACAGGTTTGTAAGGTTTGGATATTTTTACAAAATACACCTAAACAGCCCCAGCATCCCACGTTCCTGCATCTTCCTACTAATTCTGCACCTTTTTCTTCCCCCGATCTGACATCAGGACCACTCAGACTAACTTCTCTGTTGCTTCCAGACTTCCCCCCACCCAGGACTTCGAGCCAGCCAACGTCCCCAGTAATTAAGTGACAGGTGACACACACCACACTCAGTAACTCCGGAGTTCACACTTCAGCTCCTTGAGAGATTTCGAGCGAACACCATCTGGTGCTGATGGTTGTCACTGCTCACTTCGCAGACTGGTTTTGAAAAACATTTTATCTACTCTTCCACTGCAGGTAAATCCTGCAGTCAGCTCTCCATTAAAAACGTTTCCAGCTCCACAGAGAGCAGAGACACCAAGAATTTCTTTTCTGCGCTAAGCTGTTTTCTCACCTCTTTCCTTTCACATTCAATCATCTGTTGATCCTCCATGTTCTTTAGCAGGCTTTCTATGTCTGACAGGCTTGAAGAAAAACTTATTAGTAGGTTTTTAGATTATTAGCAAATTGTTTTTCAACAACTTTTAATTATATTACTTGCATATTAATGTTACATGGTTTATCTTTTTGTTCTCCTTACTTGTCTGCTAGAAGATTCCCCCCTTTTTTCCCACTTGGTTTTTGCAACATTCAAGTGCAAGTCAGCCACTGCGAGTCTCATGTAGGTCCTTCAATAACTGCAACTTCTTTTAATTTTGCTTTTAACAGGCTGCTTCTAAAATACACAAGCCCCCCTTGCTTAAAAGCAATTCAATGCTTTTGGAGCGGGTTTGGGGGTTCTGCTGCCTCTCTTGTTGCACAGAGGTACACGGTGTCGCGGCGCCGGAACAACTGAGAGTCAGTGCCAATGAAGCTCCATGCGCTGCTCAGAATGAGGAGGAAAAAAAGAAATAAAGGCGCTTCTCGGAGTTTCCAAATTATCTGGAAATTCCTCCGCAGATCAGCCCATGCAGGTGACATTCCCCTCTCCTGCGTGGGGGTAACTGAAGGGCCCGACAACACCGACATCCTGCCCTGCGGCCCCGCTGCGCTTCCAGCCTCCATGACCGTCTCAATGACCGCTTTGGAAGGTGCCAGCTGGATGGTGCCAATACTGCGTTTTCCAAAGGTACGCCTGCAATTCCATTTTAGAGGGATTCTGCATTACTTGTTGATTGCAGCACTTTATTTGTAAGATTAGACTGGAACTTTCTTAAACTGCACTTTACTGCCCTTCCACTGGGCCAGCCTGCTCCCATTATCCTCCCTAACGATATTCTGGGAGTGCACTGTTCCAACTGCTTTGATTCCACCAGATTCCAGCCTGGCTGGATAACCAGGCATTACAGCTCCTTTCACTCTCTGAGCTTCCAGCAGCTGGATGCAAGCGCTCCTCAATGTGGGGGTGGTCCAGCTGGACCCCAACAGCGAGACGCGAAAGCAGGAGACAGCGCGGGCCGCCTGGAGCCCTGTTTTCAACGGGGCTTGGGACACAGGGTGCAGAACTGCTGCTGTACAGCCCCATGTTGCCCTCCGGGACACCCGAAAGAGCCCAGGGGGCCAAACCCTGGGAAGCTGGAAGAAACTCCAGGAACTCCCCAGTATCCGCAACAATGAAACACTGAACTTGGTACAAGATGGTTAACAAAAAGCTGCATTTATAACCCTTACGTTTATCAGGACCTAACAGTGATTAATTGCTTGCTCCACACTAACCTTAATTGTAATTGTTTTGCATGCAACAGGGGGTTATGCACACGAAGGCGCAGGCTACTGACAGACTGACGATGCGAGTGTGCGTGCGAGGGTCTGTACAAGCCTGGGCCCAACACGGTGACAGCAAGAGCGCATGTGCAATGACAGAGCGGCCACCGCTTCACCTGGGGCAGGGGCCGAGCAGAGCAGAGGCGCCTGGTGCAGCCAAGGGGAGGAGAGCGGAGCGCGAGGAGCCCTGCCACGGGCCGCAGGCAACGGCAACGGGAGAGCAGCGCCCGAAGCGGGGAATTCTCGCCGGGAAGGGCGAGCGGATCGGCGGCAGCCGCCTGGCACCGGGAGCCTCGGCCCGGGCGGCTCAGGCAGGAACACGACAGGTTCACAGGGACACCCGACACCCCGCACTGCGCGCGGAGGAGGTGGCGCCCGGAGCGCCGAGCCCCGTGGGACCCCGGCACCGCACACTCATTGCACCAGGTCTCAGCTCTCCCATCACCCCAGGGCCGCACACTCATCACAACAGGTCTCAGCTCTCCTGTCACCCTGGCGCTGCACACTCATCACGCCAGGTCTTAGCACCCCTGTCACCCCCGGCGCCGCACACTCATCACGCCAGGTCTCAGCTCTCACGTCACTCTGGCACTGCACACTCATCATACCAGGTCTCAGCCCTCCTGTCACCCTGGGGCCGCACACTCATCATGCAGGTCTCAGCTCTTCCATCACTGTGGCGCTGCACACTCATCACACCAGGTCTCAGCTCTCCCGTCACCCCAGCGCCGCACACTCATCGCGCCAGGTCTCAGCCTTCCCATCACCCCAGCTCTGCACACTCATCACGTCAGGTCTCAGCTCTCCCATCACCCTGGGGCTGCACGCTCATCACACCAGGTCTCAGCTCTCCTGTCACCCCGGGGCCGCACACTCATCGTGCCAGGTCTCAGCCCTCCTGTCACCCCGGGGCCGCACACTCATCGTGCCAGGTCTCAGCCCTCCTGTCACCCTGGGGCCGCACACTCATCATGCAGGTCTCAGCCCTCCTGTCACCCCGGGGCCGCACACTCATTGTGTCAGGTCTCAGCCCTCCTGTCACCCTGGGGCCGCACACTCATCATGCAGGTCTCAGCCCTCCTGTCACCCCGGGGCCGCACACTCATCGCGCCAGGTCTCAGCCCGCGGCTCTGGCTCCCCGCAGCCCCTGCTCGGCCTCTCTCTCAGCCCCACAGGATCGCGCTGCCCCGGCCCTGCCTCCCACCCGGGACTCACCTGCCTTCCCGTCTCAGCAACCTGCTCGGAGCCGACTCGGGATACACAGGTGCCCACGTGAGCTTTGCTTATTCTGTTCAAGCCTTTTAGGTTAAAATACAAATTATTTTGCTACTACTCACGCGATGCACGAACACATTCTGCCCCTCAGTCCATGCAGTAAATTCCCTCTTTAGCCATATTTAATTGCAAATACCAAAGACACCGTTCCTTTTTGCCAAGGTTAATCCAACCCTTGGCATACGGATGCTCCCTGGGAATGCATGAGCTGGATTAATGCGCTCTCAGCTGTGAGCTTCGACACGTGAGGAACTCTCTGGAAAGGCTGACAGAACAGATTTTTATATCAAAATAACTGTGACTGTATGTAAAAAGCTTATGAATCAAATCCAAACACACAGGACACGTGCAGTGCGTCTGAATGGATATTACTGATGGTTATGCAAAAAAAGCCTTTCCAGCGATTTCTGGGATGCTTTTGCAGAAACAGAAGAATTCATCTAAGGCACCGATAACGCAAAAATACAATGTTCGGTATTTCTTCTCTTTATCTTTTAATAAACTCTCCTTCTCCAGACCTTGTAAGAGAAATCAAGTTTTTTGGACCCTGAATCCACCCCCAGCACAATGGAAACCTGTGAACAACAAGAATGCTCTTCACAATTTGAATTTCTTAGAGCAGTGCCAAAGGCGACGTGGGTTCCATCGAATTCCAGGGCCCCAATTTTCTAAGGAAACAAAAGACGCTGGAGAGGCAGCAGGCAGGGCCCTCCGTGAGACAGGGGCCGGCTGCCCAGGGACCCGCGTTTCAGATACGCGGCCCGAGACTGGAAACCTTCGGAGCCATTCGGAAACCTTCAGAGTCTTACGTTCATGTCCTGCTTTGACTCCCTTGACGCCAGCTCCGCTGAGCAAAGCTGCAAGGGATCCTTGGCAGACGACGCGTTTTGACCTTTTTCCTCCCCTCTCTCCATCCCCACCGTCCCCAAAGCTCACATGCATCCTCTCTTCTCACGCGCCAGCTCCAAAGGACCTGCAGCCCCGTTGCGGTCAGCAATAAAATGCGGCGCTTCTGGCGTTTACGGGTATTACTCTGCACGCAGGTTTTCCCTCCGTAAAAGGCTCCCACCTTTCCAAGCGATCGCCAGCAGAACAGGCACGTGGCACTGAACACAAGTCCAAGCACATCGACCGAAAAGGTTTCTTTCCCAGCAAAATATTTTCTTGTATTATCTATTATTTATCTTTTATTACTGCAGCAAGGGCTTTGAGAGGATGATTACCACCCTCTGCAGTTCATCATCACAGCAGTGTCCCACAGAGCCGGCAGGGAGTTACGTGGAGCTGGGACAGCTAAAGACCAACCTTTACCCCACACCACAAAGCATTTTCTTTTCCATTATTGTTATAGGAGAGTGTGAGAGCTCAGTCACAAGTGAATGAAAACTAATCGTCATGGCAGCAACACATTTTTCAGTTGCTTACAGCTTGTCAAATGCACATTGGGCAAGTTTTCCAAAGGCATTTTCTACCTCGAACTGACTTCTTCACAACCTGCAATCAGAAGTTCAGGAGTGCTCGGCTATTTTTGAGAAGGAAGAACAGGGTTTTTTTTTGTTTTTCAGATGCTTTTAGCAGCCCTCCCGAAGGAGGGCCCTGACATTTGGTGGCAGACCGTCTCCTCCTGCATCTCCGTCAGATTTGAAGCCTGACTTGATTCCTCTCCGTTGCAGCATGGAGCAGAAATACATTCATTAGAGGTTCGGAATTGTTCAGATTCCGCAGTGCTGAATACCAAAATAGAAATAACTACGGATCTCAACTGAGCACAATAAATAAATCATGGTACTATCCCCCTCAACAAGGGGAAGAAAATAAAAATCAACTATTGGGCATTTCCCCAGTAAGTCGGAGCTATGGATTATTCGCACAGCACAAGGCAGGAAGATCCTGCCGAGACACCACACGGGAACGTGGGGGTCAGGATCATCCCAGCTTTGCCCTGCAACGAGGGAGGAGGAGGAGATGACAAATTTAAGGCACCCAAAACCCTCCACTTCTTGCTCTGGAGCCACCTGCCTGCGTGACCTTCACGAGGGGATGATGCCTGAGGGAAAGGGAGATGAAGAAGCTGGCAAAAGCCAAAAGGGGCCATTTTTCAGGTACTCGGAAACATCAAATTGTTTGCTTGCTGAATGCAGATTGCCTCAGATCACTTGGTGGGAAGGAAAAAAAAAGCAACAGTTCTGCAGGTCGTTAAAATTACTGATTGGATCCATCACTCCAGCAGGTCCCCCTCATCCCGACTGATGGGCTAGGGGGACTTCCGACACCGTGCCCTGTGGGAAGCAGGCAGATTCCTCCAGGAACCGTCTCCAGGAAAAATAACGTTTTTCCCACTCAAGTGCAAAATGTGGGAGCATTTATGCTTCTCCGGGTTCCCCTCTATGTGCCAGTTAGCCAATCGCTCTCATTTCCAGATCGGTGCATGCAGACCTCCCTCCACCAAGGCCCTTCTAACCTTCACATCCCCGAAGGAATTTTAATTACAACCCACTTGGGCAGCAGCTTCCATGTAAGGAACGAGCAAACAAGCTCCGACGCCCCTGTTGGAAAAGGACACAGCAAAAGCCACTGAAATCCTGCACATGGCAGGGCGAAGAGCGAGCGCAGACTGCTCCTGCACTTTATTTTTTATTATTTGTGATGTATTATTTGTAATACTTGCACCACTCATTGAGGATTACTGTTTCATTCATATAATGATGCAGAACTTTATGAACAGCAGAGAAAACGGTGAACAAAACCCATTCAAGAGGCTTCATAAAATCCTGGTTTCTTGTAATTCCATCGCACCTGCTTGCAGTCCCGCTAGATGCTACGTCAATTAGTGGTTTAGTTTAAATGATCAGTTCTCCGGCTTTGCGTGGGCCGGGCTGATGGATGGGGGAGCAGCGGGGAGCTCGGCGCCTCTGAAAAATCACTGCTATCGTGGTTAATTACACTAATGAAGATTGAAGCAAATGAGCAGAGCCATAATCGCTCACTGTTCAGGTTACGTTTACGACTGGAAGGAAATCCACAGGCAGTGGATTTCCAGTCCAAGGAGAGATGCACGACACATCACCAACCCTCAGCGGCTCCATCTAATACAGCCTCCTTCACCTGCCCGAAGCTGTGGTTTCCCCTTCCCGCTCCAGGGACCCTTGGATTGGGGCCCCAACCTAAGTTTTAGCCAATTTACAGCACAATTTGGCCTTTATATTATTTCCTTTCTTGCATTTTAAGGCTTCTCCCCAAAACCTCAGGTGCCCATTTGAATTTACTAAAAACGCAGGCTGAAAAGGACCGTCGGAAGCCACGAAGTGCTCAAACCCTCTGCAAAGGGACATCCTCATCGTGGAGGGCTGCCGGCTTCCCGCGGCATCGCCCTGCCCGCGCCTTCCCCACAGGGAGCTCCCGGAAAGCCTCTTTCTTTCCTTCAAAGACAGCAGTAGAAGCAGCAAACGAGTTTAATTAGCACGTAAAGCCCCAAAGCACTGTGGGGCTGGAGGGTGCCGGGTACCAGGTGGGACTATTTTCACAAGCCCCTCATCCCAAATTCCTGCTGCAAGACCCATCCATCTTACACGGTTTGGGTGTAGAGAGCCAGGTCTTTGCTCATAAAAAAGAGGAGCTTTTGCAACCAAAATGCCCCTCATCAGCACAGTCAGCGCAGTTTAAGACTGTTCCTGCTTTTAGAGATGGGGCTCTTTAGTACACCTGCATTTGGGCTCTGATGACAGCAGGGTAACACTGGCCATCCCCAAATGTTTGCATCGGGCCTTCCAAGTGGGAAAAACCACAGCGAGCAAGGGAAGGGAACAGCTTTTGTGCAGCAAGCTGTATTTTCAGACTGAGATACTGCACTGAAATCCAAAGCACCTGATGCCAGCTGATGCTTTGAACAGCAATACGCGTCCGTGCGCGTCCTTGCTCAAAACGCGCAGCAAACGGAGCTAATGGTTTCACGGGGACCGCGTGCGGCAGCCTGAGCACACGGCTCGTTACCAACCTGCTTCACCTCCAAAGCTGCAGCTTGAGATCCCCTTTCCGAGCTCCGCGGCTCTGCCATCAGCAGCCTTGGTTAGAGGAAAAAGTTACCTGGTGCTCTAGGAGTCAGTTTAACTGAACAATATCGTGAAAAAAATGTAATGAAAATTAACTTTAAAGAAAGCACACGCGTATCTTAGATTATGTCTCCAGAGCGGGGGAGACTCCGTAATGGTTGGTGCTTCTTTAGGATTTCCATTCCAGTGTTCCCTCTCATGTCACTGTTACCCATGTTGAGATGGAAAATCATACAAGAACAAGCTATAAACCCAGGGAACTAAGCTAGAATTTGATTCTACCAATTAAACACGGAAGGATGACCTTGATGCATAGATAAAAATACTTGCCACTTTAGGGCCACTTTCTATAAAAACAGTTCTCACTTGCAGGAAAAAAGGCATTTTAATGAGCTTTCCAGTTCCCACATTTACATTTCTTGCAAGTTTGTGGCATAAACAGTTCAAAAACTGGTGCTGAATCTTTCAGCTTTTTATTTTTAATTGAGAATCGAAAGGGCTGAAGCTCTCTTTGATAGAGAACAATGGTAATTAAAAGCCTCCTCCAGCAGCATCCGCTCAACCATCCACGGCAGATTTGAGGAGAGGACCAAGCTGCTCCCAAGCCAACTGCAGGCTGATCCCAGCACGCGGGAGCCACAGCATCAGCACCAGGGGGAGGATGGAGAAGCCATGGGAACAAACACCCTCCCCAGAGCTGAACCCTCTGCCCTTCGTACGTGTGACACCGCGCCGGGAGGGGACGTCTTCCACCACCCAGAAGCAAGGAGGACATGGCTGGACCCGCACACTAGGATCACACGAGGGCACAACAGGGAGAAGCGCTACAAGGTTACGTACTTCCATAGAACGCGCTTAGTGCTCACCTCCAGCAACGTGCCGTGAGACACCTGGCTACGCAGCGCCTGACTGCCTGCAGAATGCACGGAAAGCACCACGGGCCGGCCCGAAACCTGACGGATGGGCACGTCGGGCCTTCCCTTCGCTCCTCCGTCCTGCAGCGCAGCCATAAAGCCCTCGAGGGGAAGGGGCCTGCAGCTAAAACAATGTCTAATTCTCCAAATCGTTACTGAAATACTTCATGATTTGGGAAAACAGACAGGAGCTTATCCAAATATTGGACTTAGGCAGAAATGTGTACAGTTTGTAACTAACGGTCAAAATGATTGATACTCCTTTTCTGTTAAGCTACTCTGTGAGAGTAGGTGGGTTTTTTTCCATA